>NC_134949.1:181093507-181393696 GCF_965638725.1 Aptenodytes patagonicus
TTTTAAATGACAGTAGTGCAATTAATGTTGATCCACATAGATTGATGGTAAGGAATTGTTGTCAAACTAACCTGATACATACTTTTTTTATGAAGTTAGAACTTTGGCTGAAAAAGGTAATTATATTTGCATTGGTTTCTGTGAGGCATTTGATTTGATGGTGTACAACCTTATAATTAAAAATGAAAACAACAGAAAAACAGCACAACGGATGTTAAATGGAGCAAATGCTAGGTAATTGATCATTCATTCAAAATATGTGAGTGTGAAGTCATCACTAAGCAAGTGTCATACACAAGGTCCTGAGTGGATCTGTTCTCGGGCTTTACAGTGCTTTTTTCAGTACAGCAATTTTATCAGTGTTCCGAAATGAACATTACCCCCTACTGATTACACCTGTAGCTGATCTGAAGGTTAATGGAGCAGCTAATAATGAAAGAGATGGATAGGTGAGATTGGGCTGTCTTAACTTACTGGCAAATTAGGTGCAAGTAACAACATTTTTTTTTTAATAGACATGATTGTGACAACATACATATAGCTGGAAGCTATATACATTTGGAGCTGGAAGCCATTGTGCAGCGGGAGAGATATGACTTAGTCGCCATCACAGAAACATGGTGGGGTGACTCTCACGACTGGAGTGCTGCAATGGATGGCTATAGACTCTTCAGAAGGGACAGGCGAGGAAGGAGAGGCGGTGGGGTGGCCCTGTATGTTAGGGAGTGTTTTGATTGTATAGAGCTCAACGATTGTGATGATGGTACGGTTGAGTGTCTATGGGTAAGGATGAGGGGGAAGGCCAACGAGGCAGATATCCTGCTGGGAGTCTGTTATAGGCCACCCAACCAGGATGAAGAGGCGGATGAAGCGTTCTATAAGCGGCTGGCAGAAGTCTCTCAATCGCTAGCCCTTGTTCTCGTGGGGGACTTCAACTTCCCGGATGTCTGCTGGAAATACAACACGGCAGAGAGGAAGCAGTCTAGGAGGTTCCTGGAGTGTGTGGAAGACAACTTCCTGAAACAGCTGGTAAGTGAGCCTACCAGGGGAGGTGCCTCGCTTGACCTGCTGCTTACAAACAGAGAAGGACTGGTGGGAGATGTGGTGGTCGGAGGCCGTCTTGGGCTTAGCGACCATGAAATGATAGAATTCTCCATTCTTGGTGAAGTAAGGAGGGGGGGCAGCAAAACCGCAACCATGGACTTCCAGAGGGTGGACTTTGGCCTGTTCAGGACGTTGGTTGAGAGAGTCCCGTGGGAGACGGTCCTGAAGGGCAAAGGGGTCCAGGAAGGCTGGACGATCTTCAAGAAGGAAGTCTTAAAGGCGCAGGAGCAGGCTGTCCCTGTACGCCGTAAGAAGAATGGGCGGGGAAGACGACCGGCCTGGCTGAACGGGGAGCTCTTGCTGGGACTCAGGAAAAAAAGGAGAGTTTACCGCTTGTGGAAGAAGGGGCAGGCGACTCAAGAAGAGTACAGGGATCTCGTTAGGTCGTGCAGAGAAGAAATGAGAAAGGCAAAAGCCCAGCTAGAACGCAATCTGGCCGCTGTCGTTAAAGACAACAAAAAAAGTTTTTACAAATATATTAATGACAAGAAGAGAGCCAAGGAGAATGTCCATCCTTTATTGGATGCAAGGGGGAACATTGTCACCGAGGATGAGGAAAAGGCTGAGGTACTCAATGCCTTCTTTGCCTCAGTCTTTAACAGGCAGAGCAGTTATCCTCAAGGTACTCGGCCCCCCGAGCTGGAAGACAGGGACGGCGAGCAGGATGAAACCCCCGTAATCCAAGAGGAAGCAGTCAATGACCTGCTACGCCACCTGGACGCTCACAAGTCTATGGGGCCGGATGGGATCCACGCGAGAGTGCTGAGGGAGCTGGCAGAGGAGCTCGCCAAGCCGCTCTCCATCATTTATCAGCAGTCCTGGTTAACGGGGGAGGTCCCGGATGACTGGAGGCTTGCCAATGTGACGCCCATCTACAAGAAGGGCCGGAAGGAGGATCCGGGGAACTACAGGCCTGTCAGCCTGACCTCGGTGCCAGGGAAGATTATGGAGCGGTTCATCTTGAGGGCGCTCACAAGGCATGAGCAGGACAACCAGGGGATCCGGCCTAGCCAGCACGGGTTCATGAGAGGCAGGTCCTGCTTGACCAACCTGATCTCCTTCTATGACCAGGGGACCCGCCTAGTGGATGAGGGAAAGGCTGTGGATGTGGTCTACCTGGACTTCAGCAAGGCCTTTGACGCTGTCTCCCACAGCATTGTCCTGGAGAAGCTGGCGGCTCACGGCTTAGACAGGTGGACTCTGCGCTGGGTCAAAAACTGGCTGGACGGCCGGGCCCAGAGAGTTGTGGTGAATGGAGTTACATCCAGTTGGCGGCCGGTCACGAGCGGTGTTCCCCAGGGCTCAGTACTGGGGCCGGTCTTGTTTAATATCTTTATTGATGATCTGGATGAGGGGATTGAGTGCACCCTCAGTAAGTTTGCAGATGACACCAAGCTGGGCGGGAGTGTTGATCTGCTCGAGGGTAGGAAGGCTCTGCAGAGGGACCTGGACAGGCTGGATCGATGGGCCGAGGCCATCGATCAACCTCGTATGAGGTTCAACAAGGACAAGTGCCGGGTCCTGCACTTTGGCCACAACAACCCCATGCAGCGCTACAGGCTTGGGGAAGAGTGGCTGGAAAGCTGCCCAGCAGAGAAGGACCTGGGGGTGTTGGTTGACAGCCGGCTGAACATGAGCCAGCAGTGTGCCCAGGCGGCCAAGAAGGCCAATGGCATCCTGGCCTGTATCAGAAATCGTGTGGCCAGCAGGAGTAGGGAAGTGATCGTGCCCCTGTACTCGGCCCTGGTGAGGCCGCACCTCGAATCCTGTGTTCAGTTTTGGGACCCTCACTACAAGAAGGACGTCGAGGTGCTGGAGGGTGTCCAGAGAAGGGCAACGAGGCTGGTGAGGGGTCTGGAGAACAAGTCTTATGAGGAGCGGCTGAGGGAACTGGGGTTGTTCAGCCTGGAGAAAAGGAGGCTGAGGGGAGACCTCATCGCTCTCTACAACTACCTGAAAGGAGGTTGTAGCGAGGTGGGTGTTGGTCTTTTCTCCGAAGTAACAAGCGATAGGACGAGAGGAAATGGCCTCAAGTTGCGGCAGGGGAGGTTTAGATTGGATGTAAGGAAAAATGTCTTTACTGAAAGAGTGGTGAAACATTGGGACAGGCTGCCCAGGGAAGTGGTTGAGTCCCCATCCCTGGAGGTATTTAAAAGACGTGTAGATGAGGCGCTTAGGGACATGGTTTAGTGGTCATGGTGGTGTTGGGTTGACGGTTGGACTCGATGATCTTAGAGGTCTTTTCCAACCTCAATGATTCTATGATTCTATGATTCTATAGGAAGACAGAAGGTAGACCACAATTATCAGATTCTACAGGACAGTGTGTAGCTGCCGTGTGGGGGGATGGAGGTGAAGATTAACTTGAATGTTTGGGGATGGGTTGCCCAGTGGCCTGAAGGAATAAGCCTGGGGAAAGGGACTTAAGTAAGAATACAGTCCAAGTCTCACAGAAAATCTGAAGATGATCTGCAGTTATTTCACAAGCATATCCAAAAACTCAAACACGCACATTTCCAAACACAGATGGAAGTGAGAAAATCAGCAAAATGAGGAAATGAGGAAAAAGCCAGCAGCAAACACACATTCAAAGCTTAGTTTATATTCTAGTTTTTGTGAATAAGAACTCATGGGAGTCCTGAAGATTTTTTTTTTCCCCAGAAATCTTTGACAATCACTTGGTTGAAAAGGGTTGAGACACTCTAATCAATATCTTTTGGGTTCTTTTATCACCATTGTTGGAATACTGAGGCCAGTTCACTTGTAAACTCCTCAGAAAGACTGTTGAGAAATCAAAAAAGACCCAGGAGAATAACGTAAAGATTGGAAAATATGCCTCATAATGAAAGATTCTAGGGCCTTAGTCAATTTAACTTACTGAAGAAGGTTAAGTCATGATTTGATGAGTCTGTAAGTTACCAATTGAAATTTTGATCAACCAGGGCTGTCAATATAACTGTCTAAAATCCAATAATGGGACATTTAGCTTATATAAATTCAGACTAGACAAGAGATAAAAATAGTTAATGGTGCAGGGCAAACCATGCCTGGAACACATTACCAAGGGTTACGGGTAAATTTCCCAACTATGGAGATTTTTCAGTCAGTATATGATGGTTTTCTAAAACACATACTCTCTAGTTCATCTTTGACTGTTAGAGCCGAAATGGGAGTTAGTTTGATGGAAATCCTAGGAACCGAATATTAAAGGAATACCCTGTGTGATGGCATTTAAAAACCAGGATAGCTGACTAGGCCTCTGTTGAGCAAGTGACTTCTCAGCCTGAGTGAACATAAGTGAAGGTGGGTGGCCCCAAGAGACTCACCCAAGCCCACAACAGGACAGGCAGAGCTGGAACCTCGGAATCCAGAACTGCAGTGACTTATCCTTGGTCCACTGTATCTCAGCTGTACTGTTACTGTCAGTGTTTCCTTACCTAAGGACCTAAAGCAGCCCCATTTCAAATATCTTTGCCAACTACTGCAGTGGGAACTGAGCTGGGTATTGAAGCAACAAAAGGCAACTCCCATTTCTGCCACATTTCTTCTTTTCTAATAAATGTTGTGTCTCTTTATTACACCTAGAATTTCAAACACCTGTCTCTCTGAGCCTTCTTAAGACTCTACCAAACTATGTATAAAAATAATAACCTCATAAAGCAAACACAAGATGAAGAAGTAATAAAGAATTACAAAAATGAATGTTATAAAAAGTTAAACTAATCCCCTGAGCAGGAGAGGACTTCATTTTTCAAAAGTATGTCTGACTACGCTAAAGAATTTGCAGTTTTAAATCCCTTCATGGCAGTCACTTTGCCAACAGACAATAAAGCTGAAGTTTAAAACTCCATTCATCTTCTGCAAAAGGCAGCAGAGAGCTTTCAGTGTGTTTTTAACACCATCTTTTTTCTTGTAGTGTCAACTACTCCATGGGGGGGAAAAAGTGCCATTAAAACTTTCAATTATCAGGATGTGGCCAATAAACCTTTTTTTTCTCCTTCCTACCTCATCACATCTTGTCTTTCCCCCTGGTTTCTGAGGGCATACCTGCATATTTGTTCATCCTTCTCTTGTTGCTTGAGCTATAGTAATGCACCTAAGATGTCTTCCAGACCCAACATGGCTCTCCCCGTCTATGTCCCAACTTGAGCAGAAGGATCCCTGTCTGCCCATGTAATAGATGTATCTCAGTTCAGTTTGTTTATGCCTTATCTTTTTAGATGCTAAAATCTCTTAAGCAAGGGCTTATCTTGCTTTTGTGTATGAGCAAAAAGCTCCTTGTATCTCACATCATATGTCCTATCAGAAACTTATAAATGTCCTGCAATCACCTGAATGTTACAGCAGGGAGGTGTTTAAAAAGGAGGAAAAAAAAAGAAAATAGTAGTAGACCAGGGAAGTATTGCAGGGGAAATATTCAGGATAGGAAAAAAGATCTTTGACTAGGTGCCATTAAGGTTAAGGGGCATACATGTTCCTCCCTGTTGCGTCCTACATGTGACTGAGGTGTAGGATTGTCACACTTGGATGAAATGAGTCATTCAAGGATTAAGTCTATCTATCTATATGCTATGGTTATTGTTACCACAGCTGCTGAGTGCCTTACTGACTGTAGTGTATTTATCCTCAGAATAGCCCTGTGAGTTAGGTAGGTCTCCTGCCACTTTTTTTCTCCACAGCCAAATTCAATCTCTCATAGAGTTAAAAAAATAGTTTGACGATAAAGAGGAGCTCGTTTGACCTTTCAGTAATTAAGTTTTTGGTACTTTCTCCCTGTTACTCACTCTACTCTCCATCATTTTCAACAGCCCCTTGATCTGAAGCACAAAGAAGAGGCCTTCTTGCCTGGGGCAGGAAAAATCCTGCTTCACTGAGCTGAATATTAGGATTGCATTAAAAAAAACAACCAAGGTAATTTATCACAGTTCAAGATGTCTGATTCTCTTAAGCCTCCTGGAGGTGGTGTACAGGCAAGACAGCATTACTAGATCCTTAAGGACAAGCCTCTCTAAGATGTGATTTTTAATTTTGCTGGAAAAGAAGCAAGAGGAACAAAACCAGTGTTTTCCTAATGTAAGTATTATCTGATGATACTCAAGCCTGTTTTCCTTCATGCATCACTGGTTTCCCCTTGTGTACACACTGAGGACATGTAAAGTAACAGCCAGTTGGAAAACTACAGAACAAAGAAACCCATGAATACTTCGAGTTTCTGCCTGATATTAGAAGACTGTTGCATAGTGATGCATTTTAGTAAGAGCGAGCAAAAGGCTTCAACACCTGTTACATATTCAGTATCATGATTAAGTTCTTGGAAACCAAACTACCCAAATTCCTAAGTGGCCTAGTTTTTCAGGGTATGAGTGCCCAGCCATTTCTGAGTAACAGCGTCTTTGGAGAGGTCTCACTCAGTAGCCGCTAAAATATGCTAAGTCATTAGTTTATTGTGAAAATGCAGGCAACGATGGTGACTATGTTTCCTTTGGGTGTTTATAGTAAATTAGACCAGTAATGACAACATGTGGAGTCTTATAGATGGCAAAAAAGATAAAAAGACCATTTGTATTATTTTAGTTATCAAGCCATGAAGGGGATACACCTGCACCTGTTGCTTGGCAGGAAGGAAGACGTACTGGTTCTTTAGTTAAAGAGACTTTTACATTTTTGTATGTTAATGCATTTGCTCCTTTAAAGGTCATTCAATACAGTAGTTTTGATCCTTTTCCATGCATAAGGAAAAATCCTGAGGGTTTGCAAATTTTCTTTTTTAGCGTGATCTTTTACCGCCACCTTCTTACTATTGAACTTTATTAGTAGATTGAAGACTTTAGGGGCTTATCTATACAGCTTATACAGAGAGATCTGAACTTCCATTTGTGTTAATTGCAAAAGCAGGAATGTGGGGACAGTTATGGCAGACAGCATCTACTATGTTTTGCTATGAATTCACATGACTGTATTCATGGACCAATGAGCCCTGCGGAGACACAGAGCTAAGCAACTGGGATGATCTGGGCCAGGCTATCAAACGAAATTTCATCCAGAGCTTAAAGGTGGTGGGACACTATCTGGATGTGACACTTTCTGGGTGAACATCTTCACAATGCACATTGTTTGGCATTATAAAAATCTATGTCCAGTGCCAATGCACATTGTTTGGCATTATAAAAATCTATGTCCAGTGCAGTCACAAAAGCCTAGAATCTGAAAAATGGAAATGGACGTAGTGGGATGGCATGTCCTGTTTTCAGTCAGATTGTTTAAACCCCTTGTACATATATTTATTTTACTAACAATGTAATTGAAATATAAAACAGGCATTCAGAAGGATATACATGATTCATACATGGCTGTTCTGGGTTTTTTTCATTCTTTCTGAAGAGAAGATAACACATGGGTTTATCAATAGCTGTCTAAAGCCAAAAGGAGGCTGAAAATCCTTATTAGGAAAGAAAAGAAGTCAGAAATATAACTTCTTTTTTCACCTCTAATAAATGGCTTCTGTCCTACATGTACTTGTTAGACGTAGTCAGACAAAGTACACTTCCTGGCACTATATGTGATAGGAACATTGCAAAAAGCTACACTAAACTTCTGGGAGCCAGTAGCTTACAGCTAAAATTGTACCAAGGTGGGGTGGATTTGCTTTTCAGCTCACAGAGGTTCTGTTCTTTGTCACCCTCCATATCCAAATAAATTTGGAAAATCAAAATAAAGCTGCAAAGTTTTGCCTCTTTTCCAGTCAAAACAGCAAATCCCTGCGTTTGGGTTGAAATCTTTGGTTAGATTGACACAGAAGGCTTATGAACTAGAGCTGTACCTTAAGCTTACAAAGTAGCCACAGAATAGAAATGAATGATGTCCGATACGGATTTTCATTAAAACTCATTAACATACTTCTAGTCACACCACGTGCTAGAAAACTGGTGAGAAAGGCTGAACTCACAGCAATAGTAGACAAGTATCCAAATTTCTATACATGCAATACTTGCCAAGAAAATCAAAAGTCTCCTAAATAAAGCATATGTGTATGTTTTACTGCAATCTTATAAAGCTGTCCTATGTTGTTCTTAATAGGTAGAAACATTCTGGAGAATAACTATGATCCTTGCTTGTGTGTTAATAATTTAATATCAGAAGACTACGGTTGTGATACCTGGGGCTGAAAAAGCTTTTTTTTTTTTTTAAACAGGCAAGTTGGCCACTGCAGGGAAATACTACTTTTTCCCCAGAACAGCCTCTGGGAAAGGCCCTAAATGACCCAATAAAATGTTTTATCTTTGCTTTAGTATTTATATAGCTTCATCATACTCCTATCTGAAGAACTGATTGATCTTTACAACTGTCTCTGAGCTGGAAAAATAGTGTTTGTTCAGATATATACATGGAGATGAGACACAGATGCACTAGAGATCCAAAAAAGAACTTCACTGTCACAACCCCACGTATTACGCTGTCTATAAAATTGGTGCCCGGGAGTGTGGCTGAATGCCTGGCTGTACACTGGGGAGCCTGGGGAGAACTACAGACATCAGGGTAACCAAAACATTCATCATGCATCCACCAGATGCGAGGACATACAGACACTAAAGCTGGCCCCTAGGAAAATGCTGCGGAGAAAGGTTACTATAAACCCCATAACTATCCAGGATTTTGAAATTATAGTTACACCTGTGGGGACATCACTTGTATTTATTTAAATTGGTGTAGTCCTCCTCTAATTCAAAATACCCAGATGCTGGAATCCGAGTTTGGTTCATCTCCCTGTGTGAATGTCCCGCTTACCAGGCTTCAGACTGTGCAGAGAAGAAGTTAAGATATAATAGGGTGGTGATGGTAAAGATTAGAGAGTAATATGCAACTAAGAGTTTGGAGAAATCAGCTTGCCATGGTGAAGTTCCAAGCTGTATTCAAAAAGTACTTATTTTATCCAAAGATTACTTCATTAGAGTAGGGAGCAAAATCCAATTCTGTGCACATTCGTCTGAAAACTTAGGCATTTCTGCACATAGGATGAAAGAGAAATACAAGCACCAGTCTTGTAGAAGTTTGCAGAACTACAGTGCTGAATAAAAACATGGAAATCTTCATCCTAATGATGCTCTTAAGGTCATGGAAATCTAGATGAAAATGGGAACTTAAGCCATGCCTCCAAAAATTGGAGCTAGCACCATAATGATGACCGTATATTACAGTTTTTCAGATTAATCCTGCATGTGCCTACACAGATGTTTGGCCCTACACATCCTCTTAGTTACATGTCATCTTACTTACACATCATTCTGGTCTTGTTGAGCTGTCGATTTTGGAATACGTTTAGGAACAAGGCTATTAATATGTATAAGTATTAACAGGATTGGGCTGAGAACTGTCCAAGTGAAAGCCCAACTAATATTCTAAACTGGACAGATGGATATGATACGCTTTTGGCAGGCTTTAGCATTTCCCCCTCAAATAGGTCACAACTGCTTATAAAACAGGGTTTCACTGCAGCATTCGCTTATATGATTTATTTTTCCTATGCTTAGAGTTTATAACTCATTTGCTGCTGGTATTTTCTTCCCTCTATTTATCCCAATTTTTTTTATATATGTACATCTATTCCTTTACATAAATAAATATAAATGTTCTCTCCCAAATACTTATGTTTTCCTATGAACAGTTTATGCTCTTTTTCTTGTATCAAACTATTTAGATAAAAATTAGGAAGATATTGAATTTTAGCTGATCTGATTGCATTCTGTCATGGAGAATGCATTCTGTCATATTACACTGTATTGAATATTGTGAGCAAAGAATCACGACAGCAGGTAAAGTCAGAATGTGTAATATTTACCACATACTTATGTTACAAATCTGGGAAGGAATATTAGACAGAGGAGATAAAAACAGGTCAGAGACAGATTTGTTCTTGTTCCAATTTTTTTTTTTATTTCATATAGAGGAGGATCATGGCATGGGGCCTCTTCTTGATTATGATTACCTAGTTCTGATTATGGATCTGGGGTGATCCCACATAACTCAGGGGACCCCCTCTGCTACTTCACACTATACCAGTGTGAGAACTGGTCCAGCAGTGAAGCTTTGTGCCGATGCAAAGCTAGGAATTATTTGTATCTCATCTTCTCTCCTTCAGTTCACCTGAATAAATCCTAAAGAATTCGCAAGAAATTATCATGATTTTGTCGAACCATCCAGCTGTAAGTAATTTTTCTTTCTGCAGACAAATCTGCTGATTTTCCACAGCAAATAATGGTTTCACCATTCTGACTTTGGTAGTACTCTTCTACAAATGGATGGAGATACCAGCCACGATTTTGTCTCTGGTGATCAGCAGTAGCAGAACAACTCAAGGCCTTTAAGGAAGGATTTTAAAAACATGTTCTACTAGAGTAGGTTTGAGTACAGAACTGTGAGACAGGTGTCTTTATTGCTGCCCTCAGTCTCAAGTAAAGTCAATAAAAAGCCTCCCATTAATCTCACCAGGAAATGGATCAGGCCCTACATGCCTTCCTGTGCTCTTGGAAAAGCTGTTTTCTGCACAATGATTCCTGCCTTTAAGATGAAACAAAACAGAGGGATGTCAAGGTATTTTCCCCCACTTTGGAATTTGCAGTAAGCCAAGCCCCTGCAAGTTTGCTTCAATGCAAATACTTTTCTGTAGACCTACTGTATTGATGAAAACACCCATGCAAGCAACCTTACTTCATGCCATTAATATTGAAGGTTAGCTTTTAAAAAATTACCAGGAAAAGTTCCTCCCATCTGCATCTGGCTCTGCATTAAAGTAAAGAAAATGAGACTGACCCATGGAAGCAGTTGTAGTTTTTGACAGTGTTGTTTTCCATAAAAAAACAGTTCCACATCCCTTCCATACTTGAAGGCACCAGATGGCTTAGTTTCTTGCCTCTGTTCCTAAAGACATATCTATGTATTCAAAATAGCTATGTAAACTCAAAAAGATCTATTTTATCCAATACATGAGAATTCATTTAAATTGCTGCAGAAATCTACTTCTGTTTGTCCATGTAGCAGAATAACACCTCTGTAAAAGGTGTCAAGGAACATTTTGGTTGCTCCAAGTGGCTGTTTAATAGATTAAAAAATTAACTTTCCTTGCAGCTTGCATCAAATTGGAGACTATTAGTAGCTTTTCTGAAATGAATTCAGTAGACACAGTACAGTGAAGTATAAATAGCACGGAAAATAGCAACAGCAGCATAAGTGGAATTAGCTAACTTGCTGGTTTCTCTTCAGAGAATTCTGTGGCTATAGACATGTGCTGGTGACCCTGTTTCCTTTGTATTGGTGACCTCAGACAAACAATAGGATGCTGTGGGAAAACTTGCATTGCCATCTTCTACCTCTTCTGAGGAGAAACGGCGTCAGTTTCCAAGACTGTCTTTATTACACAGCAAAAGCAGAACAATAGATGAAGTACTAACCCTGCAGTACTGCTATGTGAATAACCAATTTTTCAATTTTCTGGCAGTTCTGAATTTGTTTTAGGTTGACCTATAAAGTAATTTGTCATACAGAGTATTCAGCTAGCTAAAAGCAAAAGGAAAAATAATTCCAGCACCGAATGATGTATTTCTTCAAAACAGTTGGTACTTCTTTGCATAGCTTAAATAAATTTTAAAATTAAATTTGAATTTTTTTTAAAAGTTTATTTTGGAAAATTTTATAGCAGAATGTTTTGGGTTTTTTCCAGACTTTTTAAGATTTTGAAACAATTGGTTTATACCATGTTTGTTCATCAAAATGTAGAAAAAATAATGAGATTTTACCGGAAAAAAAAAATGATCTTATTATAACATCCACAGGGTCATCAAGCAGTTTTAGTTAGAGGACCATATCTTCATCAGAACTGATCACATAAGTGTCCCCCTCAAAACAGCCGTGATTGCACGGTTTGCAATGTATCCGGCGTCCTTTTCAATATCCCATTTGCTCAGCATCCCTGTAGTAACTAGAAGAATTGCTAACATCAGAATACACTGGGTCCCCAGTGCAGGCTGCCTTTATGTATCTGGGATCTTCTTATCTGCCTGAATAAATGAATGGAAAGAAGGAGGAATCAGAGTCGAGTGATCTTACAGCTTTGCATGATTCACTAAGAGAACTAGATATTCCCACTGCAAAGGGCTCAAAGGCTGCATATGGGGAATTGTGCTATTTCCAGCTTTGTAGTGTTAAACACAGAAAAGTAGCTTTATGGTTCAGCTTATTTGGTAATCCTTTCTTAATTATGGGAATATATATGAATCTAAAATGAAAGCCTATGTATCCTCTTTTAACTTTCCATTTTCTGCGTACATATTCTTCTTTAGCCAAAGAAACACCAAGAGTGGGATACATCTCACCTGATCTTACAAGAGTAAAAAATAGGAACCAAATTCAAAGCTAGTCTCTGTAGGCTTCCTTTATAATTAATAGAAAGACATAGGTACCTTCACAGAAGGATTCATTTCAGATTAATTGTTCTGATGCCTACATTAGGGCGAGATGAATAGCCTTCTGAAGGTGCCTATCTTTTTCCATTGCTTTAAAAGGGACCCTAGTGTGACTTAGATGGCTGAGGTAAGTGAGATTAATCCTACCTTGAACCTAAAGGGATGATATGGTTTGGTTTCTATAAAAGTACATAGACTTCAACAAGACTAAGGAAATTTCCACTACAGATCAGTAATTTCCTATACTTCATATTTTTTGAAGAACACATTTATAAACATTTGCTTAAGGTATTTCTTAGTAGCTATTATATATGAGAAAATAAGAGAACAGGGCCTTCCTCTTTCCCATCCTGTCCTCAACAGGATGCTTTTGAGTATCTGCATTACATTTTGCTTGACTGACTGAGCCAATTACTACTATGCAGAAAAGCAGTGCTGAGCTTCAAGGGTGGCAGGATCATCCAAAAAGAATGTCCCTAACTTCTATAAAAAGAAAAATGATGACTTTATTAATACACTTCTGTAGTCAGACTAGGATGCCAGGGTGAATGAATGAATGCCACCTTTGAAAGGCTGTGCATGTATCCTGACCTGGGAAGTAACTAACAGTGGGTGCAATTATCTTTTCCGTGATGGCATATCATTAGTTTTCACTTTAATTGTCACACCAGTCACATGACAAAGATTTATTTGATGTCTAATACTACAAGCCAAGCTTTGGAAATACTTGTGAATTAGAAAGAATTGTACCTTTCCAGGGACAAGGACTGCTGGATCTCTATGCCAAGGTTTAATTACACATAGATTTACAGTGCGCTGCTACTTCTAAGGGATGGTGAAGTAGCTAAACCTCTATTTCTGAGTGGGAATGGCAAACAAAGAATGAATCCCTGAGCTGTCTTTTTTTCAGAGACAGTGGGAGAGGGGAAACAATGTATATGTACTGCCAGAGAACCTAAAATAAATGCAAACTGATAATTATACTGTACACAAATTGACATTTTTTATAGTCACGATGTTTGTACTAGCAAAATTTAAATGCAGTGATGTTGATACAGTCAAGCTCTTCCTCATTGTTACAGCCTCTCCCAGCAGTTGGGGTCGGCAGTAAGGACATGGAGCACATGAAGTATGGTTGGCCACAGCAAGACCCAGATGCTAAGCTAGGGATGATATCTTTCCAGTAGCTGCATCTGGCTCGTTGGCAGGCTCTACAGGCTGATCTGCTGGCAGGCCTGGATTTGCCTCTGGGTCTGTCATCTGTCATGTTGTTACGCCGTTGATGGGCTGTCTCTGCTGCCTTGCCCTCCCAGACTGCATTTGCTTTTCAACCACTTTTGCTGCTGAGGATTATGCTGCTGTTCCAACATTTAAGGACAAGGGGATGGCAGTACATTGCTAAGACGTGTAGTTCAGAGTGCAAGATCGGGACAGCATTCTCAGAGTCAGAAATATGCTTGGCACACGCTCGTTAATGCATGTTTTAAAAAACAGCCCTGCAAATTGGGAATTCACTTGCAGCCTATTTGTTATGCTTTGCTGCTAGTTAGTAATTCAGGGCTCCGGTGACTCATGCACCTTTGTTTTTAATTATGACACTTTCATTTCAGCATATACCTGATGATGACATATACAATTGTTGATTAGCAAAGCAGAAGCCTTAATGAGCATGGGGTAGCTTAGTGAGCTGGCTGTAAAATAAACATGAAATGTATCACAGATTCCTCCATTCTCTGTTGCATGGCGCATAATAACTTGAAGAAAACAGTTAAAATAAAATATTAACGGGCTAGCAGAACTGGGAAAACAGCTCACTGTTAACATACCCAGTAGTGAGAGAAAATTACAGGTTTCATTGTGTATGCTGCACCATCTGCCTACATAGAGAGCCTAAGCCGTAGGCTCTCCCGAGGGAAATAGCTGTGGATAAGTTATTCAATTAGAACAGCATTATTGGCCAGCTACCTTGGAGAATTGGGTTGATGATGTTGTGATTATCCTGCTCTACATTCCTTCATGTCCCAGACAGGCTGCATTGCTTTGCAACTTCCTTAAGTGTTCACTCAACTGTACAGTAGGTGAGCAATTGAAGCAGGGAATATCAGGGATGCCTGAAAGAAAATCAATTTTGAATGAACTTTCTCTGCTTAGCCACAGCCTACATATTCTGAGTCATATGGTATTTTTGTGGACTTCAGTGTAGTAAGTGGCAGAACTAGCAGTGGGAGGAAAGAGAATTTCATTGTGTGCATTTAACCTGTGGCTGGGCACCAGAATTCATATGATAGGTTACAAAACAGTACAATGCTCCTTCAAGTGTGACGTTCTTATTAGCGACACAGAAGCTTTCAAAGACTACAGCAAGACATGTTTTGAGAAACTGCTTTGGCTCTTTGTCACCAAAATTCCAAAATGTTTTTTCTCTTTGAAATTTTTTTTTTTTTTTTGGCAAAAAAGAACAAATCAGGGTCTGATCCCAATCTTGCAAACCCATTTTTTGCTGACCTCCTGCTGAAGTTAATGACATCTAAGAAGCACCATCATATTCTAAAAATAGAACTCAGTCTCACTATGCTACCTGCATAGGAACACAGGAAAACCTGGTTTGTTTGGGGTTTTTTTTAAATAAGCAATGTTGCACCTTGAAATTTTGATTTAATTTTTAAAAATAAAATTATAAATCCCCAGCCTTTTTAATCACCTAGTCTTGCTTTAGTTGTCCCTGATCTTCTTCACTTTCATCAACAATAGGATTTTAAGACAGCAGGGACTTGCTGTATCATTTATTTTGATGTCTTGTATCACACAGGCTGTAGAATTTTTAATATCATTAAATGAATTGGTGCCCCTTTTAACTAAGTGGCAAAGGTTTATGGTTTTCCCATCAACACACAAAAAAATCTTTCATTTTTTTACTTGTTTCTATGCTCAAAATTGTAGTCATATTTCCTTCCTGGTATGTCATGCTTCGATCTAGTCTGGAAAATCTAACGGGAAATGTTACAAGGGGAATTCTTGGGAGAGGCACATTTTTTAACTGTGCTTTAATCAGAACTGAGCTCTCCTGGAAAGGTGACTTATGCCTGCTCTGAGTTCATATCACTATCAGTAATCTTTTCCTCCTTCTTCAAAGCTGGATGTCTTGTTAAACAAAGATGCACATCATCCACAAGGTCCACAGGAGGGAGGCATTTGCGAGGTGACAAATGAGGTCATTGGCTTTGCAGCTGAAGAGTCCTCAGATGAGTTCAGAAAGGTCCAATCTCTGAAAACAGCAGTGATGCCACATGACTGATAACACCAGGCCGGTTCATTTCCTTGCCATTTATTTTTCATTGTATATTATGGGTGCAGGTGAGCAGCAGGGAGATAGCCTGCCTGTTCACCTTGTCCTTGGTGCGCTGCCGTGCTCAGGGAGAGAGGAAACAGTCAGCCATCCCAAACGCCCGGAGCAAGGCAGGCCCCGAAGGAAGGAGAGGGAGGACTCTGAGGCTGTGGGAGCTCTTGTGCTTCAGGAGAATTTGGATCATGATAGTGCCTTCCTGTGTAAAGTGCCTTGAAGTGACAGGACAAAACACAGTGTCTAAGAGTGAAGTAATACTATTTATACACGTCTGCTTGCATCAATTGTTTTGAATCCTTTTCTGAAAATCCTCTTCATGATGCATCTTACATGACTTATCTCCCACATCCCATCCTCCCTTTTGTCTGGACAGCTGATACCTCCAGGGGGCATCTGCTGACCAGGGTGACTTGCACCGCTACATCTGTGTGACTTTTAGACAGTGGGGCAGAGGCTTTAAACTTTGTGATTGCAGGGCACCAACACATAAGGCATGAATATTGATGAAGTGCTGCTGTGCCACGTGTGTTCATGCTGCTAATGATAAATATGGTAATAATGGGAGTCCCCACACCCAGCAAGAAAATCCAGTTTCCCCTATGTGCTGCCTCACTGAGTGCCTCTGGAAAGGACAGAATTCATCTGTCAGCTCCTTGTAGGACCATAAAATATATTGACTTTTTAACTTCTTCCACTCCATGGAACCACGTTTTTTGCATACAGACTGTGACATGGAGATTAATATGGGACTCCTGGGATATGCAAACCACTGACTGAAGGGAGTGCCATTTTCCTTTTATACTATCAGTGGAGAAAATAGTGCGAGCTGAACCCATCTGCTCACCTACTGATGAATGTGAGGCTACTACTGGGTCTTCATTCAGAGCTTTCATGTCCATATTTTGGGTATTGCTACGTGGCACTGTGATTTGAAACTGTGAGATATCTGTAATAGTGTATTGTATTAGATAGCCTAGTTGCAAGACTGTTATAATCGTTAAAGTAATGATATTTTGTATTAATTTTGAGAGTCTTTTTTGGACTCCAAAAAATGTGTATATTCTTAAACAGTTTTTATCAGGTAGCTACATTTGCTCCTTATTCTTGATGCCTAACAGAACAAGAATTAAACCTTTTGCATAACTTGAGTGAAGTCCTGGCTAGGTGTTGTGAGTTTTGCCTTGGGGGTTTGTCACGGGAGTTTTGTCCCTTAGCTCAGCAAGGCTGTGCTTTGTTCATAGCGTCTTCATTCCTGGTGAGGTTTATTCTCTTTCTCCTGTTTCCTTAAAGATGCACTTACAATTCAATAACCTCATTAAATGACATTTTAAAAATATTTATTTAAATAAATATAAGGTAATAATACATAGGTAGATAAGGCTACTATATGTTTCAATAACAGCAGTGAGAGAAACAGGTACTGCGCCTGTATATCTGTCCTGGCTTCGCCAATATTAATTTAAAAATATTTACATCAGCAAGAAGTTCAGCAATGAGATGGTAAGGAGTGAAATAGTTACGGCAGTGGCATTCGACTTGTCTGCACACACTCCAAGAAGCCCACAATTAAATGCACTTCATAAGCCATCAACTTTTACTTGTGGTTCATTATTAGCATTCCTGCGGATACAGATGATATATTTTAAAAAGAGAGATTGCGTTGCTCTACCTTTTTTTAAATTTTGTTCTTCCTTGTAGAAGAGACAAAACTGTGGTTCTGCTTCTACACCATGTTCTGCTGTGCACAGTTTCCAAAATCACAAGAGCATGCTCTGTTTAGGTGGAGCATACGTGAACTTCCCTTAAGACGCGATTCGCTACCTGAGCAGAGAAACCTGGAAGTGCAACCCTGAATCTGGACAGAGGCTGTAGCTGGAGCACAAGATGCTCTGCACACCATTCCAGTTTGCATAGCACGTGTCAGTGTGATACTACATCATTTGGACACAGCTGGACCTTCCTGGACAAGCAATCTTTGAACTGGTTACTGGTGTTTCCTCAGGCTGCCTATGAAATCCATGAGATGAGTGGACAGGCAAGCAACCTGTTCTGCCTGCTCTCCTACTTTCTCTGGAGGCCATCCTTCCTTCCCAGCCAGGGGGATGCTGTCCAGTCACAAGCAGTCAGCCACCTAAAAGTGACACAATACACAACGGGGCCCTAAGAGGTGGAACTTGCATCTTTAAAGCTAATGGAAATTTTTCTGCTGACTTGAGTGGGGACAGGATCAAACCTTCTGGGAGTGTGACCTGACTGTGCTAATGTGCAGAAGTGGCTGGGTGGATCCTGTGCTGCCTCCCTTGGGTGGCGTCCAAGAAGTTTGGGACCTTCCTCAGCTCAGAAATGGGAAAGACAAGTTGGGTCAGTGAGACACCTCATTGAAACCTGCGGGGTTTAATTTCAGTTTGCTCAATATTTGTTTAAGTTTCAAGGACTGAGTGTGAGAACTGATTCTCTTTACTGTCTAAAGAAGAGCTTAGGGACTCAGCAAGAGATCATGAAAAGGGCACAAAAAATAAATGAAGTTTGAACTTTGAATCTTGGGTACAGTGAAGTAAAGAAAGGGAAAAATGATTGGTATTAGAGATGTCTAATTGTTCTGTTTTGCTATGGCTTCCCTCATCCAAGCATGAAAAACTCTGAACTTCTCCATTAGCCTGACTACATGGTCTTCCTGAAGAGACCTGACCCTGGGAGGACTTACGAAAGAAAACCCTACTCCTAGTAAAGGCACCCTATGTAGCAGTGACAAACAACTGGTTGTACTGATGGCAAAAGTTTTCCCTGGCAGAGTCAGGCAAACCAAGCTAATCTGCTCGCATGGTCCTGATCTAGCCAGTGCTGGAGTGAGCTGTGTCAAAAAGCTGGGGCAAGCTGCCTGCATCAGAAGAAAAGGTAAGGCTGGAAAGTCCTGAACGGATCCATGGCTGAGCTCCTCTTCTTGAGCAACTCCGACTATCAGTCAGGGTGCAGGCAGGTAAGGCTCAGGCTGCCATTTGTTGACGAGATGGATGAACAAGCTCCTGAAATTTAGATTATTAAGTCTTCATTTGAACACATACGCCATTTTATTGACCACATTCTTTGTTGTGGTCATTTCCAGAGTACGATTTTTTTAATTTAAATTCCAAACTAAACTTTAGAGATTTTGGGGTGTTTTTGTAGATTCACTTCCTGAAGGACTGCTTTGTACCTGAGGTTCAGATAAAAAAAGACTGTATCAGCTAGTTTAAAAAGAGCACTCTTCAACAAAGGACATATTATTACTTAGGCCACTGCAACCACTTATTAATGTTACAGTCAAAAAGACATCTCCAAAGTTACTGAAACAATCCTTTACAGACTATGGGAGGAAGCTAGACGTCCCTACTGGACAATATCTTTGGCAGTCTGTCATCTGGGATGTGTGTTTATTATTCTAACAGGAGCAGGCAAAGGGCTATGGAGTGCAAAGCAAATGGTACCTCTCAAAGTATCTCTTCTTATTTAATTGTTTTAAAACCCTGTTTTAAAATGTTCTCTTCATCTAAGTGTTGTGCTTGGGGAGATTCCAGGGCTGTCTAATGTTAGTAGAGAACAAGGAGATTTTTTTGTACACATCTGCCTTTGAGAATTTCACAATAATGGATGTTTGTGTTGTTTCATTTTTGTACATGCTTTCCCCTCAGGGAGAGTTCTGTATCTGGAAGCACATGTTAATTTAACCCTTGAATAGACCTGCAACAAAAATGGTTTGCCCCTGTGGGAAACTGGTGGTGACGGTGAAGAAACAAGCTGTCAAAGATTGAGAGTACACCGTTGTTCTGTCACCTATTTATTTGTGTTTTGAGCATCAGTGCATATAGATATTTATAGGCAGGAGCAGGTCTTAACATATAAGTAAAAAAACCCCTTTCTATTGTGCAAGTGAGATAAGCAGGATATTGGAGAGACTGGTGTCAACATTGCCACAGAAATGTGAATTCATCTTGTCACAAATGTCAGAAGTGTTCAGGTTTTTTAAAGATCCTCCATTTTTAAATAGACTCTAAGACTGCCACAAAAGGAAGAAAAAGAGAGAATGCCAGAAGACTGCTGAGAAATTAAGTTGGTTTTCCAGGAAAAAGTACTGAAGAAGTTAGTTTAAAGGGAGAAAAAGAAAAAAAAATCAGATCACATAAACTTTCTTAATTTTTAATGCAGGCTTACTCAGCGTGGGAGAGAAAGGATAAGATTTGGCTGATGAAAAAACTATTCTCTCAACACTTCCTATTAGCTAAATGTCTTCCCATTAGTTGTTATGAACACAGCTAATTGTGCCAGCAATGGGAACCTACATTTAAAGGACAAGCCCTTGATCTTTAAATGCTAGCAAGATGGATAGGGGGAGAGAGAACTAATGGTAGATACTCTTTTCATAGTTGTTTTTGCTGTAGCATTTTTGGTGTGAGTGATGCTTTACAAAGCAATACGAAGGAAGGCATCTGCCAAGCCTTGGGCCCAGTTCATAGCTCTTGCTGATGTCCAGCTGACTCCACAGAAGCCAAGAGAACTGCCCCAGGTGATGCTCTCTCAGGATTAAGGACAGACTAATCCCTGAAAAAGAGATGCCTGTTCTCGGACAAGATACTGAAAGAAAGACTATTTAGAGACCTGTAAAACATTCCTATAACTCAGGCATCATTTGTGGCATTGAAGACCATGTCATTTGTGCTGTAGAGCTGGATAGATGATGGTGGGGAAGTCATTAAAATGCATCCAGTTACCAGCTGGAAAGGGGAATGTACGCAGTAGATGTACTTTCATTTGAAAGTCTGGGTTCACTGAGCCTTTATTTTGGAAAAATACCCCCCCTGCCCCAGTCTACCACATCCCTTACAGTCAGAAAGGGACAATTTGAAGATGCAGCAAATACAGCGTGTTTAACGTCCAGCTTTGCTCCAGCTTTTACCTCAGACAGACATGACCCAAGCGGGTGTGCTGTGCAATAACACCATTCGATCAAAACATTGGCAATGTGGTAAGTGTAACCAGATCTGGCATGCACAACTATCTTAAAACCTCAATATAGTGTCTCCAAAAACAATCCGCACACAGCAGGAGGTAATTTCTTTGCACACGTTTCCAAGCCCATTTCAGCTGATACTTAATTCCAAAACCATTCTCTCTCCCTTTCTTAACATGGTCAAGATACCAGTACTTAGATGTCTCTACATCCTTGCTATCTTATTTGATTTGATTTTTGCATCTTTCTGTGCAAAGCTTTTCTAGTAAAGGGTTCACATTCCCAAGCAGCTCTCCATGTTCCTTTCTTAGGTGATGACATGTGCCAGTGTTTAGAGAATCACCTACTCCTTAGGCTTCCTCTGTAACTTTGAATACTCAGAAAACAACCTTTTTAAAGGGAAATGATGGGTTACTAAAACTAACCAACATCAGCTCTGGGTTTTGAGCTTTTCCTTAATCAGCCATTCTACAAGCTACCAATGTAAACAAAATGTTTTACAATAAAAATGAGACACTTTTAGAGCAGAAAGCAGGACTGTATCTGTATATGATAAAAACATTTCACACCTGGGGAAAAAGAGTGAATGACAATGAATGAACTGCAGTTGTTTTTCACACCATAGGTCATTTGTTCTGCTTGTAAATGAGAAATAGTTATTGTCTGAATCTGACAAATGAGACTGTTCCCATTCCGAGTCACCTCAAAAGTTTATTCTTCTTGTTCCTAGAATTTAGTGTCAGTATCAAGATATATAAATATTCAAGTAATATCTTCTTTTAGTACACCAAGATAAGGAAAAGAGGGTGATACTCAGCATCTGGATCTAAGAGTGTAGCAGTACCTAGAAATATATTTTCATTTCTACTCTAGTCAATTCATCTAAGCTAATTGAGAATGAGATTATAGGACCTGCAATCGCTAGGATTGTATTTTCTTAATCAGTTCTGCAGCTTTCTGTCATATAAGCTTTGCACATTTCTTCATAAAATCTACTGTAGCAGTTTTTGTGGTGGTCACTTAGAATAAAAACTGCACGAGGGGATTAGGGAGCAGGAAAATATATGTGATGAGTTCTTAAAGCTGGCAAGCAGAAGTCAAGTTTGCACTTAGTTTGTGGATTTATTGTTTTGAGAGCAAAAGCTCACCTATGGAGCACAACGTGTGCTTAATTATATACTAATAAAACACTTTCCAGAATATTTAGATGTTATTTTGGTGCTATTTGAAACCACATCTGTTTTTCAATTTTAATGCCTACCAACTCACCTTAATGCCTAAAGCAGAACTGTTCAAATCACTTTCCAAAGGACAGAACTAGAAGGCTAGACTTATTAACATCAATAGGAAAAGTCCCACAGACTTTAATAGGACCAGCATGTCATCCCTATGGAGTCCCTCACCAGTCTTGGCCTTTGCTGATTTCTGGTCCTTTCTAACCAAAGGTGTGCTCCCCTTGCTACATGTAGGGCTTCTGCACATGACTAAGAGCCACATGTAAACTCACAGACAGAGCAAAAATCAAATTGATTTGGGGAAATTAGTTCAAATGGTGCCTACACATTTGGGATCTCTAAGGTCAAGAGTAGCAAGTGCGAAGGTTAAGGTCCAAATTCCCAATGAAACGCACACAGATCATGATATTCATAAATTTAGTCTTATGTTTGACAGAAAATAAAATACATGAACATTGTGTGTACAAGCACGCATATTTTGTTATAAGGTTCCTTAAAAATAGTTGCTGGTAAAACAGGGATTTCTACTACAAACAAAGAATCATATCCATAGTCAGCCTTTCGTTCATTTAGTAACTCTTGGTTCCATCGAATAGGGGCTATATCCCCAGGAATTCCTCTGACAAAGGGGTCCCCTCAAATCTGGAAGATGATCCAATTACAGTTTAAAGAAACCTACAGCAAGGATGACTGACTGAAGATAAAGGTCTCGGGGGGGGGGGGGGGGGGGGGGGCAGGAGGGGTCACTTTCGCATATGAGTAAAGTGAGAACATTTATACCTGTCCTTAAGCTTTGTGGTGAGTGGAGTCAAGGTCTCTGGTGCCAGGTTTGGACCTGCTTTCTTTCCTTTATTCTTTTCTTCTACCTCTCCCTCTCTCTTTTGCTATGTAAAGACTCCATATTTATATGAAAAAACCTTACATTGGTTCTTATGAAGTCTTTTTAGAATTACACGTTAACAAAAACGGGATCTTAACTTAAAAGCTCTGTTTGAGGCAGTACCGGCAGACAATGAAAGATTGCTGTCAGAGGAGCTGTAGATGGCTTATTGCTCTGGGAACAAAAGGGAGATTACAGGGAGCCTTTACCTTGGAAAACCCACCCAGAGCAAGATCATCAAGAGCTAACAGCTCTTCCTAGCTCTCTCCATGTACTGGGAGTTGTTGACACAACCAGGGGACTGTATTATCATGCTGTGACCATGCCTGGGCGGAGAATTGCATGATTATGCATTCCCATCCCATGCCCGTCACAGGTGTTGGGATCCCTGAGCTGTCACGAGAATGTCCAATTGATGAGGAAGCATTTGAGGCCACCTGCTGATCAAGCCTATTTACTCTTCTTCATTGCTAACAGCTCCTGCCCCAGTAGGTGTGGCTGGGCAAACCTTACTGTTTAACCCTTGCAGCTTCGGATATTCAGACCTTCTGCTTCAGCCAGCATGGCTGTGAGTCAGTGGATTGCCTGGACACAAGCTGGGAGCTCTGCATTGCAACTCTCATGGTGTAAGAGCTTTTGGTCCGAGCAGGTGGCCAAAACTTGAGGTCTTGTAACTTGTTTCCATAAAAGGAAAGAGATTGATAATGGAGTTAAGATTTCCTCGATGAAACTATAAGTCTACAAAGGATATACAGAGTCTTGTTTCCTTGACTACAAGAGGAATCAAACAAGAAATTATTTCTTCACTCCCAATTCCAAAGCTATTTCAGCCAAACACACAACTGAAAACTCTTCTTTCTTGCTTTTCTCTCTGCATTTTCTCTGTCAAGCTACCATTACATCTGATGATTTCTTTTTGCCTTCGTGGTGTTTTTTCTGTAGTATTTCCTGTGCAAAGCTCTTCTATCAATGCCCTTCACACTCATGAGCAATTTCAATGTTGTATGTACCAGCATTTGCAGCAGAAGACTCAGTTGTTTAAGATGCATGGGTCCATAAGGAATTTCTTGCAACTACCTTTAAAGAATGATGACAGTTAAATGCTCCTTAATCCATCCCATAGCAGTATGTTTGCATGGGGCTAATGGTTTGCATGCACTTATTGTGGCAGGTATCTCATCAATGGAGAAAGAACCAATAGAGCAGGAGTCTGGTTATAATTCTGTATCCTCTCCTCCCTCCTTCTTTTTTTGTTTATAATAATGGCATTTAAAATAACAATGAAGTAGCACAGGCCTTAGCCAGCTCTTCCGTCCCGTACTACGCTATTTTAAATAATTTCATCCAGGTACTTCCCTATGATCCTGTTTTCCATGCAGAGAGAACTACCACTGCTATAAACAGCGGGACTGATCAGCTTTGCTATCCAGTGGTAATGCACATCAAAAATGGGAACTATTAAAAGATGGTTTCTTAACATTAACATTTCTTAACATTAACATTCTTAACAAGACTAATATCTTACAGCTCCCCACAACCTGTAACAATACTCTGTCACCCACTGTGCCCATCAGGGCGTTGTGCATTTCCACTGTTCTACTTCAGTACATCAACTAGCTTGGCCAAAGTTTCATCTTGCTTTGCTTTCTTACCACACAGTTGGCCAAGCAAATGGCTTTGGTGGTAAAGGTGGCTTCTACATAATTGCAGTACTTACTATTGGACACAGTTTAAAAACTTGCTGCACCATCATGGGGAAGTTCCTCACCCTGATGATTTTGTGCATCTGTGCTGGCGTGACCATAATCTTTGGCCCTTATCATTCAAAGCAGAAACTTCCTTCTAACGGAGTTTGAGATAAAATTAAAATAAACTTGCTTGAGACTGTTCCAGTAAATGGTTAATAACAAGCTTGGCAGTTTCTGTTTGTAAAGGTAAAGGAAGGAAGGGCATAGTACACTTGGTTATGTGTTTCAGTCAGACCAGGAGCATGGCAAATAGACAGAAATTAATTGATTTACAGAGAGGAAGAGAGTTCTGGAACCAGGAGGGCTCAAAACCTTCTTCATAAAAACTAGAGGTTAGCACTTCACCGAGAAGCACTCTGAACAGAAGAATACAAGATTTTGAAAGATCTGATACTCCTTTTGCTGCGGGTGAAGGTAGATGCTTTGTGGGCTGCAACTGAAAACATCACAATTTTCTTTGAAGGAAAATGTTCTCCTGTTGCACCTTAGCTAGGTTCCTTGACTTCATTTCAAAGCAATCACAGAGCTGGGCCTACTTTAATGTGACAATGTGAACACAAAAAATAAGTACTAGAATATTCCTATACTTGAGAACATATTATGTTTTCAGCTTAGACCATTATGCAGCAACAAGAAATGGTGGCAGGCCTGTCCAATTGCTTCATTCCAGAAAACTGTGACTCAGTAACATATCCATTATCTCCAGAGATTTCACTGTCATAATGTAACCAGAATCTGTCACAGAGCCTTACTTGCTAGATATCATCAAGCTCTACTCTGAGGATCCCATTACCCTAATTGAAAACTATGAAAGCTGCATGCTGATCTTGATTATACCAGCACAGGTCCGTAGCTATTTCACGGACCACCCTGAGGAACAGACTTTCTAGCCTTTTTGTCTACAGGGCAACAACAGTGGTTCTACTTAAATTTTTCTTTTTTTTTAAACTATCGGTGCAACTGCAACTACTGCAATTGCACTGATAGCAATGAGCTGTGTGTAGTGCAATAGGCACTTATAATGAGAAGCTTAAAAAGTCAGGAATAATTCTCTGGACTTGAATCAGCTTGCATCCTAGTAACAACTATTAACTTTGACCACTTTTCTGAAACATGGCATAAATTCAGGAAATCATTTGCTTTGTTTTAATTTGTCTTCTGTTCTTCAATTAAGAGGAGTTAATCTTGCTATTGAGAGTCATGATTGCTGCAGCTGCACATTCCATCTCTGCAGGAATCCAAACAAACAGAAATATCCCAGTATTAGGAAAATACACATCTGGAAACTTACATTGGCTCTCTTACGCTACTACTGTTCCTTAGATGGAGTGAAAAAAATGCAGGATCTTCTCATCTCATAATACTGTAGTCAGGCAAGAACTGAAGGATTCCCTAAAACCAGATGCTGTTTTAGTTCCACCGGTGGCAATTTGACATACTAAAGAAGGCTAATGGGATAAAAGAGCAAGTTCTTCATATTGAAGTCACACTGGCGCAGGTGCCATCTCATAGTCAGAGATCCCTGTAGTGCCCAGCATACAGGGGCTCCCGGGATAACGAATGAGAATTAAGTATTCCCATCATCCTACTATGAACAGGGTAGGGTTCATTTGACTAAAGAGATATCTGCAATGTAGATACCTACATCTGAACTCCCATTACAAACACAGTGAAGAAAAGGTACTTCAAGGGCACAATTCATCTCACTCTGAAACAGAGATGAAATAGATTACATTAACTGAGTTTTAAAAGTGCTTATTTATTTCTATTGAAGTGGGTTACTATGATAATGAGCTCAGATGTAGGCACTCAAAATTAGAGGAGAGGTTTCTCATCCCTGGGACTGAGTCTTTGACATCCCTAATGTCCATCCAATGGGACATGGAAAAGAAGTAATGAGACTTAAGTTGCAGTAAAGTAGATTTAGGTGAGACATTATAATACCTGCCAGTAGGCATTTCAGTAATTTGTTTGGAGAGGACACGGAACCTCCAGCAGTGGAAGATTTTAAGAACATACTACTTACTGCAAATATAACTGATCCTGTCTTGGGGCAATAAAATAGCTCTCAGGGTCTCAAGGTGAGCTCTCAAGGTCCTTTCCAGCCTTCTTTGTGATTATGACTAGAACGAGGAGGAGAAATATAATGAAATTCTCTAAATAACACTGCAAAACAGCAAGGTTCAAGGCACTTTTGTGTAGATTGGCACCTGTTGGTAGCTAACATGGAAACTTTGGTCATATGCATATTGTCACACTATGCTTCCCCCATTATGGTCCACATGTCCCATTGCTCAATGAATCTAAGCACTAAATTCCTTTGCAGTCTCCAGAATACTCTTTCTTAGCTGACTTTCATTTTCATAATGGCACCCTGCCTTGTATTTAATATCAATTGTAAGTGCTTTGGCAACTTTATGCTCAATGCCCTTCTGTAATCTCTCACAATCCTAAAAAAACCCAGACAAAATAAGCATTTTCAAATGCATGTAAGATGTGTTCTTCTTTTCCCAAAGTTTATTCATGATGTTTATGCAAGTTTTACTAAATGTGCAGAGTAGTTTACAATGCAACACATATGTTTAAACTGGTAAATCAACAACAAATTGGGGAAGGGAGGGTGGGGTGGGGGAGCTGCTGCCTTTTCCACTGAAAATGCAACAAGGCAAATGTATACCTGTTGGTGAGGTAGGAAAACAACCTTAGGAATTACAAGTGCTTTGTCTGCTCACTGATTTCTGCCCTTTTTCAATTTTTTCCAAGTCCTTGTCAGAGGATCAGGGAAGCCAGAGCAGCCTCTTGCTGAGCTCACACAGCTAATATATGTTGGAAGTGCTGACCAAACAACCCTCAGGTGCACAGCTACGGTTGGGGAAATTGTGATTATTGTTCTGAGGACTTGCCATGGGGAAACTAACCATGGATTCTTAATGTGTACCAGATGGGACCACGGCTCTTACTTTTTGCAGAGAAATATTTAGAAGCACTCTGAGAATAAGTATGATAGCCTGCAGATTAGCGCTAACATGAATTTTATGCGAATTAAAACTATTTACCACTTCCAGGGAGAACACAAATGGAAATGCAATGAGTTTTTAGAACCATGCCCAACAGTTTTTTAAAATGTTCTATAAGATGTGAATTTAACCTTGTGAGTTTTTCTTCTTTAATATATTACTTATGTAAAGACCCAGAATAGTGGTTCTGAGTGGAGGGATGAGGGATTCATCTCAGCTGCCCTTACATTCTGTCTACAACCAAGATGCTCACTTGCAATCCTCTCATCTCGCTTTACAGTCAATGGAGAGAAGCAAGCACTTATACAAATCATAATGATTCATTTGATGCTTCTCTGAAGTACTCTGCGGTGAATTGGTCTCTACGTGTGCCTATTTCTCTCTGTTGTCCATCAGGAGAGCCCAGACAGCTAGGCAGACGTAAACGCTTAAATCTGGAGAAAAGTCTCACCCTATGGTCCTCTCTTTGCTGTTACAGGTAGAGCTGAAAGAATGAATTTAACTGCCAGTTCCTCTTCCGGCTTCTCTGCTGAGTGTGTTGATGGGGTTTAGGATAGTGGTGTTTGGCAAATAGGCTCTAGAAATAATATGAAAGGTATGAATTTTCTTAAGTCAGGGCACGACCAACAAGCAGTAATCATTTCTGACCAAAAGTTATGGAGGTAGGCACCAAACCAACACAGCACTTGAGCACATGCTTAACTTTAAACATGCAATTAGCAGTACTGACAAGTTAAGCACTTGCTTAAGTGCTCTGCTGCATCTAAGCCCTCTTTTTTAACCAACATCCACCTTCGTCTTGCCAGTAGAGCTCTGATGGGAATGAATTACTCAGTTAGGATGTTCTACAAAGGAAAAGCATGTCTTCTGTGACTGAAACAAAGCTACCCTTTGGATTTTAATGAGAAAGCTTATTTTTAAAATAATAGGAGGGAAAAAAGATCAGGGAAATTTTTCCCTTTCAGCTCTGTTCTGTAAAGCCATGAGTAAATATTTTTATTAAAACAAGCCGTGTTTCTTTTGTTCCACCCCCCCATTAACTTGTAAAATCTAAAGTAGTTTTACAAGGAAAATCTACAATTCTACTTGGCATACAGAACGCTAGAGAAAAGTGCTAAATTGGCAATGAAGGGAAATATTTGTACTTGTCAACTTTACTGATTGAATAATAGAATTTAGAGTAAGAAGTCATAAAAATTGTCCTGATAAAGAAATCACCTGACAAAAAGGTTTTGCCTAAAAGAAAACTGACTTCTGATGGACACAACCCACCGAAAACTTTTACATACATATATATATATAAAATTTTTCTTGCTAGATATTTAATAATGTTTCTTTCTCTGCTTCTATTTTTAGTTATACACATTCCATTTGATCTAAGTTTGCACCAAGCAGTGTTCAAATTGATGTTTTACATGCACAAATTCAGGAAATCCATATTTAATGTTCCTACATTAACTGAAACTCATATTGGAGATATGTCTCCAAACTCTGAACTCAGTTTTTAAATTATTTACCTCAATCTGTTGCAAGTGAAAAGTTCAGTTGGTTGCTGAAGATGCTCTTGGCTTAATCTAAAATACTAATGATATCAAAGCTCTCCTATTGCAATTCTAAAATTTCTACATCTAAAGCTACCTGCACTTGTAATGGCCCCTGTCATAAAACAATAAAATTGGTGGAAAATAAAGAGTTTTGCAACATGCCTAAAGGTTAACTCAGGCAATTCTAAACAGGAAAGGACGTCAAGGAGGCTGTGTGCAATTTCCAAAATTAAAGGAATGTTGTGGAAAATGCTCCATGAGTAGCCATTTTTCTTTTCACATTGTAGAGAGTTCAGTTTCGGCATAATTGCCGACTACAGCTGTATCACAGCATAAGATAACATCCTCTTGCATGTAAAGAAAACAAGTTACCACTGGTACAAGAACTTTAAGAGAATTTCCTGACTCTTGTACAACAAACAACTCTCATCCACCATAGTGCAAAGTCAATGTTTCATAGACAGGAAAAGTAGGTAGCATTGAAATTATTACCAGAACACACATTAAGGAATTCATTGCCTGCCCCAATAATTATAGGCAGTTGCAGCTTTAGCAGAAACAGCTTTCTGCATGGGCCTCAGAGTGATATGTAGGGTTTGATTCCCACGGCCATATGGAGCTCTGGCAACTTTGCAGCGAGTCCAGACTTCCACTTGGGTTCAGGATACCAAAGGACTCAGTTCTTAGAGGTAAATGCATTGTATTAATTTTTATAGAGGGCACTGTCCAACCCCTCCTCCTGCTTAAATTTATATCCCTCTATAGCATTTATCCATTTCAGTGAGATTTTATAAAAATATATTGAAACTAGTCCATACAGTCTCCTTCTGTTGACCCACTTCTGCTAGGGCAGCTATTATTGCTTTTGTTGACTCTATCCTTCCGAGGAATTTGTGAAATAATATCCAGATGCTAAGTTCAAGTACTTTTCTTTCTTCTTTATAGAATAAGACTCTGGTTCTAAGGGCTCTTCATCTGTGGTCACCTCCATAGTACTGCCTCACTTGTAATTTCTTCTCATTCAAATTCATGTTGTTCTCAGGATGTGCCCAAGTCATATTAAAATACCATCTTTATTTCATTGGCTCAAAATGTTTCAATATGATTCAGAGGACACCTAATCTTTCTCAAAGTAATTGGGAAGAAGCAGGGACTATTTTTTTTCTCTGCTCCCTACTGCTCCCAAGCACCATTTAAACGTCAACTTGCATACATAATAAAATAATAAGTAAATTTCTTTTTTAAAAAAATTATTCACCTTAATACTTTGTCACTGAACGAGGCATTACCTTCAAGTTCAAAATGAGGTAGCTGTCAGAATCTACTGTTAAATAAATTGCAGGTTTAACATATACATTTAAAAGGTGTTAATTATAGACCACATTTTGAAAAGCTGCTACCTGGGTTTTTTAGGTACCTCCCTGTTTTGGGAAACTACTTTTTGGACCCTCCCAAGTATTATAGTGTCCATTCCTTGAAGAGGAACTTGGACACGCAGAGACAACACCTATTCTGACTGGGGGGGAGTGTATTCAAAGAGGAAGGCTTCAAAGTGTCCTGGAAGTAGGATTTTTAGTCTGCTAAGAGAAGGCCTTAAAAGGTAGAGATTTTCCCACAGCATTGACACTATGAAAATACTTATTCCCTACAAGGCACTGGATTTTGGAATAGGATGGAGTGGGAATAAATTGAGCATTTAAAGCATCTTGCAGATGCTTTTGGAAAAAAATATAGCACAATCATTAATATTTGAATGTGCTATATTTTTGCCAAAATTTATAGTCATTATTACTTGAAACTTAGGGATGATTTCACCTTTTTGCTGATGAAAATTTGGAAAAAAGCTAATAATTAGCTGATGTTGAAGGAAAAAAGTTACCATCCACCACTTTAAATGGTGTAGTTTAGTTTATCTGGTGAAATTTATTCTTCGTATTTCCAATGTACTTCAATAATCAATCACTGCTGTGCAAATTAGTATCACACATCTGCCTCGGAATGACCTTCTGTTTGTTTATGACTATGTCTGAAATCTTTTGCTCTGTGTTCTTAACCTAGCCACATTTCCTTGTATTTAAAGGAATACAGTTCTTGGGCCTCTCTTGGAACTTGGTCAAACATTAACCTCTAATTTAGAGAATTATTCATCAAAATTCAGAAATTCCACTGCCAGAGTTATTATTCCTACTGTTAAAAGGAATTATAGGTCTATCTATCTATCCTAGGAGGAACAAGCAGCATAGCATAGTGTTGATAACTGCTGTAATGTAATTTTCCTTAATCTGAGTTACTGTTGTCCTTCTACTCTTTATCTTGTCCCCCCTCTGATGGAAAAGAACCCTTTCTCACCTCATACAAGACCTAGCAAAGATGATGGGCCTTGTACACTCTTAGTTTTCCCCATTGCAAAGATTCTGTAAGTTTCAATTTCACAGCGCTGTACCAACGCCTCAGTAAAGGGACCTGACTGCTCAGGATCCCCGTGGTTCCTGAATGGTGGGAGCATACTGTATCCCTGAAAACCTCTACAAAGAACAGCCAAGACAATTATGAGGCCCATGTGTTTATCCCGTGACAACTTTTTGTAGCTGTCTCAAACGGTAGTGTTGTAGAATCCCCTGACATGAGACCAAGTTAGGGGGCTACAGATTGCAACAAATATTTATTATAACATCTTCTACTGTTCAATTTGTTATTATTAATAGAATCAGGAATGAGTTATATGGCCCTTTGTTGATGCCAGTAGGTGCCGCTGGCCCTGGGCAGATGTGGCAGGCTCTTGGTGTCCTGAGTTCATCAGTTCTTGTGGATTCAACAGGACCATCAATCTCTGGAGCTTCAGTTTTTGGGAGACTTTCACATTCTACCTCTCAGCGCATGTTTTTTTCCACCCTTCAGCCTGCTGTTTTCTGGAAACTCTTTCTCCATCCACACCAGTAGTTCCCTATACAGCCCATTCACACAAACTCAAACCAAAGGGGCTTTTACCACTAGCTCACCTGGTAGGTGAAGGTAGCAATGTGAGTTAAATCTTACAGTATAAGAAATGAGAAATTAATAAGACATGAACATAATATTGATCAGGCCCAGCCAGCACAGATTCATGAGAGGCAGGTCCTGCTTGACCAACCTGATCTCCTTCTATGACCAGGGGACCCGCCTAGTGGATGAGGGAAAGGCTGTGGATGTGGTCTACCTGGACTTAAGCAAGGCCTTTGACACCGTCTCCCACAGCATTGTCCTGGAGAAGCTGGCGGCTCACGGCTTAGACAGGTGTACACTGCGCTGGGTCAAAAACTGGCTGGACGGCCGGGCCCAGAGAGTTGTGGTGAATGGAGTTACATCCAGTTGGCGGCCAGTCACGAGCGGTGTTCCCCAGGGCTCAGTGTTGGGGCCGGTCTTGTTCAATATCTTTATCAATGATCTGGATGAGGGGATGGAGTGCACCCTCAGTAAGTTTGCAGACGACACCAAGTTGGGCGGGAGTGTTGATGTGCTCGAGGGGAGGAAGGCTCCGCAGAGGGACCTGGACAGGCTGGATCGATGGGCCGAGGCCAACTGTATGAGATTCAACAAGGCCAAGTGCTGGGTCCTGCACTTCGGCCACAACAACCCCATGCAGCGCTACAGGCTTGGGGAAGAGTGGCTGGAAAGCTGCCTGTCGGAAAAGGACCTGGGGGTGCCGGTCGACAGCCAGCTGAACATGAGCCGGCAGTGTGCCCAGGCGGCCAAGAAGGCCAATGGCATCCTGGCCTGGATCAGAAATAGTGTGGCCAGCAGGAGTAGGGAAGTGATCGTGGCCCTGTACTCGGCACTGGTGAGGCCGCACCTCGAATCCTGTGTTCAGTTTTGGGCCCCTCACTACAAGAAGGACATCGAGGTGCTGGAGCGTGTCCAGAGAAGGGCAACGAGGCTGGTGAGGGGTCTGGAGAACAAGTCTTCTGAGGAGCGGCTGAGGGAACTGGGGTTGTTTAGCCTGGAGGAAAGGAGGCTGAGGGGAGACCTCATCGCTCTCTACAACTACCTGAAAGGAGGTTGTAGCGAGGTGGGTGTCGGTCTCTTCTCCCAAGTAACTAGCAATAGGGCGAGAGGAAATGGCCTCAAGTTGTGCCAGGGGAGGTTTAGATTGGACGTGAGGAAAAATGTCTTTACTGAAAGAGTGGTTAAACATTGGAACAGGCTGCCCAGGGAAGTGGTGGAGTCCCCATCCCTGGAGGTATTTAAAAGACGTGTGGATGAGGCGCTTAGGGACATGGTTTAGTGGGCATGGTGGTGTTGGGTTGATGGTTGGACTCGATGATCTTAGAGGTCTTTTCCAAACTTAGTGATTCTATGATTCTATGATTCTATATTTTTTCCCCTGTTTGCTCTTAGATTAAAAAAAATCTCATTGCAAAATTCTTTTGTCTTCATCATCCAGCCTATACTGTTTGCTATCCCCATTTCTCCTGTTAAACATGCACTTAAAATCTATATATTGTTTGTGGGTTGATTCTGCAAAGCTTACTTGCAGATGTCATAGAGGATACTTGCCTATGTGATAATTGTTCATCTGAGCAGAATTTACAGGATTGGGCACTATGTTTTGAAATACATACTATGAAATACACGGCTACACAAAATAGGCACATTAATATACAGTTATGTTGTAATTGTGCAACCTTAACACCGTGTTAATACAGGTTTCTTACATTTAGTGTGCGATGTGTTTGAGAAAACATATGGCACATAATCCTCTCCAAATGGTTTTAGAAATGAAAAGGTGTCCTCTATGAGCCTCTGCCACTGGGGAAGGGAATGTTTTCTCATTTCTCTGGATGCTGGAACCCCATGATGAGCAGATTTGCATAACAATTAACCTCTAAAAATAATTTATAACCTCCCAGATGAGAAATCAGCTTCAGGGTGGTTAAAAGGGGAGACATTCTTTATTAATGTGACTGTTTGTATAAAGGAGGCATCCAAGCAGCGTAGGCAGTCCCTCAGAAGGAGACGTAATACCTCCTATGCACTATAGAGAGTGCAAAGTGGTGTTTTGCTTCCATTTTCTTTGCAGAAGCATTAGTATCTCTCAAAAAAAAAAAAAAAGAAAAAAAAGACAGAGAGAAAAGTAGCTTCCTTTATTAGCAGAAACTCTCATCTAGCCTAATAAAGTGTTTAAAAGATGAAACACTCCATTGTTTTTGTGCTCATGCAAAAGTGCAAGAACCCTCTTATTCCTTACAGCCCTCCTACCACGCTGATGGAGGAGATGTTCTGTTCTCACTTACTCTCTCCCTGGCTCTGGGGTGTCAACAAAGGAAAAGGCAAGGGCAGGGAGAAGCCATGAATATGAGAATTTGTCATTTAGATGTGCTTGTGATTTCACACAACCAGGGCTAGTCCTAGGATAACACACTGCATCAGAAGTTAAAAATCTCTCTCCCACAGAAGGAAAGTAGTTTATTCAGTGAAATTTGTTCTGTCTTGTACTCTATTGTAGGGCTTTCCCTCACACCTTTCTCTCTGTTACTCAGAAGGCAAGATCCAACATACAATGAAGCCAACAGCCTTTCAGCCCTATTGGAGTATGTGCTCACCTATTTGTTGTGATAGATGTTGATAGAGTTCACGCTGCTTTGCAAAGCATGCCCCAAACATCTCACACACTAATGAAACTCTTCTATACAAAGATACTCCCACTGCTGTTTCCCTCTGGTGTGACCACCTATCTCCGTTATCCAGCTTGGTGTGAGGAGATATAGCTCTGTTTTCAGTATCTTGATGCTTGTCTCCTGTCAAACAACTTCCCAGAGAATCCTCCAAGTAGAAACAGCAAATGGAGCTTCTTCTGAGGTACCAATGCACATTGCAACCCAACAAATGTTGGCTTTATTTTCTGTTTTCTGAACATTGCAAAATTTTTGGCATTGGCAGTAGAGAGGTTAAGTAACAATAGTAAATGATAATAATAAAAAACCTTGGCAAATCAATTGCCCATTATTTTCGGCCTCAATATTAGGAAATACTGGAAATTTCATAAGAAAGCCTGCCATGAGATTTCATTCCCTAGTTTTGCAATCCCAAGTGGTTCAGATAAGCTTTGACCAATCAGGCAACACATGGCTTACTTAGCTGGGTTAAACCATTCATGATGTTGAGGTTTATCCATTGAGCAGGATGTGAGTAATGGGAAAGGGTTCATCTAGCATTCTGACTGCTCGGCCAGTCTGCATGCTGCTCTCAGGAAAGGGCTTACTGGAGTCCCCAAGTACTTACTGTTTCTCTGAAGTGTTTGGTAATATTTTGAGAACGGTTTCAGTTTGGTATTTATGCCCTTACCAAGTTGTGCTAGCTTTTATATATTGTGTATATATATTATGTATACATAAATATGCATAAATCGGGCCTTCTTTTTGGAAGTGTGGCCATTCTTAGTGCCAGTTAATGGTTTTGGTGGTAGCTTGAAACATAGAATCATAGAATCATATAGAATGGTTTGGGTTGGAAGAGACCTTTAAAGATCGCCTAGCCCAGCCCCCCTGCCATGGGCAGGGATACTTTCCACTAGACCAGGTTTCTCAAAGCCCACCCAGGCTGACCTTGAACACTTCCAGGGATCGGGCATCCACAACTTCTCTGGGCAACCTGTTCCACTGTCTCACCACCTTTACCTTAAAAAAACTTCCTCCTTATGTCCAATCTAAATCTACCCTCTTTCAGTTTAAAACTGTTGCCCCGTGAACTGTCACTACAGGCTTTGGTAAAAAGTCTCTCTCCAGCTTTCTTACAAGCCCCTTTCATATATTGAAAGGTCACAATAAGGTCTCCCTGGAGCCTTCTCTTCTCCAGGCTGAACAACCCCAGTTCTCTGGGGCTGTTCACTGGATTTCAACATCTGAAATCCAGTGCCATAGTCTATAAAGGTGTCTTTATTACTCTTCTTCCTGGGGAGATATTTGACAAAATCAGATAACCTTTTAGCTAGAGAAAATTAGTTCTGAGTCAAATGAAAACCAAATCAATTATTCATGACATCCTTGTCTTGGTCTTATAATACAGGTACGTTCACCCATCTCAGTATTTCAGCTGCTGGAGAACAAGAAAACACACAGGTATTTTCCAGCTCATGTTTCATTTTTATCTTGTGAGTCAACCTTGTAAATTAGGTTAAGTCATATTTTATTTAGGTGAATAACAACACAGTCCCAAGACTGCTCCCTCCTGTCATGGGACAAGAAAAACCCTGTCCATTACATTCTAATTCACCACTCTATTTCCTGCTGATTTGACTGCTTTCTTGAAATTCTTACTGGACTTACTTTTGTTTTGGGTGAGGAAGAAATAAATCCCTGCCTATTTTCTCACTGTTTCAAACATCACTGTAATTCTATCTGCATTGTTACAAAGCTTTATCACCAAAAGATAGTGCACTAACCCAAGGCCTGTATCAGGACAACTTTCTTCTACCAAAGAGACTGAAAGAAACCTTTTTTGGCCATCCGTTCCATCTTTGCCTTCTCATTACCTACTGCAATACTTAAACTGAACGTCAGTAAGTTCATCAGTTTTGCTGTTTGGGAGAAATTTGTCTGGGTGGCAAAGGCCTGGAGAAAGGCTGTCTATTTCTGCTCTATGGCAGAACTACACAGAGAAAGTAAATCACTGCAGAATCACATGGATGGATTTTGTATCTCCTTCTGCTTACACACGCTGGGTGGTACTGGGTTTCAGAGGTAGCTCACCCAAATACTACGCCAGAGTAATCTAATTGCTCAGGTTTTATGAGGGAGGTGGGAGTTGTTATTTTCAGTGAATATATGGCAACATATATGATCTTGAAGCATTTTGTATTATCCTTAGAGACACTGACAAATAATTTCCCGTCTCTGAGAGAACTGTCTAAAGGTGGCAGCCTGAGAAGACGACAGTGGCAGGCCAGGTTTCTTCCTGACCATGTAGCTAGACCTCCTACCAAATAACCTCCTACCTAGCACTTCTAAGTGTAAACCTCCCATTCAGAGTCACAGAATGTAGTACTGGCTTTGAATCATCCAAAGTTCATAAGCGTTCATATGTAGAATTTGTGTCTGGATCGAGTAATTTTTGTCAGAAGTGCCATTTTGGCTTACGCTGTTTTAAACTTGGAAAAGCCAGACAGAAATGTGTCCTTGATATTAATTAGGCCAGTGTAAAACAGTTACTTCTGTTTTCCTATTAGGCATTTATTATGCTATCTCAGTGTCTCAATCTTTTTTTATACTGGTTGAATCCTGATTGATACTGGCTGCGAAGTCTTGGCTCCACTGCAGTGATCAGGAGCGGTGCCATTGCTTCTACTGTTGCCAAGGTGTTATCCACTGAGTGGCAGGGCAAGGATGTTGTTCTTCTTACTTATCTTTACAGTGACCCAGCTGAATGTCTTCTTATTTGCTCAGAGTTCCTCAACACTCGTGTAGCACTTAGAGTATTAGATTTCTGGTTTCCTTCTACAAAATATGAAATACTATTTCTAATTGCACAAATAAGTTTTTAAATTTGAAAAGTTGAAAATTGTATTTATTGAAATGAGTGAATTGAAATTTTGAATGGATAGTAATACAGTTGAGAGGAAGGGAAGTCTGACTGGGAGACCAGAACAGGAGATTGCAGAATACCCTGTTCACCCCCTCCTTTTCAGGTTCCAAACACGTTCTTAGTACTTTAGATAACTGAAGACAATTAAAATAATTAAATCTCATACTTCAAGCCTTAACCATTTGTCAGCAGAGATCAAAAAGGATCTCCCATCACCATCACTGCACAATTTGGGGGGTTTGCTCTCCTCTGTAGCACTGGGGCTTGCACCTGATGAAGGTGAGAATATTGGACCAGAGCTCTGCTAAAACACTCCTAGGTGCCTGGCAAGTGTCTTGGTCAATGTGGCCTGAGACTCGTCATTGGTTCTGGATAAGGAAGGGATCTTTTACCAGCTTGGGACCGTGATGGTGTTTGTAGCCTAGGCATGGTTAGCCATGTTTATCCAGGTATACTTTAGCTCATCAGTTCTTTACATTTCTGTTGTGGTTTAACCCTAGCTGGCAACTAAGCACCACACAGCTGTTCACTCACTCCCCCCACGGTGGGATGGAGGAGACAATCGGAAGGGTAAAATGAGAAAACTCGTGGGTTGAGATGAAGACAGTTTAATAAGGAAAGCAAAAGCCGTGCACACAAGCAAAGCAAAACAAGGAATTCATTCACTCCTTCCCATGGGCAGGCAGGTGTTCAGCCATCTCCAGGAAAGCAGGGCTCCATCATGCGTAACGCTTACTTGGGAAGACAAACACCATCACTCCAAACATCCCGCCTTCCTTCTTCTTCCCCCAGCTTTATATGCTGAGCATGACGTCATATGGTGTGGGACATCCCTTTGGTCAGCTAGGGTCAGCTGTCCCGGCTGTGTCCCCTCCCAACTTCTTGTGTACCCCCAGCCTACTCGCTGGTGGGGTGGGGTGAGAAGCAGAAAAGGCCTTGACCCTGTGTAAGCACTGCTCAGCAATAACGAAAACCTCCCTGTATTATGAACACTGTTTTCAGCACAAATCCAAAACATAGCCCCATACTAGCTACTGTGAAGAAAATTAACTCTATCCCAGCCAAAACCAGCACAATTTCAAAGGCCTAGGATGTTAGTGGTGACCTGGTCTCTATGCATGGTACATAGCTGAAGTTCCTCAGAAGACTGAAGTATGACCTAAAACTCCAGTGGGTTTGTTTCATGAAATCTGGGTGGGTCTTGATACATTTCAGTATGAAAGAGATTGTCATAATCAATCTAGTGATCTCCATTAACCTTCCTTTCTAAGACATGTATGAGACAAGCCTTCACGCTTTCCTCTCATTCCTTTCAGCAATTTTTCTGAAGCAATGACCACTATATTTTAAAAACATAACCTCTGCCCACATTCTGAAAGTCTGTTTAAAACTTGAAACGGCGTTTCATTGTGAAGGGATTGAATAATGCCAGGTATAATTTGAAAGATTCATAACTTCAGGCTGATCACAAAAGGGCACTCCCCAGTCCTTTTAATCTTTTTCTCCTAATGTGTCTAATTAATTTAAAAGATTAATTCCTTCCTTTACACGGCCTCAGTTATTTAAGAAAATTGTTGCTTCTACAACCCTATATTCCATTTATTCTCCCCTCTCCCCACTTCCCCAGTGCCCATTAGGTCTTACTGGACTCTCAGTGCAAGAAAGGAAGGAGAGAAAAATGATTAATTAAAAGAAGAAAAGATAATGAAAATTAATTCAAGGCTGGTAATCCAATAACACCTCTCTTATCACAATACCTATTAAAATCTAGTTTAGGATATCAGTACTATAATTTTTAATCACAGCATACTTGGGTTGTAGATGACTTCAGATTTGGCATGCAGATTGCTGCTTTGCTTAATCCAGGAAGAAGTGTGGAATACATAAAAAGAAACAAGCTGAGGACAAACTGGAGAGTTTTCTTGTGGGAAGAAAGCACTTTTTTAGAGAATGTCTTATAAAACCTAACAAAAAAAAAATTGAGTTGTGCCATCCTGATGGCTTCTTAGCATTGAAAAATTGACTGTACTGTCTACTTGAAACATTGTGTGGATTTATGCTTGATGCACATGACCAACAATTTAAATAATTATCAGACCTTCCTGGCCACAGGATTAGACTTGTCTGCCAAAGGAAATAATATGAGAAAAGAGGGACCAGGAAGTTCTGTTTATATTCTTACTAACTGGAATATAAGTTTAGATTCTCAGGAATCATGATTTTAGCATCTTTCCTACCAGCAAGAGCATCCATCCAGTGCAGAACCACTGTGAGCTCAATCGTTTGTCCTACAAACAGGGTAACAGTGCTCTACCTTGTGACACAGTAAAACACAGACCTGATCTGAATTTGAGCTCCAATTTTTAGGTCAGCAGAGGCTGTGAGCAGTGCAGACAAGATTAATACCTCTCCGTATACTACTTGCCATTGTAATAGCACTATCAAAGGAAATATCAATTCTAAGCCAGTTACACGGTATTGCATTAAACACACAGCGGCCTAGAAAGTGTTATAATAAAGTTTGCATCTTGGTTTCTATTGCTATACTGACTGTGATTGTTGATAGCTATCTGAAATTGATTTCAGGAAGAACATTTCTATGCTTCTACTCAAAAGTGTTGTTAGAGAGGTTTCAGGTCAGCCACCCTGGAAGGGAAACCATGAACTTTGCTCAAGCGCTCGAAATGAAATGTTTGTGTTAACTCAGCTAATAAACAGCTGAAGTGAGAGTCTTTAAACCAGTCTTCCTTTTGAGCGTGTACGGAAGGAAGAATAACGACACACATTCGAAGAAACGTAGCTCAGGAGACCTGAAATCATGTACATTTAGTGCTGATGATCTCGTTTGGATCACTGAGCAGCCATTAGGCTAGCTGGATATCGTCAGTTCAGGACCTCTTGAAGTGACAGGCAGACTGTCAGTAAAAACAGACTCAAAAGCCTGAGCACTCTGTAGGAAACCCTCCACAGGCGGAGGTGACTGGAAGAGCATTTTGGAAAGCATGAAGCGGCCCCCACGTATGAGCGCAACTTTGCAGCAGGAAAGGTGAGGATGCTCGGGTGAGAGCAGACACCTGAGCGTGAGGCAGAGTTGTCACTCAGGCCCTGATCAGGGCTCTTTGCCACAGCTGGTGAATCTGTAGCTGGAGGAAGCAGGGTGCTCCCGTCTTTGCCTTGCTATGAGATGGGTGCCAGGGCTGACGCTTCTCTGCTGGCATACACAGAAACACAGTGCGTGGCTTTCCAACCATACTACTCTGAGATCATCGTCGGACCTCCTCCGGCCTCCCACAGAGCTGGATATGTGCAGCTGCACTAGAAAGCCTTTGACAGCTGCTAGGGAAAGCCAGTGCCCTCCCCTCCATCCCTTCCCGGAGCCCCTAGATAAACAGCAATACCTGGCCCTGGACAGCACCGGCTGCCTCGTCTGCTGGATCGAACTGGAGAGTAGGAAATGAGAATTTGGGTAAACTGTGAGAAGTAGCAATACCTCCCTTCTCCATCATATGCTTCCGTGGGGGTTTCAGAGGTAAGCATGTATAATACCAGCCCATGCAGCAGTACTGTTATCATACACAGCTGAAGTACTGAGCCAAAGGAAAAATTACATGCTGTTACTCAATTTTTATAGGAAGATTTGTACATGTAAAGCAGCTAGGTGGCAGCTGTTGAGATGGAGTTGGGAAAATGTGCCCTAGCTTGAATTTGGATCCTTGTCTTAATACTCTGCAGCTATGTAGTAGACCTGCCAGCCTCCTCTTTTCCCAAAAAATGGTCCAAATGTCTACCCAAATTCCACATTATTTACTATTATTTAGTAGAGGGGATCAGCTAACTGCTAGTGAAAAGAAGAAACCCCAGTTCTTCAGTAGCTTTTGCAGGGGACTTGAAATCTTTGAAAGGTTTTCAGGGCTTTACTCCTCATTCATACCCTTTCACACAGGGAGGAGCAAGAGCAAGTTAATTCTTCTGAGCTCAGCCAGTCAGATATTGAAAAGAAAGTTAGCGAGCACCTGGCTGCAGCTGGACTGGAGTTTTCTGAAGACGAAACTCAGCCAATCCTATTTGGAATCAGATGCTCCAGCAAAAGGTGTCCTGCCAGTCCTGCTGGCATGAAATAAATAGTGCTGTGTTTAATGTCAGGGATACGTTGAAGAATGTCACACATTTTACTGCTGAAAACATTGCATTTTTGGAAGCTCCATGAAAACAGAAAGATTAAGGAGAATGCTTTACATTTCACAAAGCTCTGTTCTGGGAGAACATGTAGACTGCTAAGTGGGATTTGTCTGACTAACCTCCCTTTTATGCGGGAGAGTATACAAATCACGGTGTGTGTTTCACCTGATGCAGAAGTATTTGATGTATTCTTCCACAGAATGGTATGGAAATGAAAATCCTTTAGCATAAAAGGTACTGTTCTTAGTATCCAGGGTTTTCCTATTCCTCTACTGCTTGAAGATAAAATGCTACCAGGTGATAAAGAGGAAGCTGGATATTCATGAGGGTGCAGAAGAAATTTTTCTGCCATCTCAGTTATCTGACAGACCAGATTTCCCACTACCGGTGAAGTAAGGCAACTCTGATTGCCTTAGGTCCTAAAGTTGTTGTAGTTACCTTACAGTAAAGACAGGATAAGGTCTCAAACAGCTAAGGAGTCCATCTGCATGAAAATGGACAGTCTGCACTAAATTCTTATCAGGCAAAAAACTCTGACTTCAAAATCAGTAAGTCCATTTACACTATGAATAATTTTGATCTCTTATGGCCTAATGAGTAGCAAGCCCTGCTTCACTGTGGGAAAACTACCACAGTTTTGTTTCAGGTGCAAGTTCCTGCTGTGACCACAATAAAATCAGATTTTAAGTACTACAGCTTCAGAAGCAATGGAGTCCGTACTGACTATGGGAAAGACGCAAGTCTGAACTACTAGTATGATGGCGAGAAGCTTTCACAAATTTGGGCCCACAGAAGCACTGTGTAAGTAAAACAGCCCTGAACAGAGTACAAGGGCATTTTAAGCTGACATTAACTAAGTTTCTCTTGGAACATGCATTTGAAAAGGATTTTTTTAAATGTTTAATTGACTGATTATACCACAACAAATTCAAAGATCTGATATAACAATTTAATCCTAAATTGTTGCAGCAGCCCTGTAATAAAGGTGTAGGCTTAAAACAGTGACATAGCAGTAGTTGGATGCTCTATGTGCCATTTAATTGCATGAAGCATCCTTATTTCTCAGCCTCTTTTGAAAGATTTAGACCTCTCTTTCTGTTTTCTGCCTGTATTATACTGCCTTCCAGAGCACAGTTTAAAATTTAATGCATTAACAAATGCCATCAATAAAAACATCCTGATAATTCACATTAGGTGCCATGAATAATTATAAAATCAATCATTGAAATGATCTTCCCTAAAATTATGCATTTTTCCTTTTCATTGCATCATTAATTTGAGGCCTAATCCTATATACTTTGGCCTTCCAACGCTCCTGCTGATGTCAAGCAGAGCCTCATTAAATTCAGATGTTCTGCCCTGCTGGTTCGAATTCCAGCTTCAGAGACTAATTTTTCAGTTCCTCAGACTTCCTCTCTGTTTCTTAAGAAAGTCTGAGGAAACCTAGTTTACCTCATCTAACACAAAAAAAATCTTGCACGCTTTTTATCTGCAGAAAACTCACTGGTCTCAGCTAGAGTTGCTGATTCTGGAAAATGTCTCTTCATGAACAGCTCTGGGATGACAGGGAGCAGATGTGTCTTTTTTCACCACTATTGCCTTCTGCTATTAGTAAAGGTACATGGTGAAATGATGGCCTTCTGTGCAGAAGCAAATTCTTTGAAAAAGTGGAATATTTTTCAGACCCTTCTGTCATGGTTTAACCCCAGCCGGCAACTGAGCACCACACAGCCGCTCGCTCACTCCCCCCCTGCTGGGATGGGGGAGAGAATCAGAAGAGTAAAAGTGAGAAAACTCGTGGGTTGAGATAAGAACAGTTTAATAATGGAAATAAAATAAAGTAAAATAGTAATAGTAATAATAACAATAGCAATAATAATAATAGAAGAATATACAAAGCGAGTGATGCACGATGCAATTGCTCACCACATGCCGACCGATGCCCAGCCAGTCCCCGAGCAGCGGTCACTGCCCCCCTGGCCAACTCCCCCCAGTTTATGTACTGAGCATGACGTCACATGGTATGGAATACCCCTTTGGCCAGTTTGGGTCAGCTGTCCTGGCTGTGCCCCCTCCCAGCTTCTTGTGCACCTCCTCACTGGCAGGGTATGGGAACCTGAAAAGTCCTTGGCTTAATATAAACACTGCTTAGCAACAACTAAAACATCGATGTGTTAACACATTATTCTCATGCTAAATCCAAAACACAGCACTGTACCAGCTACGAGGAAGAAAGTTAACTCTATCCCAGCCAAAACCAGGACACCTTCCTCGCTACGTCGCTGCAGACACACGAGTCTTTGTTCAGAATCTTCACATTCAGCAAGGATTAACACAGCACATGTCACATGGAAATTTTAAATTCCCAGTAACCTCCTCAGTTAAAATGACTAGCTTTTGGGCTTTTCCTCAGGGGGGAGGGAGGGGAATAGGTGAAGAAACTCTTTCATTTTATGCACCCTCCTTGATAGAGTAGAAAGTTGGTACCATCCCAGATTTTTCCTGGCAGTTTCAGTAAATAGACCTATGGGCCTTACGGTTTCAGTAAATAGACCACTAGATTAAAGGATCTTCTATAGCTCCTGCTCACTGATTAACTATTTTCCCTGCCCCTAAGTTGCTCTCTGTGTAGCATCAAACCATCCATAGCTTTAAAGCTGAAAGAAAAGGTACTAGCAAGTCAAACAAAGACATGCCACAAAAGTTCATTATTTAGGTAGATGGGTGTTTTATTTATTTTTGTCAACAAGAACTTCCTAAGAACTCTTCTGAATTACTGTATAGATGGATTGGAGGGCTCTAATCTTCCATCACAATTTAGTGCCTCACCCATCCTGCCTCTGAAGCACTATTAGCAGCATTACCCTTCCTTACAAATAACTCATGTAATGTTTTGTTCACCATTCCACAGGGAAACACCAGCAGCTTTTTGGACTTGCTTTATATTCCAGATGACTTCATCTGACTCGAGAGCTGCACTGAAGTCTTCACACATGAGCATCCATGCCAGAAAACCAGAAGAGTCGAAGAAATGCAGAAAAAAAGCATGCAACTCTCTGCACTGTTATACTGAATACCTGTGTGACTGTTCTGGTTTTCGGTTGGGCTAGCATGATATTTGCATTGTCATAGACATCCTCACTCCTATTGATAAAAATTATTCTGGCCAACAATGGTGAATTAAAATGTAAGCCTGTACAAGAATAACTGTGTTGCTTTTTATAGAGAAAGAATCCAACAAAAAATCCATTCTTCATTTGCTTATGGGTGGGACTCATAAATAATGTGAGTTTAGTCATTGATTTAAGAGAGAAGTATTTCTTCCAATTAATATAAAAATGTCATTTTCCAGGTTTTGATCTATGATGGTTGGTATATTCCAGCAAGAAAGATTGAGGCCATATTTCTTTAGTGGTTTTCTAGCTATGATTTCAATGATTGAACTGAGTTTGAATCCCCATTTCTGGCACATATGCTAGTTTTTTGGACTTCTCAGGGTGGTTCTGCACCTGTGTGTCTCAAGAATAAGACTGTTTGTAATAAAATTCATATCTTCCAGAATGCAAGAAATATGCATTTTTAATTATCTTGATATTATCATTAAAAATAGTTTATAGTCACCCTTGTTCTGTGTTACAGAAGTATTAATTCTTCAATACTGAGGCTGATTTTACCAGCTTACTATGCCACATTAAGTGTTCTGCTCTTGCTTGCTCAGCCTGACTTGCAGCTGGCCAGATTCACTGCTTTTGCCTGCCCATCCATCTGTCTGGACATTTATAAATGTTAATCACGACAGTCCTGTGCTCTGTATCCTCCGTGACTAAATGGAGAAATGTACCTGGCAGAGCTGTCAGACTGCCACACTCACACACACATTCTATGAAAAATTACACCATAAAATACACTTTCATTTTTTTTAATCCTTCTAGGATACCACACAGGTAGTCAGACATCTTCATGACTGTGGCTAATGTAAGATCCTTTATGGATATATTCCCTATTTTAGTTATCTCCTCTAATTTTCTTCAGCTGCTTCTCTTGTAATTACAATAAAATGAACACCAGTATGTTTTCCTTCTTTATTTCTCTTTAGTAATACCCAGATTTATTTCATTAAATAGTTCGCTTGATAACTTAAAAAGATACTCCGCAAAATCCAAGGTCCCCCTCGCCACATACATATCATCAACACAATACATTGTCCAGAAGTTATGTTTTAGGCTTGCTCTTTTTACAACTGAAGCATGTTTTCTCCTACATTCAGAGGGTAAAAACCCTTTGTTGTAACTTTCCATTTTTTAAAAGCCAGTAATTTAAAATCGTTCTGCACTGAAGATAATCCCTTTTCCAGTGTTTTCTATCCATATTATTATCTGCATTCTCCTGCTAATGCTCAATCATAAAAGAATGAGTTTCAAAGAGGCACCAGGCAACATCCCTGGTAGAAATTCCTCTGACAAGACAACGTCAGGCTGATGTTTTTGTCACTAGAACTCAATTCCCTCAATTTTGAGGCAAACTAATAAGACTGATAAAACCCTAAATTGTTATATGGCAGGTAGGAATTTCCACACTACAGAATATTTTTGTACCTCCCCCCCTGCAAATAACAAAAATGAGAGTCTCCTCTTGATTCCTTTAGCCTAATGTTTTCGATAGATGAATAATTGTCATCTTTCCATTTTGGTCCATTTCTCACTCATGGAATGGGCCAGGAAATTAAGAATATTACACAAGGCTTACGATCCCTGGCTTTCTCTATTGGCAGTGCTTTCTTGTCAGTTGTCATTTATGTCAGAGTCTGATCCCGTAGTATTGTCCCAGTGGGGTCCAGGCTGGTACCAGCTGAAAGGAGTCCCCGTTGTAAGTCTGGGAAACATCCGATCCAGGCTGCCTTTGAAGCACAGAAGACGTCAGGTCTCTGAAGCATTTTGAGAATAAGGTTACATCTTCACCGCTCTAAAGGTGCATATTGACAAAAAGGTAATGAATGTACCCCAGCTGCCTCACTGCAAAATCCCACGGGAAACAGGCTTCTAGCTTCCATTACAGTGTAATGAGCTAGGGGAAGGCTCACAGCATTGACCTCAGCTATACCTTGCCATGTGAAAGGTTTCTGGGCCTTGCCTGTGCTAGCATTTTGCATGACAGTAACCAGATTGTTAGCTGCTGCATTAAAAACCTCTGGAAGTAGGAAAAACACTCTAAAAATCTGCCAGAAGATACTCTCTGTCCCTGCAAAACCCAGGTTTCTGCAGATCGTTCTACCACTGCATGCGGCTTCATTTCTTTTATAACATGTCCACAGTCCTTTCTTCTTTTAGTAAGACTGGTCTTTTCTCCCTCTGGACTTTGGTCGGATATTCACACTGACATACATTATATTAGTTTTTATCCTATACCTGTTGTCTGTATAACATTTACTTCTCCTGCTCTGAAGGGACTTTTCTGGGGGGAAAAATACCATGATAGGGAAACTGTGTTCATATTTAACTCATGGAAAGATAGCTTCACGTATTGTGCCTCCAAATCTCATAAAAACAGAGGAAAGAGCAACCTAAGAAATTAGTTGTTCCAGTAGGTTTATTTATCTTCATCTTCTGCTTTTGTTGTGGATACCCTTTTTCTGTGTATTTGTATGCATAAGTATGTGTATCCATACACACATGGATACATGCCAATCTGGTATTTTAGACTACTTTTGAGGGTACCAGGACCTGTTTCTAAAGAAGACCCCACAACTGCTCTCCTCAGGAAGCCGAAAGTTTCCTTCTTTCAGTGTGCTATGGTGTGCACTACATAACCATGCTTGGAATTCACTACTGCCTGTTCTTGAAGGTATTTCTGTCGTGTAGAGACACCTTTAGTTCAAAAGTTTCTCAGGGATAGTTCTTGAACCTCAAATTCACACGAGACAAGCTCCTAGCAGATTCTCTTCTCATGTAATTCATATAGCATGGGAGATACGATACCCATCTGTGTGCTTCTGCATTTTCAAGTAGGTGCTTAACCCTATGAAAAATCACATCCTGCTTGTTTTCCTACTTTGCCATTTTTGTCTGACATTCCTTAAGGACTATTTTTCTAAAACAAAGAAAGAAAAAAATGGGTAAACAATAAGCTCTCCCTGTGTTATAACCCACCACACCCAGCTCCTCTTTTTGCAAAACAAGAACTTGAAGAGACTGTTCCATTCTTTATTAACATGAAACAAACCCACCAAATAAATATTTTAAGGCACTTCAGCTAATTTCATTGGCAAACTCCAAATTCTGAACATATTTTTACCAAGCTTTCCTCCTGAGATGACAGCCTGAACTCGTTTTCTCTCCCTCCTTCCCCTGACTCCCCACATTACCTCCCCTGGAGAGACTGAATGATGCTGATTGTGCAAATTCAAGCCCATCAGCACTTGTCATCTCTCATGGAATTTACCCTTTGACATTCAGCTTCCACTTCCCACTTGGAGGCAGAAGTTTCATCATTGCAAAGCACAGTTGTTTCCTTGGAAAAAGCAAGAAACATGTTCTCCTGCAGGGGAAAAAAGACTCAATTCACCATGGAGACCTTAGGGAGAAAATCCCTACATTATATTTAATTCATGTATTTTTTTGATGTGGAATCTTTTTCTTTTTTTTTTTTTTTTTTAATTTTCTGATAAACTGAATGGTCAAGGTCAGTATTTTGTCCAGTTTTCCTTGCCCCAGAATCCAAACTTTCATAGAATCATAGAATCATTGAGGTTGGAAGAGACCTCTAAGATCATCGAGTCCAACCGTCAACCCAACACCACCAGGCCCACTAAACCATGTCCCTAAGCGCCTCATCTACACGTCTTTTAAATACCTCCAGGGATGGGGACTCCACCACTTCCCTGGGCAGCCTGTTCCAATGTTTCACCACTCTTTCAGTAAAGAAATTTTTCCTTACATCCAATCTAAACCTCCCCTGCCGCAACTTGAGGCCATTTCCTCTCGTCCTATCGCTTGTTACTTCGGAGAAAAGACCAACACCCACCTCGCTACAACTTCCTTTCAGGTAGTTGTAGAGAGCGATGAGGTCTCCCCTCAGCCTCCTTTTCTCCAGGCTGAACAGTCCCAGTTCCCTCAGCCGCTCCTCATAAGACTTGTGCTCCAGACCCCTCACCAGCCTCGTTGCCCTTCTCTGGACACGCTCCAGCACCTCAACGTCCTTCTTGTAGTGAGGGGCCCAAAACTGAACACAGTATTCGAGGTGCGGCCTCACCAGTGCTGAGTACAGGGGCACGATCACTTCCCTACTCCTACTGGCCACACTATTTCTGATACAGGCCAGGATGCCATTGGCCTTCTTGGCCGCCTGGGCACACTGCCAGCTCATGTTCAGCCGGCTGTCGACCAGCACCCCCAGGTCCTTTTCCGCCAGGCAGCTTTCCAGCCACTCTTCCCCAAGCCTGTAGCGCTGCATGGGGTTGTTGTGGCCGAAGTGCAGGACCCAAGCCTTAAATAGTGACCTTGCCTTTTAACCCCAAATTACAGCCAGTCACCTTTACAAAAAAATCATTCCTTGTTTAGTATGTATTGTGACGATATTACCTCACAATAGTAGCCTTTAATAACAGCCAATCCTGTACATACATACTTCAAAAAATTTACTAAGATATAAAGATAGAAAGTTGCAAGGACTTTTCATTCTTGTTTTATCAGACATTACGAACTCTCAGGTAGGGGCAAGTCTGTCCTCATTTACACCTGTTAAGCCTCATTGAAATCAGTAGGGTTGAGCTAATGTAGCTGATTACAGAGTTTGGCTCATAACCTGTCTCCTGTTAACTCACAACACTATCTCCCGCAGGTGGAACAAGATGAGACCTGCTGTCTGCAGCGCTCCATTTATAGGAATGGTAGCATACCCATTAATTCTCTGCAGATCATAGCGTTGGCTGCTTTTCCTGACAAGGAACATATATCTCAAGATACCAAAATTAGCAGAAATCTTCTTCCTCCTTGTAAATGTGATTGTTTAGTGATATTGTCTACTAATAGATTTGGGTAAATGAATTTTGGACCTCATTTGCAATTTTTATTTTACTCGGCAAACAGTAGGATACAATTATGCTATAAATCTGTGTTAACAGGTTAGCTTTGTTGCACTTCATTTTCTGCATTGGATGAAATTATTTTGCCTCCTAATCTATAGTTTCCTCACAGGGCTTATTATTTGTTGGGGTTAACGCTTCAAGGGTATATTTGGGTCATATTGTTAATATTGCACGTTTATCCATGAACATGTAACAGGACTTCTTTTAGTGTGCACTCATAGCCAGGCACTTCCTGAATTGTCACACAACCCGGATAAAATTTTGTTACAGATCCTGATACAAAAAGTCAATTATCTCCTCCATGTCCTGACAAAAATGCTAAATTCTCAGCATCTCTCTTTCTTGCCGCTATGTTGGAGAGCAGAAGTATGAAGCGGAAAGCAGACAGGTAACATGAGATAGTTTGTTCTTCTGATGCCAGTTTGGGTAAAGGATGCCAGCATTATGTTCATGTTGTGCCACTAGAGTCTTAAAACCTTACGTGCTGCTGACTCTAGAGGCTAGTGGAGAGGCTCAAAGTAGGCCCAGCTTTGTGTCGCCTTTAGCTTTGATATCCTTCCTATATTAGCATTACTAAGGATTGCTTAGCACATTGAATTCAAACAATGGGGTATACCTGATGCTTAGACCTCTGTAGACATGTTTTCTAATGAAATAAGGCTTATGCATTCTATACAGATACCATGTGTCCTCCTGACTCTTGAACCTGTGAGATACCTCTATATGTTGTGGTTATGGTGAGCTGGGCAGGGGAGAGGGACCCATTTTGTTCTCTGGCTGCTGCATGAGCTCAGCCCTCATTCCCTCAGCCTCAGTTGGGTCTCACGCACACTGGAGAAGGCATCCGTGAGGCACAAAGCCACGGCAAACCAGACCGCATTAGTTCTGCTGTCACTAAACTACCTGTGATTTGGTGCATACCCAATGGACTGGATAAACAAACCTTTCCAGAGTTTAGAATCATAGAATCATTTAGGTTGGAAAAGACCTTTATGATCATCGAGTCCAACCGTTAACCTAACACTGCTATGTCCACCACTAAACCATGTCCCTAAGTGCCTCATCTACTCGTCTTTTAAATATCTCCAGGGATGGGGACTCCACCACTTCCCTGGGCAGCCTGTTCCAATGTTTAACCACTCTTTCAGTAAGAAATTTTTCCTCACATCCAATCTAAACGCCCCCTGGCACAACTTGAGGCCATTTCCTCTCGTCCTATCGCTAGTTACTTGGGAGAAGAGACCGACACCCACCTCGCTACAACCTCCTTTCAGGTACTTGCAGACAGCAATAAGGTCTCCCTTTAGCCTCCTTTTCTCCAGGCTAAACAACCCCAGTTCCCTCAGACGCTCCTCATAACACTTGTTCTCCAGACCCCTCACCAGCTTCATTGCTCTTCTTTGGACACGCTCTAACACCTCAACGTCCTTCTTGGAGTGAGGGTCCCAAAACTGAACACAGTATTCGAGGTGCGGCCTCACCAGTGCCGAGTACAGGGGCACGATCACTTCCCTACTCCTGCTGGCCACGCGATTTCTGATACAGGCCAGGATGCCATTGGCCTTCTTGGCCGCCTGGGCACACTGCCGGCTCATGTTCAGCCGGCTGTCGACCAGCACCCCCAGGTCCTTTTCTGCCAGGCAGCTTTCCAGCCACTCTTCCCCAAGCCTGTAGCACTGCATGGGGTTGTTGTGGCCAAAGTGCAGGACCCGGCACTTGGCCTTGTTGAATCTCATACAGTTGGCCTTGGCCCATCGATCCAGCCTGTCCAGGTCCCTCTGCAGAGCCTTCCTCCCCTCGAGCAGATCAACACTCCCGCCCAACTTGGTACCGTCTGCAAACTTACTGAGGGTGCACTCCATCCCCTCATCCAGATCATCAATAAAGATATTAAACAGAACTGGCCCCAACACTGAGCCCTGGGGAACACCGCTTGTGACCAGCCGTCAGCTGGATTTAACTCCATCCACCATAACTCTTTGGGCCCGGCCGTCCAGCCAGTCTTTTACCCTGCAAAGAGTACGCCCATCCAAGCCATGCGCAGCCATTTTCTCCAGGAGAATGCTGTGTTTAGTTACCCCTTCAGTCTTTTCCACATTACCTGTGGTTGTCTGGCACAATTACGTAGGGGAGTTCAGTGGAGACAAGCCGTAGGAATGGCATGTTCCCCTCTAAGGTTTTTTTCCCAATTTTTTTCCAGAGTTTAATTTAGTCATACTGATTATCCAAACTGCCTTGCAGTTTTTCCTGGAAAAGCACAACCATAATTGCCATGCTGTGCACACCTTTTTGATCACTGTGTTCTTGAGCACAATTTGAAAGACAGATTACAGAGAGACTAAACATTTTTTACACTTACAACTCAAAGCAGCACTAATAAATAACCATAAAATAGTAATCTCACATCTATAATTTTTCATGGCAGATCCTTATGAAATCATTATGTAATTAATTTATCAGCCATGTGAAAGTCCAGGTAGGGAAACTGGATGATGAAATATAAGACCAGCTAAGATGATTGTAACCAACCAAATCTTTTAGAGATACATGCATAATTTTTTTTACTCCAAGCTGTTCTGCCATTATAAACGAGTTCTCCAAATATGAAAGTAGGTCCAAAAATCATGATGTTGAACTTCAAGCACTGCAGAAGCTCTGTGGCAGGGTACATTAGCAAGCACGAAGATAATAACAAAAAATGTCTCATTTAAATACTAATTTTCATAAAGAACTATATTTTTCTTCATTTGCTGTGTTTCTATCCATCTTGCACAAAACTTTGCATCAGTACTATCAGGCATCAAAACTAGGATTTACTGAACTTAATTTCAACCATATAAATCCCAGCTACCCAGCCAAAGCGCGCTGTCCAGGTTTCACCCTATAGTAAATGGAAAAAGAAGGCAAATCAAAGGATTTTATATATACCCTGAAGAGGGTATGAACATCATACCCTGAAGAGAACTCTGGTGCCATCTCTCTCTTCCCCACTGACTGTTGAAGGAAAGTGGACATTTGCATTACAGCACCCAGAATGCATACACCAGTGGGCATAATAACTGGGCATAAAGGAGATAGGACACATACTGATATGTTTGGGTTTTTTTAAATATGCATTTAAGTATAGCTAGCTAGATACATATATCAAGTATCTTAAGTTCGGCCCAGGTATTACCTGGATCAGTTTTTTTCTTTATTTTTTCTCTCCCTAAAATTAGAAGCACCATCAATCTTGAAAGAGAATTGTTTTGGTATGTTCTCTGTACAACATACACATTTATTTAGAGGTATAAATTTCACTGGGGAAGAATATACAAGGCAATAAAATATCATGCATGATTAAAAGCTCATGCCATCTTTTAATAACATTTCCTTCTCCTTTTTTTTTTTGCCTTAGGCAACTTTGAAAGTTCTGCAGTTTCCAGTAGAATTACTTTGATAAAAATAATTTGAACAAATATTTTGCTTCTTAATCTGACCCTGAACTATCTAGATAGATAAAGAAAAATAAGCCCTGCTACGGAGAGGCTTGGACTTAACTTGACCCTTGCTTTGGAGTAAGCAGAACAGCAAGGCAAAAGATAGGAAGACATAGAGACAACTTTCATTGGCAAGAGCGCAGTCCTCATGCTTTTCCATAGGATGAGCCCATACTGTAATACCAGTGCTTCTTTATGGACTACTGTCTTTACTCTACATGGTTGTGCAGGCAACTTCCCCCACTCATTTGCAACTGTGCAATAATGCAATGCCATATGCAATGCCAGCAATAGGCAAGTAAAATTACTTACTGTAGATTTAGCTTTACCGTAATCTACCTCTTCAACCCAATCCTCTGCAGGCAGACAGAAAGTGCTGCATGATCAGTTAAAGGATGATAAATCGGTTTGGAAACCTCGAGAGCTGGACCAACAGGAATTGTTCATCTTCTGGTTCTGTCATTTCTAAACACTGATTTGTTACAGACTAACAAAAGGTATTTTTATGGCCATTTATGGCCATTTGCCATTATGTTCACTCATGCAACTCACTGAAATCCACTAAGGGCAGAACAGGACCTTCAGATATGTCCTGACTTGAAATCTGTGTCAGCTGGAAATGATATCTTCACCACTCCTTTGAGGATCCAGTGGTCCTTGCCATTCTCAGAGTTAGGAATTATCCTGCTGGCACCCTCAGTGCTTTACCTGGCTCTTCGTCTCTTTTCCCAGATGTTACAGCCGTCGTTGCCATTTGTGTCACTTTTCCCCCAGCATTGCACTAGCCTGTTCTTATGTCAGTGGTAATATTTCTCCATTATTCATCTGACAGTGATGTTAGAATTTTTCTCCTTTTTCTCTTTCACTCTTTTGTAACATGCAGTTCACCTTCTAGTGCCGCCTTTGCTTATACCTTGCTTTTGATGCATCACCTAGCTGGCTACAAGAGTCATTTTTCTGCTGATACTTTAATTCATATCTACCCATGGGTGGTGGATAATTTTAATTGCTACCAGCAGGAAGCTGGGTGTATTCCGATCCAGACACCTTCGTCAAGAAATGAGTGGTCATTTGTGACATACTGGAAAATAAAAGTAGCCGAGGGCATTATCTGACTTGAATTGAGCTGACAGATTTTTGCAGTGTTACAGTCTGGAGTCCAACAACCTATGTTTAGAAAAATACATAGAATATTATGTGTGAGAAGGGAAAAGGCAAGGAAGGTCACTATATAGAATAAAATGTACCACATGACCTGCAGATCTCAGGTGCAAAGGGGACATAAAACCTATATTGTGCCTATGTTTTAGAGATGTATGGTATTTTTAACCCTGAAGTAACACCTTTCTTGCATTTACACGTTACTGCATAAACATTTGTAGGCTTATAAGAAGTGACCTGGGATGTGAACTTCATTGTCTTTCACAATAATGCTTAGCTTTCTTAAAATGCCTATTTCCAACATAAATGAGCATGTTCTATCAGTCTTTTGTAGTACCATAATCAATGGACCATTCAAATTTAGACACTAATTAGGATGAATAAAGATTATGGAATCTAGCCATAACTAAGTCTTTATACACATTTCTCATCGGTGTATGCACGCAAGTTAATAATAGTAAGTGCTTTCACTTCTAAAGAGCTCTTCACTGAATCTCAGGAGTCTAAAAGTGTGGGGGAAACTCATCAGTGGAGGATCTGGCGATTTGCCTGAGGTCAGGCAGTAAAGTGGTGTCAAAGGAAGCTTTTTGTGTAAACCTCACATTTTGACATGGTTTGACATATGAGCAAGTCAAACTCTCACGTGCAGTAAGCTTGTTTGAAATACTTGCTGTAAAACATACGCACCGCTATGTTACTGTTGTTACAGGGAAGTGTTAAAGAAAGACAAGGAGACCTACAGAAGACTTATCCCAGACAGACCAATGTGCTGTGAATAGGCTTATCATCTTACAGGTGCAGCACATGCAGAAATAAGCACCGGGCTAAGCCTTGAGGTGTTACTAAAAAGCCACTCTAGGAGGTGTACACTATGTAAATGAACCCAGGATAGCTCTAAGCGCTTGCTGGTAAACTAGTGTCACAATGATCCCTGATGCAGTGGTACTCGTTTAGTATGCATTAATACAGTGCCGTATCCAAGAAAATTAGGTCTGCTTCTCGTCAGGGCTTTTTAGCTTGGGTGCTCCTCTAGTCCGAACAAGTGCTACATGGGCCCCAGTGCTAAGTATTTACCACTTCCACATTTCCCAAACACAGACACAGTTTTTCCTGGGCCATCAAGACAGGCTTAGCAGCTGAGTTTTGTCAATATGTTGCACAAGCCAGCTATCCTGCCTTGAAGCATCCTGCTTGAATATATGGGTGTTATTATATCCTGAACCTGACTCCCCTGACAATTTTGGATGCTGACAGTTTCATAAAATCTTCTCTCCAACCAGTGGTGGTGTAAAACAATAATAAAAAACAAATCCAAACCCTGACTGTATTGCAGCCTAGAGTAATATTGCAGCAGGACCGTATTTTCTACACTTAATAAAAACATCCTTTCAATAGGCTTTTGTACATCTTAAATGGATAACGTCCAGAAGTATACAGAGTGTGATATGTGTCAAAATCCTCACTGGATGATATTTCTTCTTGTCAGAATGGCAAGAACATCAATGCAGAGAAATCTTTAGAGTCAAGTGGGGCAGTATTTGCTCAGCTACAAACCCACTTTCATCTCTCATAAACACTCAATGCAAAATATTCTATTGACATATCAAAGTTTATATGGGTTGCCAAAGGAAAATAAGGGTAGGAAGCTAGGGTGTTTTTCAGAGATAGGTAGAATGAGATCAAGATACTCTGTCAGTAGCTGACAAGGCAAAGGATTGTAGGTCAGCACTAACAGTATGTGATTTAGCTCTAAGAAGCCACTTGTAATACAGCTGCAGCCTGAACATGGTCTCTTAACCACTCATTCTTTGCAACAGGCCCACTTTAGCCATGGTGATTTGAGCGGATGCTCATGCATCAGGTCTGTTAACTGAACTACTGACAAAACCTCTAACCTCTAACCAGTAAATCATCCAGTTAGCTGAAACAGAATCAGGTTGCTGTTAACAGGGTTTCATTTTCCATTTTGTTATTTACTAGTACAGCTGGAGGGGATTTTTCATGCCGTTAAGTTGCAATCTTTGCTAAAGTTAGCCGAGTTGTTTTGGCAAAGAAGACCGTTGCCATTGCTTGCCCTGCTAGACCCTTACATGGACATACAACCCTCTCCCTGCTTAGCTGACCTAATATAACAATGCTGTATCTAGTCCCCCAGGGAACTATTTGTCAGCAGCTATTCCCACATACTCATACTGTGAACTCCTAAATACAAATGTGGAGGGGTTTTTATGCTGCCTGCTCAATTACTAATTTCTTTTTTGTTCTCAGCATGTCCCATCATTCATGAAGTAGGCATGTATTTGTAGAAACTTTCTAAAAAGATATGAATGGATTACTTAATTTTTGTCCCTGGCATCTTTCCAGTGCTCTGCCTTGTTTTAATCAAAATGGGTGGAACACATATTGCACTTGCTCGCACCACACTAAATCACTTTAATAAAGTCACTACAGAATTCAGTCAAATGTTGCAAAAGTTAGTACTGACAATCTGTCAACACTCTAAGGCATTTTGCTCAACAGGATGTTACTAAGTACTCTGCCCATTCAGTTTCATTTCTGAATTCCTGAAGAAAAAAAAAATTCCCCTTGTTGTTCTCTTGAGAATCCTCACATATGTCAGTCTAATTAAAAAAAAAAGTTGTAGCATTATCAAGTGTATGTTGTCCATGTTTTCTCAAGGATCAGTACAGTCACAAACGCTTTCTGCTCATTTACAGCACCACTTTTTTCTTAGAACAAAAGTCTACCGTTCAGCCAAGAAAGGAGAAGTTATCTTCTGAAATAAAAATGTGTTAAATGGGAAAGGTATTTTAGGGAAGGGCAGCTCTTCCCCTCAAGCGCTAAATATAAATCCTTGTTGTCAGCTAAAAGGTTCTGACCGAAGCTGTGTGGATGCAATAGGAAGAATTAGTGTGAACAGACCCACAGTGGCTGTGGTGAGTTCCCTCTGTCATGCTGACATCATCTTTGCACTCATTTTAAATGCCGGTTTAGTCTAACAAATTAATTGCCATCCATATTTTTAAAACAAAGTTTTTTCCCATGAGTGCTTACTGCAAGATTAGTGTCCCCTTTTGTTTTAACTACAGCTCAATAAACTGGGAAAAGAACTGCTGGGATCTGGATGTGAGCCTCGGGGAGCAACAATTATATAGCAGTCGTCTCTCATCTTGCTGTACACAATTGATCAGCACAACTCCAATCATGTCTGCTGAGCTGCATGCAGAAAGTGTACATGATCATCTGAGTAAGACATAATCTGAGAAATTACAATCAAATTGTAATACACAAATATTAGGCGAGCAGAAAAAGATGTCAAATTTGCCAGATAAATTGCAAGGTGTGAAATAGTCAATCAGTTAACTTAATATGTATATACCATATATAAACTATTGCTGTCATCCAAGCTGCAAGTGGATCCCGCCACCCAGGCAGACAAGAAGTGAATGGGACTATACATGGGGATATGACTTGTAGGATAATATCTTTTTTTTTTGTATTTTCTAGCATCCTCAATATCAGCATGGTGACTAGCAAGATATTAGAAGAATAAATCACTTGAAAACCTTGTTCTAAATTATCATAGCAGTCTTAAAATGTTAGTCTGTTCACATGCTTGCTTTTTCAGAAGTCTACTGAAACGGATATTATTGCTCATTTCTCCAAACCAGGAATATTCATTTCCTTATGACCTCCTCTAAGAACAATAGTCTGCCCTGCAAATTACTTTGAATATTTTTTCCCTAGGAGGCTACTCAGTGCAAACACCCCGGAACCTCGTGTTTCTTGTTCATGCAGACTTGCACAGTTCAGCAACTCTTATAAATTATAGGTTCTAATTATGCTCATTAAAACTACTTGAGGACCTAATAAGGGGGCACTGATAGACCTCCATGGTTACATCTGTTGTTGCAAAAGACCAGGGTCCAGTTTACATCCATTCAGATCTCACAGCCCTGTTTGTGTAAAATCACCTCTCTGTATTAAGAGATACATGCCTGAAGGAGGCCACTGGCCTGTCTAGTGAAATGGCTGTGGAAAATGCAGTGTTTGCAGAAAATAAAACAAGGTCCATTTATTTCTCTTTTAGAGTCAGTGGGAGTCTTGAATCTAAAATCTCCAGCAGTGTGGAAAATGTGACTTGCACAGAGACAGTTGCCATATGGTTACTTCTACAGTTACCTGCTGTTGCAGTACACTGTGGCTGCCCTCTCAGCTGTGCATTTGAGCATCTTTCCCATGGATGTAAGGGCAAGAGCTGAGGCCACCCTAGGTATCACATTCACGTGTGGCTACAGTACACAGCAGGTACTGCTCAGACCACGGTTGTATCTTCAACATTCATTTTCTCTTTAACACCCACCAGCTTGTTTGTGGGCCTTTCTCTTTAGGATTTCCCCTGCGTCAGGTCCCCGCGCTTTATGCTCACATCGCACCGGTGGCAGGATGGATGCCATTCTCCAGCCCATGGTGTGGTACTGCTGGCTGGCTCCCCCTGAGTTCAACCCCCCTGCCTGTGCCTGACCCCCATGCTGCAGGATGCTCAAGGAGACATGGTCTTTCTCAGACACCCCCTCCCCAGTTGGCACCAGCAAGTCCCATCTAGCAGCTTTGGAGACCAGCACCAAACTCACGGATTCTCCTTTCAGTGTTCCCTAGATGCTAAAGGAATTAGCCAGGATACCATGCTTGGGTATTCAGACCCTCCTGTCCCAATTTTTTCAGTGGCACATAAGAGTGAAAGCAAATGCCCAAACTTCTTGCAGGTTTAGCCGGCTTTTGCTGCTTCCTAAACACATGGGCACTACACATGCCCCTATCTTCAACTTCCTAGCAGGCCTTCCTCCCATTGCACTGGAGTACTCTTTTGGGTCTCCAGCTCCCAAGGTCTTTCTCCTGAGGCTCAGGGTTTCTCTTCAAAATTGCAAAACTTCTTAGATCAGCTATTTAGTCTAACTTTACTTCACCCTAAATGTAAATCCAAGCTTCAGATTTCCCTGTGAAAGCATACCCACCTCATTCTTTCTCCACCTCAGAGCTGACTCTGTGTCTTTCCAGGTTTATATTTCACCTAACTCACATATGGCTTCATTTTGCTGTGTCTGGGAATTTGCCGCTCCCAAGCCACCACACCCTGCAGAAAGGCTTTTCAAGAAAACTTTTTGTAGGCTTCAGCTCGCATGATGTGTTTTTCTTCAGTTGTTAAGGTTTTACAATTGATTTTTAACCCAAAAGTTGTCAAAGAATGGTGAATTTCTATCCATTAAGGAAGGTCATTATATTTCATTTCACATTGATCAGTAATATCAGCCAGAATCCCTAGATTATATATAGACAGATTTGCCAAATCATCACACAGGTACAACTGTGGGAATCATGTCAGGCACTTGGGGTTTTCTTAACAAGCAGATTCTAATTTTTTATGGTATTAAGAAGAACCAAGAAAGCTCAGAGCAAAGAAAGTGTCCTCCTTAATTCTGATGGGGCATGCGAGGCATTTGGCTACAGACTACCCACTACTTTCATAAGCAAGTTTAAAAGCTAGCTTAAGCAATGAATCAATGTTTTGGGCACTCACATAATTTTCTGCCTCGTTATCAGTGTCTGTTCTCTGCTAAAGACAACGCTGTTCAGAGTTTTTATTTATGTGTAACAAATTACATTATATTAAACAAAATGAAGATTTATGCGAGGACAAAGACTTTAAAAAATAATCACGAGAGCTGTTCATTTAAGTTAAATTTGCTCATGTTTTGGGTTTGTTTTGTTTTGTTTTCCAACAGCATACAGCATGGCTCAGATACAAGACCCCTGAGCTCCATTTTGGATCTGCCTTTCAGGCTCTGTTAGACTTAAAGGGAACTAATCACAGTAGAGGACATTGCAGAGATTAGAAAAAGGATCAATACATGTATTCCCCTAAGAGTGTTCAGCCATTAAACCAAAGCAGGAATTTCCCGAGGGCTAATAAAGGCTTTCTGTTTTTACCCAAGAATTCTTCTAATTTTCCTGTGTTTCCTCCCTGCTCACTAGCACAAAGATTTTTCATCATCATGTTCAGAACTCTAAATATTAAAGGCATGATTTGGCTTCCCTTTTGTTATATTCAAGGTATTGCTTCTATGTCTGGCAGACCTTAGCTTTTTCCAAACAGAGAGATTCTTATTTTTTTAGTGGTCTAAAGTGCAAACACAACTATTTAATCATAGTAAGAAGCACAGACCACTCCGTAGCTAAAACTACTTTCAAGTCCAAATACCTAAACATAGAGTTTGACTCCTGAGTAGTCTCACTATTGCTAGCAAAGGCTACCAACTAATTTCTCCAATTAAATTTGGAGTTCCTGGTGACTTGCCATGCTTTGGAAATATGCAGACCTCAGGCAAAGAGTTAGTTACAAGATCAGCAATTCTAGAGCAACAATTTTTTAACAGATTTCCTTGTTTTTATATACAAAAAAGGTCATGTCCGAGTCAGGCAATCAAACATAACCATGGTTCCTCCCCAACTTTTTGGATGCTTAATCTGGATGTCTCTATCATGGTATACATGCCAAAGAAAGCCCCCTAAAATATTTAATTCAAATCCAGACATTTCTGTTGTGGCTGCCAGCCCAATTGTGCTAACGTTAGGTTTAGCCATGATTAGACACTGATTTACGCATTCTAATGCCTTCTTTTTACAATAGCATCATGAACCAAGTGACTTGGGAGGAGTTTTCAGAGGGAAAATTGCACTGGGAATATCAGTTATTACTGAAAATGTAATGAGGAAGTCTAGCAAGAATGCACTCTCTCAGCTCTGAGGCTACAACAGGCTCATTAAAAGTAAAAAATAACTTAGCATTTAATGATGTTTTGAAACTGTTACATTTAATCTTTAGTAGAAACGTGGTCATGGAAATAGTAATGTATTTCTGTCAGGCAGTCTACTGAACACTGCCTGCATACCGCTGTTTCCTAGTTTGGGTAGGAAACCTTTTACAATATTGCTCTGGTTTTGGTGAGTTGTGTTAATGCAAAATTTATGTCTCCAGTATTCTGTATCCCTGGCACACTCATTCTTCCACTTTTTTGTTTATCCCAATGTTATTTATTCTATCAAATTAAACGATGATTAAGGCAATACATTTTGAAAGAAATACTCCCCTTTGCATACTATCATTCTATTTCTACATAGCTCTGTAGGGACCTAGTGGCATAGTAGTTCAAGCAACTCGCTCCATATCCAGAAAGTGTAAGCCTGAGGGTGGGGCTGAATGCTGATGGTTGCTTACAGTCAACCCAGATGAAGAGAGGTTATCTGGGCATTTGGACTAGAAACCTATAGGTGGCCAAACACAGTGCCATGCATACCATTTAGCAGTGTCTAAGACGAGCTGGACTTTTGGCTTTGAAAAGGCCTCATTAAATCAGTGACGGTCATGTGAAGAAGGCTGAATTTGTTGGCCTCGCACCATCAAAGGTGCTGTAGTAGCCCTGGGGTCCTGCCAGCCGCTGCAGGAGGCTGCTCCTTCTGGACCAGGCATTCCCACTTCTGTGGAGACTAGGACCTGAGACCAGTGATCCTGGTCCCAAGGGTAGAGATCTGGCTGAGATGCACATGTGCCTGCAGATGTAGTCTCAGAGCACCAGGAAATGAGAGAGGAAGATGCTGAGAAAGAGCAAATGGCTTTAAAAACCCCAGTGTGTCTCTGTAAAAAAATACAACAGAAGAACAGGGACCAGCTATGGATCTTGCAGTATTTTGGGTTAGGTTTCCATTTCTCAACTAACCTGCATCTTTACCCACAGCTGAAGAGATAGAAGTGACAAAGGGAAATCAAGACGGGATTCAGTTACAAATTCAGAGACCTAAATAGGAATCTAAAACTTACAAGTGTCCACATTATCCTAGTATCTAAGCTCTTCTTATAATCAATGGAGATCTCATCAAAAGAGCCAGCTGAGGTCTGTTCAGCTGACCAGACACAAGTGTCTGCTGCAGCATGCGGTGAACAGCTCTCCATAGTCCACTGGCTGTATTGACTAGATCTTCATTGCCTATAACAGGGTTGGACCCTGACTCACAGTTGGGTCCCTGAGTCTGGAACTGACACCCTCAAGGCTCAGACTAATAGAGGCAACTTGGAAAATCTTGACCAAAGCAGAGTCAATATGCTCGAGGAGAGTAAAATATTTCATGCAGAACCTGTTCAGAAGTTACATGTTTAAGAAGTTATATGTTGCTGCTGGGCTGGGTAGACCAGGCTATCAGCTTGCTAGAAATATTCTAAAGGATGAGTTGAGAGAAGATGGCTTAGGGTTGAAGCCTGCTGGAAGTAGTCATCCTGCAAAATTCAGCACTGCAGCTTTTTTTAAGAAGTTGAGTACTGGTTTATCTAATAATAACACCGTCACGTGTGCTAAGATAAAACTAATCAAATCTCATGCTTCATAAAATCAACTTTTTGCTGCCGGGATCAAGAACTAATTTTTTTTTTAATCATAAAATAGGTCTGTATAGTTGGCCAAATGAATTATAGATGTTTTCATCTTTAGAATGTAGTCACACACGCTGAAGCAGGATATAACGTTTGACAGCCACTAGTAGTAAAGAAACTTCTTGGATGTTGATGTCTGTATTCTGGCACATGAATAAAGTAACAAGGCAGTTAAATCAAAATCATAATTTTTCTACAGCATTCCCCCAAACTAAGTATTTTATGTATGTGTTTACTTACCAACATTAAAATGTTTAATCTCTATCAGAGTCATAGATTGATTGGTATCAATAAGAGTAATAAGATATTTTTAGCATTGAGGGTGTGCAGTAGAATATGTGATAAGATCACTAGAATGATGAGTGTCTCAAAACAGTGTTTCAGTATTAAGTGCATACTGGTATTCCTTGTTATTTAATTCCCATTAAAGTGAGACGGAAGTGAGCTAACAATGCCTAATTTTGCAACATATCTTGATTTTTTTTCTTCAAGACCAACTTCTGTTAAAAAAACCCTATGAATATGATATGAAATTCTAGTTTCTTTTATACCAAGAATACAAAGCCATAAGGGTGAAATGCAAAGACTTATCATGGGCTGGAAATTTAAAAAAACAAATGAAGAGTAGGAAAAAACTGAGGTTATTGAAAAACTCCACCAAAACAGGATTGGCTGTGAGAAAAAGACAGAGAAATTTTAAAATAAATAATTCTAAACACTTTTAAATTGTCTATTTATAAAATATGCATTCAACTAAAGTGTCAAGTATGGTTTAGTATCTAAACAATAATGTTACATTCCAAACCAGGGCAATTTTTTTTTAACCAGAAAGATCTCCAGAAAGGTGCTGAAAGTAAAAATTAAGTGTTGGTTTGTCTGGTGAAAACATGAAACATTTTCTTTTAAAATGTAAAACTTTGGTGGGGAAGAAGTTGAGAGGGTAGATCCCTTAAGAATTTAGTAGGCTTTGAATTAGGCTTAAGGGGCAGCAAAGATTTTTTTATTATTATTATTTTATTTTTTAACAAAGAGTAGAGAAAGATACAGGAATGGGAAGGAGTAAAGTCATGAATCAGTAACGTGTTCTCATCTTGAACGCTGAATCTGGTTCTGGTCAACCTACACCTAGAAGTATACAGCAGAAACTCAGGGGCTCAGAGATGGGTGATGAGTGTGACCGTAGACGCATGCTATGGGAAAAGATACCACTTTCAAGAAAAACTCCAAAGATTGGGACCATTACTTCAGGGAAAAGACAACCTTAGAGAAGGTGACACATGTAAGTGACACAGAGACTACACACAGTATTCAGCAGAGCGCAATACAATACTCCTGCAAGACTATACAAGGATAAAGGCAATGCCAATAAAATCAAAAGATAGCAACATTTATTGGACATACTTGAAGCTAAATATTGTCTTCCCAGCTGTGAGGAGCCAATTAGCGCAACATGTATTTGAATGCGAAGCACAGAGTGTGCTCTTACGGATAATTAAAACATGCTGAGCTCTAAGTTCAAAATTTTAGGTATGATATCAGTCCCTCACACATTGAGGTACATGCAGATAACGAAGTGGCAAGAGAAAGCAATTTAGCCTCTGGGCAGATAGTTAAATAGCTGCTTGTTGACTGTTGTTTGAAAATACACTTGTAAAATCCAGTACTGGTAGGTGGGAGAGTGCACCCTGAGCTTGCCGGGTTACTGGCCTGACCTGGTACTGCAGTGTCTACAAGCCTCTGCCCCACAAGGGCACAACAACTGCTGGAGCAGCTGCACTGCAGCCAGGGGCTTGGGCAGCCTCCACTATTTAAAAACTGCTGAAAATGTGATCAAGAGCTACTACATTCAAAGTACAGGGAATTAGGTCCCCTTAATCCACTTGTTTTATAGGCCATAATGAATAATTTAAAACGTGAAAGAAATTTTTGGAATGAATGTAATTGCAAACATATCCTTACATTAAATGTGAACAACAACTTGTTAATCCTAAGATCCTATTCAAAAGTGAAACCTGAGTGCACTTGTTCAATTAAAAGTAAATATTGCTGTACCATCGGCAAATCCTTGCTTCGTTGTTTGTATGTAGTGGCTTAAATGTTCTTGGTCTACATTTTACCCAGGATAGTCAATAAAGTATATTCTGCCTATGGAGCAACTTCTTCCCACAACATGGTGACAGCAGCAAATTATTAACAAATGATGTGACTACTCATCCATACATGAATGGTTATAAGTATTTAACATTGTCCACTGCCCTAGTGAATCATTTCAATGGACTGAATTCTCATCTACTGTAAATTGGCATAGTCTCACAAAAAATCATGATGTAAGTGTATAAGGAGATGTGAATAAACCAATTCTGCATGCAGAGATAGGGAAGTGCGCTTTATATTGCAGAAATATATGTGCCTCAGAAAACATAAGGAGTATCAAACATGCAGAGAAACATACAGTTGTTTAATTTGTGAACTGTTGAGGCTTTAATAACAAACAGTATATTTTTGTCATAATTCAAGTTTTATTGCAACTCTTTTGAACTCCAGACAGCTGTAATTTTCTTTTGTCTATCAGCCAAAAGGAGTTTTACCTCAGTTTGGTATTTTGCAAGGAGTAAAAGAAAGAATGACTCAGATAATTGTATTTGAAGCTGCTGGGTAAGGCTATTTTCACTCCCTAGAGGTAATGTTTTTTATGCCAAGCTTGAAGTTTTGAACTACAAAATAAAAAGTGTGCTAAATACTGATTTTATTAGCCCTTTAAGCATTTCACTTTGAAATAATGGGAGGAAAGATCATAATACTTTTATATGTGTAATAAATCGGTTCTAGAAAGGGAGATGCAATGCAATGCAATTATTTAATATTAGTAGTTCCCTTGGCCTTCTTGGAACTTGTCTCTATGGGAATAGGTTGTGCTGCTGCCATCCTATGTACTGTCAGATTGGAAAAGTTCATATCACCCCCATCAACAGTTTTAGAAAAGTCAGCAGACTGCTGAGGCAGAGCCAAGTAACCGAGAGTCTCTTTCAGTGATCTTTATACCAGAAACATATTCCCACCTTATGATAAACGTTGTATATTCCATGAACAAAACCAGCCTGTTCATCTGCACGCCCCGACAGGAGCGGCACAAAGAAGGGGTAATGCAAAAGAAGGTGAGAGCTCCCTAAATCTTTTTCAAACCCAAAAGATTTTGCCTTGGCATCTGAAGATGAACAAGGCTCCTGGCCAGTTCCTACTTAACTGAGCTGGTTTGTCCATGCCTATTATGTACTGAAGATTAGGAAGAGCCCTTTCAGTCCACAGAGTTATTAGAGAATAAAATATGCTGCCAAGGGAAGTAGTTGCAGCAACAAGCATCACAGCCTGGAACTGATGAGCATCTAGGGACTCTTACAATGCTGGGTATATCTCCTGAAAGGGACGGGATGAACCAGATGGATCACTCTCACCATCCAAAAATCCCATGCTCCACACCTCTCAGCCAGCATGGCATCTTTCCTAAACAACTCTCCTCCCTACTCACTTCCATAAGCTCTTTTAAAGCCTGACAGTCTCACCAATAGGGCTAATTATCCCAGTGAAGCAAAACACCTGCACACTACGTCGATTCAGTGTGTCTTTACAGTGAGGAAAACTAAATTCTTCAGCTGGAGATGGTTACGCAGAAAATATATACACTGTGCAATAGGTAAGTATATACCTGTGTATTTGTTCACATACGTGCATCCATGGTCACACACACACAATTTATTTCTACCAAAGGTTGATTCTAACCCTTCTGTTGACTGTATTTGTATTGACTGTGTCTCTGCTAATGTGATTCTTGCAAAGCACCTGTCACTGCATTTTTTTGGGGTAGTTTATGTGACAGGGTGGCTTCAAAATGACATTCTAGCAGTGCTGTGACTACTCAGCCGCCCACAATCTTTGCAGGTGCAGAGGTAATTGCGGCTCCTTTGGCCCACCTCAAACAGCCTTTTTGTTCTTACTTCTTCATAAGTGGCACATCTCATTTCAAACGGTCTACTTAGTACTTATCTTCCCCATAGTTTTAGCTCAAGTTATCTACATGCAGGTTAATTCCTTGAATCAAATCAGCCAAGTTGTAAAACACCACTTGAAGAACACAGAACACGGTGCTGCTGGAACCTGACTGCATGCTGGCATAACTTCACCTTGAACTCATAGCCCCTGACCAGCCGGCCAAGTTCAGATTAGACTGCGAACAAGATATCTGGGAGGAGAGTGGGGAAGATCTTGGGGAAATGTAAGAATTGTGCAAGGGCCATCACTGCAAGAATATGGTTGCATTTAGTATTTGATCAAACACAGCAATAAGCTTTAAGAATACATCTAACTACATGGGGGGGTTTCCCCACTGTTGAGATAAGAGGTTTTAAGGGAGTTCAAGCGTAGAATGAAATAGTCATATTCTTTCACACACCTCTAACTTTCCTAGTCCTTGGCTGTCCCTCGGGGGAACAGCAGTTTCTTGTATTCTGCCTTTGACCCAGTGTCCCAGATCTGAAAGATTTTAGCCCAATTTGCCTCCTACCATTAATTTGTTTTTCTTGTGCTTTAAAAGTAGTTGATAGGGAATTTCCTACGAACTCTTGCTGCTAAAACTGCTGTAGTAATAATATTAATAAGATGTAAGACAGCCAAATAATGCATCAGAGGCTCATGAAGCTTTCCTCTAAAAATATTGGAGTACAATATGTGGAAAGTATTATACATCAAATTGATTTTCCATAGAAAATCTTAGTGAATCAATCCCCTACTCATAAATAAGATGGGATAAAAGAGCTGGAACTGCCCCTAGAAAGTCCAGAATTTTTCTTGAGTAGGTAATTGGTGCTGCTTCCTGTAATGCATCTGTTGGGTAGATTCAGCTGTAGCTGTTAAAAAATGCACCCTAAGAAGACCATACAGGAGCCATTAATTTGTGATGGTCTGGTTATATCTATCCTTGGGCATGACCGATAGTTCTCAAGAGTGCTTCAGCCTCCCAGATTGGTCTGGAGGTCACAACTCCAGAAAAGTTTAATGTATCATATACTTTCTTGGTGATATCAGATAGTTGAAGGGAAACATCGAGAAGAGGATGCCATGGAGAGGAAGGAGACTAATAATCAAATTCAACACCTTAGAGCCTGGGACAGAAAGGGCTTAACTAACCATGTAATTAACTTAAATAAATGTGCAGATTATTTTAACATTCATTTTCACTTCTTACTCAGTATAGATATTGTTAATTTTAAACAATAATTTGTTTTAAGAAGATTACATGAAGTTGTATTTTCTACTCGTTACAGCTGTAGAAGAACCCACCTGGACACACTTTGCAATTATAATTTCTGCAGAGTGGCCTGGTGTCCTGGTTTCGGCTGGGATAGAGTTAATTTTCTTCCTCATAGCTGGTACAGTGCTGTGTTTTGGATTTAGCATGAGAATAATGTGATAACACACCGATGTTTTAGTTGTTGCTAAGCAGTGTTTATACTAAGTCAAGGACTTTTCAGCTTCCCATACCCTGCCAGTGAGGAGGTACACAAGAAGCTGGGAGGGGGCACAGCCGGGACAGCTGACCCAAACTGGCCAAAGGGATATTCCATACCATATGACATCATGCTCAGTATACAAGCTGGGGGGAGTTGGCCAAGGGACAGCAATCGCTGCCTGGGGACTGGCTGGGCGTCGGTTGGTGGGTGGTGAGCAGTTGCATCACCTCTTGTTTTTGTTTTTTTCCTTCCTGGGTTTTGTTCCTCTCTCTCTCTCTCTCTCTCGTTGTTTTACTTTCCATTACAATATTATTATTATTATTATTATTATTATCATTATCATTATCATTATCATTATCATTATTATTATTATTTCAAGTATTAAACTGTTCTTATCTCAACCCATGAGTTTTCTTACTTTTGCTCTTCTGATTCTCTCCCCCATCCCACCAGGGAGGGGAGGGTGAGCAAGCAGCTGTGTGGTGCTCAGTTGCCGACTGGGGTTAAACCACGACAACTGGAAGCCTAAAGCCCAGGCTAAACTAGAAAAATCAGCTATTTAACCGTAGTGCCTTAAAGACTTTGGCCATATGAGATCCCACAACAATTAAGGAAAGACTGAAAAAGTCTAATTGTACAACACTGACAGTCATTTTAGGTGAATCTTCTCTGCAGTAGAAATGATTTTAAAAGGCCTCTGAGTCAAGTCATTGATCTGATTCTAAGGGAACACTTCAAGCTGGTGTATCCTTCTAGAAAGAAACAAAAGGGACAGATGTAAAGGTGGATAAAGGGGGTAAAGCTAGATTATATTTTTCCTTAGTTCAGGTGGGATTAAGATTTTATCTTGTAATTCACTGGCTGTTAGGACTCACCATTCTATAATTCACAGCTTTATTTTATAATTTTTTCATGCATGTGTCCAATGTAGGAGATGGCACTTTTCAATCAGTTACAATCGTTCCCACTTTTTGGGAGATGCCATGAACTCATCTGAAACACTGACTACTTTGAGCTTAGGTATTTTCCATGAGTTTCAGGCCCCTAGTTAACTAATCCTTGAAGTTCATATTTGATATTTGCTCGTTCTCATAGGCTTACAAAGCCTGTACTATGGAAAACACTTCTGAGAAAACATGTGGTAATAGCTACAGTAAGGAGGAAAAAAAATCCAGACTGGTAGAACTAAAATCTTTCAGTATTTAGAAACCCTAGTGTAGAAAATCTTCCACGGGGTCTGACAGCAGTATATCTTCTAATATTTATCAGGGAAAGTATATATGGTGGTGCTGAGAGCAGGTAAACAGCCATAAAGGTTTTTAATATTTAACCATTGTTAGCAACTGTTGGGAAAATGTCAAAGATTTCTGTAGTGTAAAAAAACATCATTTATACACTAAACATGTTAATCACTGCAGGTACAAGAGAGATCGCTTCATCCATGAAAACTTGCTCCATGCTTAGCAGTTATGCTACTACACTGCTTTTGCAAGACAGTACTGCCCACCATGCTTCATCCACTCCCCCTTTCTCTCTCCTTGCATCCAGCCTACATTACAGGTGGCTCAGAGATCAGTGCAGATACGCCCTAGGTTTGCAAAGGTTTTTTTCCAACATACAGCTAAGGAAATGACTGGCAAACCTGTCAATAACAGTACCTTCTGAAAGAGAAGATTTCATGCAATTAGAACAACTCACAGCTCCTTAGGTGTATTTGCTCAATTCATAAAATCAGAGAATAGTTTGGGTTGGAAAGGACCTTTAAAGGTCATCTAGTCCAACCCCCCTGCAATGAGCAGGGACATCTTCAACTAGATCAGGTTGCTCAGAGCCCCGTCCAACCTGACCTTGAATGTTTCCAGGGATGGGGCATCCACCACCTCTCTGGGCAATCTGTGCCAGTGTTTCACCACCCTCAGCGTAAAAAATTTCTTCCTTATGTCTAGTCTATATCTACCCCCCTTTAGTTTAAAACCATTCCCCCTTGTCCTGTCACAACAGGCCCTGATAAAAAGTTTGTCTGCATCTTTCTTATAAGCCCCCTTTAAGTATTGAAAGGCTGCAATAAGGTCTCCCCGGAGCCTTCTCTTCTCTAGGCTGAACAACCCCAACTCTCTCAGCCTTTCTTCATAGGAGAGGTGTTCCATCCCCCTGATCATTTTTGTGACCCTCTTCTGGACTCAATCCAACAGGTCCATGTCTTTCTGATGCTGAGGGCTCCAGAGCTGGACACAGGACTCCAGGTGGGGTCTCACCAGAGCAGAGAAGAGGGGCAGAATCATCTCCCTCAACCTGCTGGCCACGCTTCTTTGGATGCAGCCCAGGATACGACTGGCCTTCTGGGCTGTGAGTGCACATTGCTGGCTCATGTCCAGCTTGTCATCCACCAGTACCCCCAAGTCCTTCTCGGCAGGGCTGCTCTCAATCCCTTCATCCCCCAGCCTGGATTGACACCGGGGCTTGCCATGACCCAGGGGCAGGACCCTGCACTTGGCCTTGCTGAACCTCATGAGGTTCACATGGGCCCACTTCTCAAGCTTGTCCAGGTCCCTCTGGATGGCATCCCATCCCTCTGGCATGTCGACCGCACCCCTCAGCTTGGTGTCATCTGCAAACTTGCTGTGGGTGCACTCGATCCCACTGTCTATGAAGATATTAAACAGTACTGCTCCCAATATGGACCCCTGCGGGACGCCACTCGTCACCAATCTCCATCTGGACATTGAGCCGTTGACCACTACCCTCTGGATGCGACCATCCAACCAATTCCTCACCCACTGGACAGTCCACCCATCAAATCCATACCTCTCCAGTTTAGAGAGAAGGATGTTGTGGGGGACTGTGTCAAAGGCCTTACAGAAGTCCAGATAGATGACATCCGTAGCTCTTCCCTTGTCCACTGACGTAGTCGCTCCATCCTAGAAGGCCACTAGGTTAGTCAGGCAGGACTTGCCCTTGGTGAAGCCATGCTGGCTGTCTCGAATCACCTCCCTGTTCTCCATGTGCCTTAGCATAGCTTCCAGGAGGATCTGTTCCATGATCTTCCCAGGCACAGACGTGAGACTGACTGGACTGTAGTTCCCCAGGTCTTCCTTTTTTCCCTTCTTAAAAATGGCAGTTGTGTTTCCCCTTTTCCAGTCAGTGGGAACTTGACTGGACTGCCACGACTTCTCAAATACGATGGATAGTGGCTTAGCAACTTCACCCACCAGATCCTTCAGGACCCGCGGATGGATCTCATCAGGTCCCATGGACTTGTGCACCTTCAGGTGCCTTAGATGGTCTCAAACCTGATCTTCTCCCACAGTCAAATTCCTTTTGACTTCTTTAATTTGCTTTCCTAAATCAGTTTTACTAGTATCAATTGCACTACAGCATGATAGTATGAAAGATTATCTGCCAGGAGACTCACAATTTAAGAGGCTAAATGAAAGGTGTACTTACTTTAGCATTTTATATGATTAGGCCTCCATTTTTGTCCATTGTTATCGGGAAGTATTAAAGTAGTAGGTCCATGAGTCCCTTTTAAAGAAATGCTCTAAAAATTTAAACTGATAACTATAAACCAGCTAGAGCTATCAGGCAGCTAAAACTGTGACAGTAAAATTGTTCTGGTAACTAGTGCAAATAAACTAGACAGGAGACCTTTTGTGCCACCCCAGCCTGGCCAGGCTGACCAAAGCTCTAAAGCTCTGAATCTTCAAATTGCTTGAAAGCATAGCGTGATACCCTCCCTTTGGCCCTTATGAAAAGCACCCCAATATCTTACTGCATGTTAGAGAGACTCCAGTATCACCTGTAGCCACTAGAAGAGACTTCCATCTCCCTGTATTGTTGTGGTGCCAGATCTATACATTCCCATAGAGCTCAGATAGCTCCGTTACCTTCTGGGTATAGTAGAAGACGTACTGGGAGGCAGAGCTCTTATTAAAGTGTCCCAAGACTTTGGTGTATAGATATGCTCCATCCAAGAGGAGAATGCTTTGATGTTATGTCCTTGAGTGCTTATGGCCTTAAGTCAGCTTTAAACCAGACTAAAGTAAAATGCAAATACAAGCCTTTATTTGTTTCATTCAAAATAGCACAGTTACAAATGTCTACAAAACATGCAGGTGAATAAATGAAAGAAAAACTGTGCTTTACTCACTCATGCTAAGGTTGTTTCTAAAAAAATCTCAGCTGCTCTTCGGCTGACTTGCTCTCTTTCTTCTGAAATGCTAACAGTCTGATTTTAAGCTTTGCCCATCCTTTTTGTCTTTTGTTGAGTGAAGCAGCCTGTTGCTGCTAGGAAATAGCACTCCCAAAAAAAGCACTCTCAGATAGATTCAGATCTTAGATGACCCCTCTCTCCTGATTCTCCCTGGATGGACTACATACCATAGCCCATATGCCAATGTCCTGTTGAAGTCTTCTAGAAGAACAGGTTTAATCTTTTCTCTGGAAACTCTTATTTCCTCCTTACCTGGCCACTCTCTCAATTCAGATAAAGGTTTTTTCCCCTTCTTTATGCATGAAAATCTCTCTTTGTTAGATTAAAAAGTATCTCTTGCACTTAATTACTTAGTGAACAACTCTTTCTACGAGACAGAAAACTCTTCCACCCTCCCCCCTTCTTGGTATTTATTATTTGGCACATTTCGGCGAGGAATCTGTCTTTCACGGTACCCACAATCTATATCAATCTGTACATTAAAAATACACTTAAAACAAACATGCAAAGTAGGAGCACAGAAATTTGGGGTGAAAGGGCTCTCTGGAGGTCTAGTCCGATACTGCCTTCAATGCTGCATCAGGTCAGCCATAGATAATTGTGCTTTACACACTGAGGGCTCTTGACTTTTATCAGACTTTTATCAGACAACTTTAAGTAAACTAACAATAATTTGAAGGAAACTGACCCACAACACTTCCCTCTTAGGCTTACCATAGTTTGAAGTTTTGGACTGAATTTCACAAGCATTGAGCACCAAAAGCTTTGATGGAAATAAATGGGCTGTATACGATCACAGAGTATTTGAAAGTTGTTTTTTTTTTTCCGGTAAGACTTTTTTATCTAGGAGTATCTGATGCATTACAGTGTTATTGATAAAATTACATTCTAGCCTTGTTGTAGGCATGGGTAGGCATAAATTGAAAAGAGATGGGGAAGACCTCTGCATTTCCTATTGTCCAACTTCCAATAGCCAGTGGGAGCAATCTCCAAGAAAACAAATAACCACGAAATTGGCCTTTGAAATGGGTGTAAATAGAAGTATTTTCTTTGAAAAACATTGATATGTTCATTGGTCAGCAGCAGCAGATAAGGTACTAGATGCCTGAAGGACAACTTCATTTGTTTATACCTGGAAAGATTCAGTTTGTTTGAAGGGTATTACCAGATTACTTTATATTCCTGAGTTTGATATGAGTCACAGGAAGTCTTCAGGTATATCATGACTTATAGCCATGGAATTTAAAGCCATTGGTTTCATCAGGATTATTTCTCAGACTGTGTTTGCATCTCCCTTGGAGGCTGCAAAGTATTAGAAAAAGCAATGTGTATCAAAACCAGTTCAATTTTTCCTAAGGGTTGGGAGGACATGGAGAAACTGCTGTAACTACTGGATGAATCAGGATAGCTGCTAACTGCCTGAAATTGCTGGTTGATACTACCTTAACAGCAGGAACAAATATTGGCACCTCCAACAAGACTTTGGTCTTCATCCCGAAAGCAGAGTTGAGCTGCTACAGTTTCCAAGGATTGCAAAGATGAGTTAGGATAAAGACACTTTCAAAAGAGGTCAGGGAATAAGCCCAGAGCCTTACAAAACACTGGCAGGACACAATGATTTCTGAATTTAGACTAGAATTTTATTTACATTTCCCTTGTCTTTTTGAAATAAATCCTCTTCTATCAGAAGTGTGAAGAGATGAAAAATTTACCATGTTCCAAATCTGAAAGCTCCTACGTTAACCAATGGCTTCTGGTAGGACAATCATTGGCATATGATGGGTAAGATAAGCTTTTGGAATGCATCTTCAATGCAACAATAACTTAATGTGCTCCATAACAAATTGTTTATATACGGGTGATGGAAATGGTATTCTTTGGTATCTCATCACTAGTATACTTCTTAAACTACATTAATACTTTATATTTACCGTGAATAAACTTATAAACTCATGGCAAATGAAAGTGAAGTCTATGTATTACTATTATTTATTCATTAGTCTTCTATGGGTTTAATACCCAGAGACGGTAGATACTTTACACAGTAAGACAAATGCCTGTCAGAAGACTTTAGCATCTAAATAAGTAGCAAACAGAGAGAAAGGCAGTAATATTATATTCCTGGTTTCTACTTCGTACTATGCATAATAGGTTTGTATATTTTATTGCAAACCTACAGCATAATAGGTTGGTACATGACACCAGGGTGCTAAAATGAAAATACAGCTTAATTATATATAAGGTTTCAAACAATTTGTTAAGGTGGAGTAGCACAGGCTGACACAGCAGTCACAGTAGCTCTGCAGCAATGTTATACTGTCAACAAGGGCTAACAATTTATTTCAGCATCTCTGTGCTCTTCTGTGCATTTCTGAAGGTTCTCCCATCAGTCTCTTTATAACTCCTATCATGTTTCTATCATATACTGTCTACAGTTAAACACGTGGGATCTTCAGAAAATATCTCTTGCAGTCCTTCATGAAAATTTAAATCCAGGAAACCTTTTCTCACATAATAATTCAAAGTCTTTTTAAACAAAGGTTTTAAAGTATGATATAATGTATAAAACGTAACAAAGTTGGGGTTTTTTTTCTGCTTAGGACAAAGCTTGGGTCTTAATTTAGTTTTAAAATGTGGGGTTTGCTTTTGCTTTAACTGCTGTTTTCTTCCTGCAGTGAGGCTATAATGATAGAGGCACCAGCTTCAAAGTGTTGGTATGCACATAAGGAGTGGCTTGAGTTAGTACTGCCAGCGGACAAAGAAGTCACAGAAACCTGTGCCCTGTGCTCTGTCTTAATTTGTTCCTCGTAGCTCCATAATGAATTTCACCTCATTTGCTTTTTCAGGAGACAGATGTTTGGCTATGAAACTTGCCTACCTACATCCAGCAGTTATAGGTACATAGCAGAATTGCACTTTTAAGCCTTAAACCTGATAAATGTATGCACTTTATAAAGAACTGTTGGGCTGGAAAATGAGTCAGTCCTTAGTTAAATTATCTGGAGAGGGAGGGGGAATGACTCTTTTTCTCTGCTTCAAGTTAATGCTGGAAGAATCCATTTCCTTTGAGAAGAGTGGCAACCTAACTTTTTCTGCCTAGGAGAGATTTCTAAAGTGAATATTTAGCACTTAATGTAGAAAAATTTCCAGTACTTTAAGTGCTCTGTTAAAAGGTCTTTAGAAAAACTTCCTGAAGAATTTTAGTAAGAGTTCAACAATTCACTTCCATAACAATTATTCTAAAAAGCTGCAGAGTATAAAATGTGATTTCCTTTCTGTGGGAAGAAAATTCAATGGTATAAAATACCTTACAGAGGATGCACTAATATAATCTTACAAGATGTTATACAAAAAATACAGCAAAATTATAATTTCCCATTATATCTTACAAGCCTTCTGTTTCCAGAACAGCTATATTTTATAATGTTAGCTTCAAACACAGTGGAAAGCCTGCAAAATGGGAAAGTGATTTGCTTAGGCTGAAGGAAAGAAAACATTTCTAGATCAGTTGGTAGCATCTGCCACTAATAGAGAATTAGGGAGCTAATTTCCTCAAGGACAGATTAGATTACTTCCTAATTGTCCATTTTAAAGGTTCTTCTTTATGGTTGGCATTTATGCTGTGGTAGTTCCTACAGATCGAACTAGTACTGCATACTGAGCAGACACACAAGAAATAACTAGTGGCAAAAATAACAAATAATCAAAATAACAGGGTACTGGATGACAAGGAAAAATGTTCAGATCTATGGTATAATTTCCATCACAACTATTTTTGCTGTAAAGTATGAATGGAGCCAGCTACATGACTGTTAGCAAACACTGGCATTCTCCATAGCTCTTCATTAACTGGTGTACTAGAGCCTTGGTCACATGAGTTTTTAAGAGGTTCCAGCTTTCCTCAGTGCCTCAAATAATGTGTGAATTATTTTGGAATAAAATTTCACTTTCTCCTTTTTAAGTCAAAATTTCCAAGAAAGAGGGGAAATACCCACTCTCCATCAGATGAAGAATATTTCATGCTTAAATCTCATACGAGAATTTCTTTTCTCCTACTACACCTTCTTTATAAAAATCTATGAGAGGAAAAATTTTGAGTCGCTCTATATGGAAATAAATGCTTCTTTTCTTTCACTGTTATTTATGATCTTGTTCTGATCCAGGAGCAAATGATGGAACAAACATAATAAACTAGGTCAGCTAATTATATAATCACACGAATAACTATAAAAAGTAACAAACAAGAAGCATAAGGGTAAAGGGTTATGTACACATCGGTGCATTAGGCCATAAAAGGTATTTTCCACTATGCCAGCCAGCAATACTGCAAGTGTCTCTTCAGACTGATCATACTAAACTGAAGCTAATATGTAAAATGAGAGGAATAGAAGAATTTCTCTACATAGCCTACAACTGGAGAGTGTAAGAACTACAAATACAAAGTTTAACCCCAAAAATGTTCAGAGAGTTTGTTAAGAATGGACAGCCTACGTTAACAGGAACAATCAAAAGAGAAAGTGTGTTGCTTATTTTTCTGCAGAGGGGTATTTAAGAACAAAGGGTGAATGCTATGAAACAAGAGAACAGTTAATTTTTGCTGTTACTAAATTTCCTGGGTAATTTTTACTTTGCCTCATGAAACATTGCTGTAGCTCTGGGCTTTTTCTTTGCAGTGGCTGTGCTATTTTGAATGCCTGATCTTGTTCTTTTTCTTGGGCCATTCTCCTTTGCTTGCAGGAGTTTTATTGTAAAGGGAGATGCACAGGGAAGATTCAAAGAGGGAAATACTGACGTTCCCAGAAAGAGTGGTGAGTACATGCCACAGAAACATCATTTTCTCAGCGGATGATACATCATATCCTCGCTCATTTACGACGATGTGCTATGATGCCCAGTGTGTTAGGCTGACTTGCAATGGGTTTGTCACAGCTCTGTTTGAGTACTCAGGATTCCATTTAGTATCTTTGTTAAACCTAACTTTAAGCCTGTGTTTTATTTTGCCTGTATTAAGAAAAAGGCTTCAGCGTGTGTCAGTATTGTGCTGAATCAATACTTCGGTGCATGCCTAAAAGTGTTTTGTTTTCCTTTTTTGAATTAGGGTTGCCTCAGACTTCCTGCAAATGGCACTGGTTCTCATTTCAGTAAGCTCAAGGCATAGCAAAATATGTTGTTCCATGGGGGTTTTTTTCATACATCATACTAACTTTAAATAAACACTACTATACTTTGATCCAGAGCCTGCCAAGCTTCTCATGGGGGTGCAGAAAGGAGAGCAAGCAAACTTCCCTCACATCCTTCAAAGTCTACATAAAGACAAGGGAATGCAAGATCTGATACTGTCTCCCATCTGCGCTTCTGTCAATATTTCAGTAAATGCTGCAGTGAAAGTATTTTATAACTGTCCTGGGAATATTAATGCTATTTACTCGTGGGCACTGAGCATGGCATAAAAGTAGTATTTTAAGACTTTTGGTTCAATACACTGTATTTTACTGAGATGACTTCAAAGTGCTGGGGCATGGTACTCACCTTCTGTTGAGCTCATAATAAAAATACTCCTTTGACTAGCTCATTTCTTCAGGTTTTACTGCCAGGGATTGAGCCTTGTTTCTAGTCTATGTTCTTCCTTCCCACTGAGTTTGGCGTTATCCACCAAAAAACAGTCCCTGCCAAAATTTCTTTGTGTCTCTTCTAATGCCAACATTTTCTTTCCGATTCTCATCTTCATTAGATCCACACAGTTTTTCAGTCTTCAGAACTGATGGGCAATGGGTGTAACTTGAAACCTTAGCTGAGCTGGAAAGGACGATCAACGGATCTGTTCCCTTTCTGCTCCCATGTATTCTGACAATAGTTGTGTATGTTTTGTTTGGTTTTTCTTTCTTCTTTCTGGTCTTCTGACTGAATTGCTCATAATATAGTATTCAGAGATCGTCACTGTGCAGGTCAGGTGCTTTTCAGAAGCTCCTGCACAGCCTACTTGGTTGTTCATTCTTCGTGATCTCTGTCCTCTGTTTTGGGAGGTTTTGTTTTGTTTTGTTTTTAAAAAAGGCATTAACTCCTTCTGAGAATTTGCTTTCTTATATTAAGTTTTCACTGTCCAAGCTTAGCTGTAAGGCTGGCATGTAACAGCTTTCCAACAGTTCTTTTCTTCCTTTCTTCAGATCACTTAATTTCAATTATATAATTCTCCCTAACTGTATATAGGTGTAATACATTACAATATTGCTGTAGAATCTGACTTTTCATTCATTCCGTTTTGCTTGCTGCTTACAACCAGGGCACTCAAAATTCTCTTAATGTACTTATTCTGTATGCAAAACTGCATGTGGTGAACAAATTGCAGTCATTGTATCACAAGTTTGAGGAAGGACTATGCAAAATTGCTTTTTTTTCCTTGATATCTGAAAGGATTTGATTTCCACTCAGAATATTTAACCTTCCTAAGCCATGTCTGCATGTTTTACATAATGATTATAATTCTGTAAAGTTATTTTTGTGTAGACATTATACACACCACATGTGCTAATAAAAAACACTGGCTGTAGCTGAATATCTGCACCACTTATTTTTTCTGCTCTTGTAGGAACAATGCTTGTACTGTTTTACTACATTTTTTGTGTGTGTTATGGTTTAATGTCTTTGGCATGAAACATGTATTGCTGTTATTTTCCATTAGAAGCTTTTCATCCCCCATTTTTTTTTTCCATTGACTATTTCTTCAATCCTCTTATCCTTTACTATTCAGGGTTAAATACGGGGGCGGGAGGAGAATTCAGTAAGTTGAAACTGGAAGAGTGTAGGCTATCCTTTTTGGGGGCTAACGCTTTTCCTCATACCTATCATAAGCCTATTGGTTTACAGGGACTAAAAAACAGGTAGCTACAAAAACTATGTTACCAGGTGAGAACTCTCCCCCTTGTGAGAGTGGAAACACCCTTTGATGACTCGGGACAACCCGGAGAGACGTTGTGCTCTCCTTGACCCAGAAAGGCGGCCCAGGAAAATGGAAGGATATAGATTTCCTTGTCAACAGCCAACCCCTTTCCCACTGCAGGCTGATCTCACAGCAACACGTCCCTCCCCGTAGCAGCCTTCTTCTGCCGTAGTTGTGTCTGTGCACTGATGGCACGTTCAGGCTCCACACACACTTTCAGTAGGTCAACACTGCAAAACTAGAGGGCAATGGGACCAGTTTCTAGCCCTTATGAGGAGTCGCACAACTAGCTCTCTCCACAACATCTAATACAGGTTTGTCCTGGGGTAAGCTGGTCCGGAGCACCAGCTGGGAGTGGGCTCGCCATGAGGACCAGGATTCAGTGCTTGAGATCCAGCTCCTCTGTTCATCAGTGCAAATACTTACATCTGAACTGGAGACAAAATGGGGACTGTGTTATACACACTGGAGCTAAAGAGGCTGGGAGGTATCATCTCCTTTCTCTCATATGTAAAGTCAATGTTGTAATGGTATTTGTCCAACTCATCAGGAGATGACAGAGAGACCACAGCGATATTTTTTATTTTTCAGTGAAAAATTGGAGGTTCAACATTTTCAGTCACACCCCGGAAATGTACAGATTTCATCCAGAACTTGTCATGATTTGATGGAAAGATAACATTTCCTGGCAAAAGCTCTGTTTGAGATGAAATTTAATTATCCAAATTTTCACTGATACTTTACTGAAATTTTTCAGATAACATTTGTTTTTAGATCTACAACTGTATTAGAGGTGAATTAAAAAGACCTTCTGAAGAAAATACTGCGTGAATTGCTTTTTTTTAAATATTACTTGGCTTTACCTAAAAGAAGCTAACGACTTTATAAAGTAATTCTCTGCGACTTGATGTTATTTAAACATTTGAATTCAAATTTGGGACCTTACTGTAGTTCAGTTGCTCAGCCCTTGGCAGGTCAGTGGAGGAAAAGCTCTGTTTCATCCAGCTGAACCTCTTACTCATTTAAAGGTGAAAAGAGACTGGATTCTCTCAGTCTAGCATCTGTGACACCAGGCAGAAAGAGTTTGGGGCTGGGAAACTGAATTCTTTGCATCAGTAAAAAAAGCCTAAAGAAGAAGTGTGGCCATTTTCTAATAGGAAGGGTGCTGTACCCCAAACAGTTTCACAGTATTTTTTAAAAAACAAACATTGGTTTGGAGAAGACATAAATTAGTTAACTGTCAGCATCTGGAATAGGTAGATGAACCGGCTGCAGCTCCCACAGAGAAGTCAATAGAAGTGTACCTGCTTCCCAGGTCCAAACTCTGAAGTTAATATTTGCAAGCTAAAGTTTTAACTAATACAACACTATGGTTCATTTTTTGTGTACCATACGATGAATTTCTCAGAAGAGGAATAAAGTTGGGGAAGAGAAGGAAGAAGGGAAAGTGTCTTTGCTGCCACAAATCCCTTTGCACATCAGCAAACAGAGGTGAGGACAAGAAAAAGACAGGAGCATTTATCATGCAAGTCTTCGGCTGTACAGCTGAAGAACAAACCAGGCTCTGATGCGCACTAGAAACCAGCTAAGGAAGCTATGCCATTAACTCCAGCGTGTTTCTAGATCTTCATGGTACTGTCCTACCATACATTTGTCGAAGGATACTTAACTCCAAAATACCTTGCATAATCATATTGTCCTCTATTTCCATGAAGCTTAAAACCACCAATGTTTTGTTTGTGCAAATTATTTCTGAAATCCAGAATCACACAGAGACTTATAAAAATATTCTGTGACTTATTTAATGGAATAACAACTGAATCCAAATAATTTCTTTGGCCTACAGTTCATAAAATGAGTGTATCCCGTGTGTCCCCAGGACTCACCATAACAAGTATGTCCACCTTTGGAACTATACAAACAAATGGCAACTTACCAATGCAGTTGTTAATTTTTATCAGAAAATATTTGGTTGGGGGTTGTTTTCTTGGATTGGGTTTTTTTTTTGCTTTAGGCCTTTCTTTCTCATTTAACTCTTGCAAATCATACTGCATTCTCTTTTATTTCAAGCCTCATTTCACATCTTTATGCACGAGGTCAGAGAGTGTAAGTCTAATAAGTACAGTAGTGGTTTGCCCTGTGGATATGCGATGCGTGCACTTGTGTTCTTGTCTTCCACCCCTCAGCTTGCTTTCTAAATGGCACCCAAGAGATTCATATCCATTTGAGTTAATGCTTAAGTTAAAACTCCGGTTCTGCCTTCTGTACAACAGAACTGTGTGTGATACCACGGAAGCTGATAGCCCAAGCATTAAAGTTTTTTATTAGCTTTCACACATGGATTGTTTGCTATACAGGGTTCTTAAAAGATTGGTTTTATTTTCTTACTCAATTTTGATAAAATAGCATAAAATATTTCATAGTTCAGAACAAATCAGCAAATGGCTTTCAGTGATTATATTCTGTACAGTAATTACATGCAAAGCACAGTACACTTAAAACCTAAAGAATTTAATGATAAATAAAAAAATGCCAAAGGTAAGATGAGAAAAAATTCTTTCTTTGCTCACTTGAAATATTACGTGACTATATATTACTGGGCCAATTATCTACCTGGTACTCCATGCATATGCTTTGCAGGACTCTGGGTAATGGGTTAAACGCCTGTGGGGGCACCGTCTCTACTTAATGTCATGCAGAAGATGACAGGACAAGAAGAGGAAAGGATGTAGTGATGTTAAGCTATCTCATCCCTTTATGATCCTGGGCCACCTATGGAACCAAACGTATTTTTGCAGCCCTTGGCTGAAGTTGCCATTGCTGGGGAATCTGTGGGAAGCCTTAAGACTACAGAGAATTTCACTAGTGGCAAATGCTACACCCCCAGTCTCACGTAGCCTTCAAATGCCCACTCCTACATCCGATCAACACAGTTATTCTTTATAAACAACAACAAAAAATATTTACAGTAACTAGGTTTGGTGGTTACAAAACAGCAATGCTTATTAACCCACTTCCAGAATAGAAAAAGGAGTGCTTTGCAAAAAAAAAAAGGAAAGAGACAATTTTTTTTTCTGAAAGTGTATGAAATATGATTGAAAAGGGATCCACATTTTAATAAAATAAAGAGAAATTTGGGGTTGGATCAGCTCCTCCAATACCATAAATGGAAGGTTTTCCCTCGGGTGGAGGAGTTACCTAGAAACATTGACCCCTCTAAGTAGGACAGAAGAAAGAACAGGCATATGAAGCTGAGCTTAGTTTAGGGAGAGGGACAGAAGTTCTGAAGGGAAATGAAGGCTGAAGTAGAGAAGTAGAAGGAGAAACTTGATTTCTAGAGACTTGGCACTAAACGTAAAAGATTTTTTGCATACATGTATTTAACTGCTAGACGTATGAATCCTAAAAAAAGTAACTATGCAAGGTATCTTAGAAGAGTCCTTACATTTATCCATATTAAAAGCATAGCGTAGATGTGAATGGTTTTTATGCACTTTAGAGGGGGGACTGGTTTTGTTTGCAACATTCAGTGGTGACCATTAGCGGGCTAAATGGCTGCTTCCCCAGTTGTCCTCCCTTCCCATTAAACTTATGCTAATACTCCTTTACCTGCATTAGAAACTCTGGTAGAAGTTGGCTAGTAAAACCAGTTTGTGGGCTAGCATTGTACAGTGGGCCAGGTATTAGCTTATGGCAAGAAAAGAACTTCTTCCTTTCCCTTCCTGAGGGACAAAGAATCTCCCCGTGCCTATCTGCATGCTTTGGGGTATGGTTTGTAAGACAGTTTTCAAAGAAACATTTTTTTCACCTTCGCTGATTCGTGGAAACCTCTATGTTCACAGTAAAGAACTGGTTTCAAGACATTTCCCACTTTATAAAAATGCTGGAAAAAAAGATCAAAATTGTCAAAATGGTACGTATTAACAACTGCAAAACAAAAGGTGCTTTTCAATTCAAGCCAAATGTTTGCATTTAAATGTAAATTAATTTAGAGGAATAAACACATTAAAGCTCAGACTGGAACAAAAATGTCAAATTATTGAACCAAAATTTTTCAGGTGACTAGATTTTTTATTTGAAAATGGAAATTTTCATTACTTTAATTTTCACTCCGATTCAAGACTGGATCTGCTTTTCTATCTAGTAGAAGAAAAAAAGAGTCTTGTTTCTTCTCTAGCTATATTATCCAAATCACCTTTTTTTAAATGGCTCTTTGTAATTAGGTATCACAGAAATCAATTTTTTTCTGGCATTGCTTCTTTTGTCAAAGTAGCTGTTAGTTTTGATATTCAGTATGAACTCTATCTCTACTGGGTCATGGGATATTTTAGCTTTTACCTGAAAGCACATACTGCATGTCCTTGCTCTTGCTAACAAAGTTTCACTGTACTTTGTAAGTGAACATTATACTCACTGAAGGCAATACAACTCAGCAACCCACAACTAATATAACATTACAAACAGTATACCGGCCATGCTGCACACTATATTTGCACGGTAATATTCAAATGAAAACCCCCACCTTTTCCTCCAATACGAACATTATATTGTGCAGTGGAGCCATGAGTCCAATTATTGTAAGAGGAAACCAAGGCATTCACCTCTCAAAAAAGATTAATTTGTTAGTAACTTTTATTGTTTTACTTTTATTTTTATCTCACTTTTCAGCAGAGCCAGATATGTGGATCAAAAGGCTTACAGCTCCCTGCTTTGCCTAATGCCCTGCAACGAATGCCCTGCTTGCCTTTATCAATTTACTGCACATTGTAGAATACTTCCCCTTTTTTAAAATAACTAAGCAAAAAAAAGAAAAATGGCCCCAATTGACCATGCTAACATGCCTCCTATTGAGTTTATCTTCAAACAGCTTGCATAATTACTTTCATTCAAGTTCTTGGAGTATTTTAGAATGGAATAGTTCATTTGAAATACATGTCTATCAATGGGTCTTGAACCTCCAAGATTCACCAGGTGAGAGAAAAGAGTGCTTAGCACCTCGCTGAATAAGTCTGCACTAATGAAGTTGAGTTATTCAAACCGTTCATTTTCACTCAGACATGTATTCTTGATATTATTATTACTGTTAAGTATTTATTATTGCATTATCAGTTTTTAAGAGGAGAACAGAATGGATTGTACCTCTATTTTCCTGCCACCAGACGTAAGTGTGCTTCTAATCCCACAGCTACCTGAAGCAGCCGATGTTTCCTCTGTATAGACTCCCCTGCTTCTTTTTTTTTGAGGGTGGGAGTTTTGGTTTTGTTTTCCCTCCTTGATGAGTTATTGCTGGTTTACAGCCAGCATATGGGGGAGTCTGTGACATTTAATTGGCATGAAATGTGAAGAAAGTGGTGCCGTACTCCATATCAATGCGTAGCAAAAATCTCATCTTCATCATCTAATGTTAAAACTTTCTGAGGATAAAGTAAATGAAAGCAAATGTCTGGATTTCACTAACTTACTATTAGCAGCATTTTGGTAATTTTCATTGCAGTAGTTATAGGAGGCCCCCTCGTTGAGAATCCAGTGATACTAGCTGCTCTAAAACCTTAGAGTGAGGGACAGAGCAGTTCTAAATACACTGTAATCTCCAAAACCAAGACAAACAAATGTGTTTTTAGCCCCTACAGATTGGTCATTTGGGCATCCTGTTGAGAAATCCCATTACCTGCACTGGTACTCTCCGTGCGACTATTTCTCTCCTCTAGGAAACCATCCTGCTGGCTAAATACTACACTAGACTTACAGATAATGCACCATCTACATCTCTTTTTTTGTGGACTATTCTGTAAGTAACTTATCAAAAGTCAGAAAAGACTCTGTAAAAAAGCCAAGATTTCACTTCAGAATCCTCAATGCCAGTTCACTGTCCTACCAAACAAAGGCTTCCATGTCTACAAGAAAAATACCTAATACATTAGGTTTTAATTCTACCACATTTATTTAAACTGCAGAGATAGCTGTGCCATGTGATATATATCTCAAGTGTAGGCACAAAGAGGATTAAAAACATCTAGGTAAATTTTTATGTACAGAATTTGCCATGGCCCCATGAAAAGCTGACCTGGGAGCAGCTACAAGTAAGTGTGTAATTAATGAGGACAAACTTAAAAATTTACCTGTACTTCAAGTGAACCAATTATAAGTACACCATACATGCAGTAACAATGACTGAATCTTCCTCTTCAGACTTCAGTTTAACTAAAGAGGTCTGTGTGTTATAAACACACTCTAGTTTGGTAATTTACTTTAGCGGCATGAATCCATTTTGAAGGTGAGAACAACACAATATGGTCCAAATGTATCTCATTTTTGCTGCCATAACAATACCTCTTTCCTGCACTGGATAAGAAAGTGAGTAGAAGTGTGAGATGAAAGGTGAGATGGGCTCATGGATCCACAGTGGACAATTCTTCAGTAACACATTCACAGAAAATGTGAAGAGTGCCTGCAGACAGACAATTGGAAAACAACCGTAGGGCAGCAGTGCTTAAAATCAAGACATCTGAATTTTGATCTGAGCTTCTTTAACACTAATATGATGAGCAATAGGGTGAAGAGAACATGCAGTTCTGAAAATTAAAATCTGCTTTCCTTTTGTTGCTTATCAAGAGAAATTTCCTTAAGTTGCCTTTTTAATGGAGGTAAGGTATGTGCCCAAGTTCAAAAGACTCCTGAGCTCACTCCAGATGAAAACCTGTTATGAATTTCCAGTTCACCTTCCTTCGTATGCCATTCCCAACAATGGGACACTTTGGACACCTTGTGTGCATGCGGTAACTCAGAATGAGATTAATTTCATGTAACTTTGGATATCTACAACACAGAAATCTGGATATGAACTAGTTACTTTAGGATCCTGTAGGGTCAACAGAGAAATAAACACTACAGCGTGATTCCTCTAATGAAAATGTCTAGTTTAGGACGAAATAGATAGTGTGCCCTAAAGGGCTTGTATCTCTTCAACGACTCTATGGGGGGTCACCAATGACGAGCTCAGATGCAGACATCTACTTCCGTGCAATTGAATTCCACTCCTGTTCGAGAAAATCTAACCTTACTCTATCCAGTTAAAAATTAAAATGTGCTCTTGCAGTAATGGAAAGTATTATTAATAGATGAAACAATTATCAGAATCTTCCTTTATTTCACTAGTTAGGGTGCGAGGTTGCCTAATCTACAAGCTACCTCAGAGCTGGCATATTCTGAAAAGCTCTTGAGAAACAAGCTTCTTCATCCTGCTATAAAAACAGCAACTCCATGGTCTGGAGCTGAGGTTCTGCATATCTTGTCCTTTTCTAGTAAAACCACAGGCTCCCCCTCACAGATTAAGAGTGTCTCTCGTGTTAATCATTTAAAATGCCTGGCCTCTCTCCACATTTTAATGTTACTCATTACCTATGAGTATAGCAATATTCATCCTAGTCTTACTGTAAATATTAAGAAAAAAATCTTAATATGTAGACATACTAATTCTTAGCACATCTACATTCTCAAGAAAGTGCTTGAATATATGTGAATGAAACAGTCAGAGAGGAGAGTTAGTGGATCCAGTGGTAAGAGCCATCATTTATTAGACTCCTTCAGAGACAGGATTTCATAATCTGGAGCAGGCTGTCTTTAAGGTGTAGACATCTTATTTGAAACTATCTAACTAAACGCATCCTTTCCATTTTCCTTCACCTAAAACCATTATAATTTGTCTTTCTTAATCTCTAATATGCTATGTAACTGTCAAATTTCTTCTATCTTCACCTTATACCAACCAAACACTCTCCCTTCAATCTCTCTCCCCTTTGCTGCCAGCCCTTCCAGCTGGAATTCCTTGTTGTATGTTCACTCTTCTTTTGATCCCTTCTGCAAAGGTCAAAATCATCGTCTGACTTCACAGAGTCAACACGGAGTAGTATAAAAAACTCAGATAGCTTTCACAATCAGTTACTTTCCACACCATTATATATTTTTGTTTCTTTAAAAAGAAAACACCCCTAGTGTGTCACGATGCCTCTCCAGAAGAGTACTGTACGAGTCTACAGTGTGTAACCCACTCTCTCCCGGACTGACGGAGGGCAAGCACGTTCCCCGTCATTCATTAGCCTCCTCTGCCCAGCGCACTAACTCCACCTGTGAAATGTGCTACCCTGGATGCTACACAAATGTCTTACCGTGCTCTTCCTGCTGCACACCAGAGAGAGCAGGACACCATGCTGAGGTGCCATGCATGCAGTATTATGAAATCCTTCAGTAGAGCTTCTCTGTCAGCTTTCATTTCTGCAGCTTTAAATGGGTTAGTGTAATCAGAAAGCTTTGTCATATCTTAAGTATGTTTTGTCATTTCTGCCTTTTCTCAGTTATTTATGGATGGATATTTATGCAGACCATGAAAGAGATCCTTCCCTGTGACCTCCCACACTAAGAAACTGGAAGAACTGAAAACTGGCGCTTTATTTCAACTTTCAACTTCTAATCTTTTAACCATTATATATCTATCAGAGGACCATCATCATCCCATACCTTCTTTAAGTGCCTTTGGTGAGGGCATTTAACAAAAGCCTTTTTGGAAATCCCACTGCATCTACCTCAGCTCCCATATGTTTGTGATTTCTTTAGAAAACTGATAGATTTCCAGTGCCTGACCACATCTTTCACCTCTGCTCTTTACAAGAGCCTCCACCAGCTTACCCAACACAGACACCAGATGTTGTTCTCTGCAGTTCCCCGGAACTTGCTCAGACCTCTTCTCTCACATTTGCACATTCCCTTGGCAGTTTTAAACAATTAATGGTTAAATATTTCATGCTAATGCTAATTCTTTTAGCGATCTAAGGTGAATACGGTAATGCCTTGGCTATCTGCGAACAGCAGTTCATTTGTTGTTCTGTTCGAAATTTCTTTACAGACGTTTCGATATGACACAGATTTTTGAACCATCTCCCGTAAGGATGGTCTCCTCTGTGCGAAACAAACTCTTTCAGCTCCTCCATGGCAGACACAATGTCAGGAGTTCATTCATTTGTTTGGTCTTCTCCAGGATACGTGGTCTATAAGCACACCTCTTACACTTTGGCCATCTATTAGCCTTGCAGCCAACAGCTTCTTGGAAGCTTCCCGTACAGATGTGTTTCCAAAGGATTTATTTATTAAATTGCAATTATTTATTAATTGTCAAGCAAGCCATTACTCAAAATCTTTTTTTTTTATCTGACTGCATTTTTATATTTAATTTTTCATATTTTCTGTTCTTCTATAGTTCCTTATTTGGAGAGGACATCATTCAGTTTTTGAATGATGAATGATTCATTATTTGCATGAGAATATATCATTCCTGGAGTGATGTATCATTAGTTTGAATAGTCTTTTTACCTTTTAAATCACTCCTTACTCACAATGGCTTGGATTTTATTGGATTTTATTTTTTCTTCATTGCTTTAACAGGATATTTTTTAAGGTATTATGTGCATTTCCTCTGAGATTCCAAGATGGTATTTTTAAACAAAGCATATCTGTACATATATATCATTTTGCTGCCCCTTTTAACTTCTTTTAAGCAAGATTCCTTTTTTATTTTTATTTGCTAGTTTTGGAAATTAAAACACTATAATGGTGTTTGAGGGTTTTTGTTTTATTTTATTTTGGTTTTGCCTTGTTTACTTTTTTTGTTCCTGCAGTGATGTGCCTTATAGTCACTGGTACAAAGTAGCTCTTGGACAACACTGCTTTGAACCAGGACCTGCATGCAGATCAGGATGACCAGTTGTGCATTTCCTCACCAGCTGCCATTTGCTGCAGTCACTAACATTATGGCTAAAAATTTAGTCTCAGCATCACACGCCAAAGAAAGACTTATCTAGATCATACAGAGGTAATTAGCATCTTTCGTTATTGCTGTGTTCCTGTCCCGAGAGACCCTCTGATCTCCTAAAACATGTCAGAGTCAGGGTTGAGAGGTACAGGGATCAGCGAAACCGTTCAAATGCAAGACATTTCTCAGTTTCACCTTGGAGCTTCAATCCATGCAGATTCTGTGCTGTTTACTGAAAGTTAGAAGTTAGCATAAATTATGCAGTCTTTCAGATAGTTGGCTATGATAAGCTGCCTCTATTAATTCTTCATTCATCTTGCCATATGTATGATTTTTTGCTAATTCAACCTTCTTGTATTTACACCAGTGAAATTAATTTTCAAAAATCATACTGCAACATGGCATAAAATCTTTAACAAATTCTTGTTTTTCAAGGGTATCTGAGAACTCTTGGATCATTAATGGATCCAGTTTCCCACATTGCATGATAATTACAGAGACCAAAGATACTCCGATTAAATCAATATAAGGATGTCACCTTTTTTGTAAAAAGAAATTTCCCACCTTCTATATGCCATCTTGAGATCAGCTACTGTGTTAACAACTAACATCAACATGACTTTGCTCATGACAAAAATGTGTCAGACAGAGAATTTGCTTAGTACAGGGAAACAGGAGTGAGCTGTCTCTATTTTCAGGGACAGCTATTTGATTCATCCAAGGACAGGCCACACAAACCATCCAGCTTTTCCAAAATATCCCGTGCAGATATCCATGTAGATTTAATCAAAGCTTGATGCTTAGTGTCAAAGCAGTAGAGAATGAGCAATTCAATAAGAATTGTGGAAGAGTCCCCCCATTTTACATATTAATCTAAGTCAAGTAGAAAACAATTTCTAAGAGCTACTTTTGCTGCAAAAAGATTAATGGCAGGAAAAATTGCATCGTTTCTAAATCTATTCTAGTTACCAGAATAACAGGCTGTTAGAAGTAGCCAAATATAGACAATAATAATAAAAAAACACAAACAACAAACCAAACCAAAACCCATGTAAAACACATATAGAAGATTTCATGAAACCACTTTATGAAAAGATATGGCCACCATTTGGTGAATGATGTGCAAAATATTCATATAGGACTCCTCACCATGCATTGTTTTGAGACCATTACCACTACACACAGCTTTAATTGAACTATTTTATTAACTTTCTCTTCTACAATGCCTCTTATTAGCAACATACAGATAGGTCTCCTGCATCATGATGTGCTTTGCAATTATACATACACATAGTAAATATACAAAGCTATTGCTCTTCCTGCCTTGTCACACACACATCTTTTTGTCTTTTCATGGATCTGCTTTTGCTGTGTTTATTGTAAAGTTAGATTTGTTAAAGGTCATTATATTTAAAATAATAAAACTTCTCAATATATTCACTTAAATCCTCCTTAATTATAGACATGAATGAGAGACATCTGGTTCCAACCGAGACAGGAAATGTCTTTGCTGATGTGGGATCATATTTATTTCAAAGAAGTCTAAGGGTGATCTTGGGAACTACAGATGAGTACATTCAAGTCCAGTATCAGACAAACTGGTAAAAAGCTATAATAGACAACAGAATAGTAGGAAAACAGATAAATATGGTATATATTGGGGAATATTTCTATCGCCTGTTTTCTTTCCCCATACAGCTCTGGTTGTACAACAGCCTAAGCAGACAGCCAACGGCAGCAGAGCTAGCAAAGCCTGGTTTCCTATAGATTCGTGTCCTGTGCCTCCATATTCTCCTCTACCCATTTCCTAATCTCCTCCCTCACACCCCATATCCTAGCTGCTATCTGTGACATAAACCACCAGAGCTCTGCAGCTGAAGCCACAGGGTATGTCCCTGCTGACTGGCCACTTGGCAGGTGAAATAGAGCAGTTCACCACTGAGTTCGGGCTGAAGCACTTTCCTGGGGCTGTCCTTCAGGAGTCTTTCTGAATAGCATCAGGTAGCCCCACCACTAGAAGAAGCACAACCTTCTTCCTTGCTACTGCCCTCCACATGTGCCCATATAAGCACTGATGTATTTTTGTCCATTTTTTTGTCCATTTGTTTTTTTCAGTTGGCTTGGTTCCCCAGTCTAGTTCACTGCTAGTTCAAATGCAGGGAGGGAAGGAATGCTTTCAGTGATATTGTCACATAATGTCAGCTTAAAATGCCTGTCGAAGTAGAGGCTCAGTTTAAGTGTCTACCAAAACTCAACCACCAGTAGTTGTGAAATGCGTAACTTCTCTGCGATCACTACCCCTGTGTCAAATTTGCTAGTGCTCAATCAATGTAAACATTTAAAAGTTATCGAGAAGAAACTAACAGACGGATGAATTGGCAATTACAGCACATAAGCCCACTTCTTTAGGAAAGTGAGCTATAAATTATATATATGTGTGTACATATATTTATGCACGCAAACATGAAGACATATCTATCTGTATGTCTATACATACACTTAATGATAGGCTGGAAGGCTGTGGCTAGAAGGTGGGTATGCTTCATGGCACACCATGCAGTCGTGGTGCCCAGCCTGTCCTAAGTAGGAGTTGGGCTGGAGCTCCCTCCTGGGAACCCATGCCCACTTGGGTCACATCTGGGAGAAGAGACACAGGACCAGGGCATACACTGGGCCCAGTGACTGACTGGGAACCTTCTGATTCCTTGGCATAGATATAACCTGAAGATTTATTAATACTTAATAAACAGATTTTTGGAACAATTTTGGACAGCTGACTAAAAATATCAGCACAGTACCAAGTAATGCTGGGGAACTATTAGGGATATATACATTCCAGGTAAGGCTGTCTCTTGAACAGTACATTAAACTCTAAATCCCTTCCTCAGTAAGGATACAGCAGAATGTGAGAAGTATAGATAAAGCTAACAAGAATGATTGAGGGCAGGAGAAAGCTTACATATGGACTAGGACTGATAAAGATTAGGACTCTTCAGCTTCAAAAAGATCCATCTGAAGGTGATACAGATACACAGTAAAGGGCCTTATTTACAGCGCTGGAAAACGTTTTGCTGGCTGTGGTGTGTGGGGACACGTCAGACTGAACTCCCCCGTTCCCTGGTGTACTAAAACACTCTTGCAGCTACCTCCAATAGCAGGACGCTCGACGCAAATACCAACCAGCTGGTTTCTTCCAGCCCTACGTTCTACGTAACGAGGCAACAAGCTCAAACCAAACAAAAGGTTGTACTTTCTCATACGACACATAGCTACATTGTGGAATTTGCTCCCCCAAGAAGATTGGGTGCTAAAGCTATGACGGATTCCAAAAGGCATCAGATATGTTCACACTTTTACCAGTGACGATTAGATGCAATGGGCTTAATACATAGTCTGCCTCAGCCTATCCCTAAAACACTGGTGAGACAGCATGTTCAAGATGGTTCACTCTCATTCCTTTTTAAAAATTATTTCCCTAAACCACTGTAAGAAGCAGTATACTGGGTGACATGTACCTAAGGTCTGACTTTGGTATGACCACTGTTATTCTCCTACGTTATGCTGAGGGTTGAACTGTTCAATGGTGTGTCATGAAGGAGACAGGTATAAATGGTCTACATTATTGCTCTCCAGTGCTGGCTACATAAGAGAAATGCACTGCCACTTTGCCCCTAGGAAAGAGCAAGAACCCCACTGTGGTTTTCAGAATTACTCAATTACCGGATTTGAGACTCTGGTTTCTTTATCTCCCTGCTTCCATAAGGAATAATACACACAAAGGGCTTTAACGGCCTAGGCGAGACATCCTTTCTGCTGTCTCAGATAGGATCATCATTTTCAGAGAGTCTGGACAAGACCTAAGCCTCCCCCTTTTTCTCTGTAGCCCTCGTAGCGTTGGGAGTCAGCTGCACTGAACAAGGCAGTGGAAAGAGGAGGGTTCCCTTTTGCGTACATGGCAGGGTAGGCAGATGATTCAAAATTTAATCATATATATAAAAATATGTACATATATGTATGTATAAATATATATACAATGTATGCAGAAGTTCTATATTAAAATAATGTTAAGGTTATGGAGAAAAGCTCTTAAAAGTTAGAAAATTCTATCATTAATTCTGCACAATGTTTACATTGTTCAATCCTTCACAGGAATTAAAGATAGGTTCATGGTTTTTTTCCACAGGATCTTGCCCCATTCAATGCACCAGATGGTTGCTTTAAAATTAATAAGCAGTTATTTGTTCAATACTTACAGTTCAGTCTCTTGCCCTGAGCTTTATTTATGGCACACTACACAGGCACTGCCCTGAAAATTTACTAACTTCCTTCTGGGTAGGAGCAGTTGAAAATCTTCCAATAAAAAAATATCCTTTTGTCAAAACAAAAACTTTCTATGGCAGACTTTCAGCATAAAGAAATTTCATTTGGAAAAAAAAGAGAGAAAGAAAGACAAAAAGACAAAGGGAGGAAGGGAGGAAGGGAGGAAGGGAGGAAGGGAGGAAGGGAGGAAGGGAGGAAGGGAGGAAGGGAGGAAGGGAGGAAGGAAAAAAGCCCTGTTTTAAAAGCATTTTGATTATGCTGTGATTTTTTTTGTATTTTCAAATTGGAACATATTGTCTTTTGTCATTAAAGACAAAATGTACTCTTCTATAAATATACTTATAAATTAAATCCATCTCCAAAATTTGATTTTTATGACAGAAAGAACACTTTAAGCTTAAAAATTTTTTCCAAAAATTTGTTTCACCAAAAGATCAAAATTATTTCATTTTTTTCTAAATAGCAGTGGGGTGAAGCTAACTTCCAATTTTATTTTTTTCTTCCCACAAACCAGTAATTCCCATAAAACTTTATTTCTTGGTTTTATGATGCTCATTGCCATAGATCCTGAATGTTTCACACTATTAATTAATTTCCACAGTGCTTCTATAGAGACAGGGATTTTTTGAAGCCGATTTTATAAAGGGTCAAGTAAATGAAGGTGAGAAGGGATTCAGTCATAACCTGAGTGTGTAAGATGAAAGAGAACTTGTAAACATGAAGACTATTTTAAATTATCTCATAATAATCAACATGAACATTTTCCTAACTGTAACCACTTTTCACATACTTCAATGAAAGCCAACGAAGCCAGCACCAGCTGGAGAGAGAACTTACTATTCCCCCCACTCCCCCCATGGACTAAGCCATCGTTAAGAGAAGAAATAGTGCAGAGAAACGTGAGGCAGTATTTCTGCATTAGGTCACAGCAGAACAGTGATGGCCCTCTTGCAAAATCAAAATAACACCACTTTGGTATTTGTATTCAGTAAATCCAGTTTGAAGAACAAATGGAAATATAAACTGGAACAAGCTCTGCGATTGGCCTTATTTTGCTATGACATAAACTCTCAACTTTTCATGCAGTTGAGCAATCTGATCTAGTTGAAGATGTCCCTGCCCACGGCAGGGGGGTTGGACTAGATGACCTTTAGAGGTCCCTTCCAACCCAAACTATTCTATGATTCTACTCTATGAGTTTGCTGCAATGTTTGGCAGAGGATTGTGAAGTGCATTTGAAGAGTAGAAGTGACATTACTGTTACATCTGCTGAAAAGCTCCATCAAACCTAGAGCTTCCCCCCTCTATAGTCTGTCTGCAGTGCTACACACCTTCAAGCTGCACAGATAGTTCAATTAGCTTTTCAACAGCACTTTTGCAACAGAAATACGTAAATGCTCATGTAACACGGAGTTCCATTTGAATACAGTAGTTAAAGGGGTACGCAAAATGGGTGTTCAGACCCATCGATTTGACATAAACAATGACAATACCACACGGACAAACATGTTAACGTGGAATTCACGGCACTAGTGAACCAGGAGCAAACTGCTCGCAAATGGATTTATTATGAAACAGTATCACTGATTGCTTCATAGATTACTCTGTGTAGCTGGATTTTTTCTTCGGATAAGCGCTGCTGTCTGGAAAAGCGATTAGGGATTGCTGGATTTGAAACTGTTAATCTATCAACAGGAGACATGTCTGCTTATAGTACCATGCATCCAAAATGTCTACTGAAGTCTATGGGATTAGGCTTAGAAGCTGAGGGCAAAGTATTGTCCTGCTCGCAACCGGTGGAAAAAGAGAAGCTGTGTTAGATATTGTAGCAGAGGTTAGAAAACAGCTTCCTTGCCTGGGAAATGTGCTTTGCAGTGGTGACCTGTTACAGCGAACACTGCAGTAAATGAAGCAGACAAAACTGCAGATGTATTAAAATGTCTTTTCCAGCTACAAAAGAAAGTTCCACAGCGAATCTGGTAAAAGTTTTCACAGCACGGTGGCAAATGTTTAATTGCCAAGAGCCACAAAGGCACTAGGAAGCCATCTCATCACTATGATTAGTCACTCTGAATCAATTGTGACTGACAGGCACAAGGAGGATGGAAACCAATGAAGCAAGAAGTTTACTTGGTTTGCTGAAGAAGTTGGGGGGGGGGGGAAATTGTTTCCTGTCATTTCACATAGATTACCTTTCAGCCACTGGGAGGTGATCCAAATCTTTCCAGTCAAACAGTCTTTATGTAACCTGGATCATCACCAAACCAAAAGCAGAAAGCAATTACAGACTAAGAGATGCGAAGGCCAAATCAAAGGAAATGTAACATACAATGCTCGGACTATACAGTGTCGCTGCTTCATTGCTCTTGCTGAAGCTGTCGATATAAAACATTCCCTCTGCGGCATCTGTGGCCGAAGACGAATTTTACCAGATGATGTTGTCTGACTAGAGGCCTGTTATCAAGTTACGTACGACTGCTGGTATAGCACAGATGACTTGTTTTGATACACTGCTATCATGGAGAAAAACGTAAGATATGCCAGGAACAATTTCTAGCTGATTCCTCACATGCCCACTGCCTTGATAGTTTTTATGAGTCCCTGAAGTGTTAGAAATGCTGACCTCCATCCTCCCACCAGAAATAAAATCAGGAACGTATGAGTGTGGCTTTCTCAAGGCCAGTTTATTTAGCTAAAGGACACAAAACACCCCGTTTCTGTGGTGACTGTAATCCTTTGCAGTGTTGTTCTCTCCCTGGTTCTTGGAATTTGCATTCTCAAAACAGGAGAATAGCATAATGGTAAAATGGTGAGTACAGTACAATATCTATATTGTAATAGTAAGGTGACATAAGGAACGAGAGAGTCATTCAAACACATTAGAAAGAAAGATTTCTAGGTAATACCACAGAAAAAAATAAATAGCAGGAGCAATAAAAATAATAGTTGTTTATTATTATGGATGAATGCCATTACTAGCCCAAAGCTAGTCTACATTTTTCATTGTTGTTTAATGCATTAAAAAAATGCAAGATCTTCAAGCAGATACAGATGTAATTTCAGTACAACGGAAATTACTGATTCCATTGGTTTTCCCACTCTTAATGAGGGAGCTTGCCTTACAACTTCCTAAAACTCAATGAACTTTGTAAGAGCCTGAAAGACTTCTATTAATAGCTAAGATGTCTTCAGGTACACGGTTATGATACTCCTATCTGCACACAAAGCTTGTGGGGAAAATTCACCCAGGGGTATGTGTTTGGGTATACATAAATTGTGGGCACACTGTTTGATCAGCCAAGTGAGTCGTGAGATACAGCAGAACTCAATTACAAGCAATTGATTCCCATCCCCACAATTCCCCTGGCCTCCTGAACATACCTCGCAATCTAATATGAAAATGGCCTGGAATTCAGCAGGGCCCGGAAGCAGTGACAGAAATCACGGGATATCCGTCCGTATGGAAATGTGCAGCCACCAATGCAGCACAGAGCGGTACAGACGCCTGGCATAAATCATAGGTAACATCTAACAGCGCAGGCACAACAGTGGGAGCAGACAAAGCAGAGATATGTCGGTACAGATACGCTGATGTAATTATTATTCCAGAGGGGATTCTGAATGTAAGCAAGCCATTAGATGTGATGACAGCTTCTTTGTTTTTTCTTACAGAATTTCACCATAATATACAGACTAAATTTGATTGGAAATGGCAGGATATTTTTTCTGACAATCCCAGGTGTTAAAACATCACCCTCTGCATGCGTGTGTGTGGTTTCTGCTACATCGTTTTTGTGGGTACTAAAGAAAGATGTGGGGAAATTCTGAGTTAAAATGTAGCAATATATTTCTTTCTTCTTCTTCATCAGATTTTTTTTTTTTACAGCAAAACAAACTGTAAGTTACATTTGATTTTCGTGGAAATTTCTATGCATGTTTATCATAGTATGATTTAGTAAAGGTCTTTTCTTTCTTGTTTAAAATACAAAATTTCAGTTTTGTATTAAAATTTTAGGGTCTTTTCAACATTTTTCTACAGCTTTCATGAATATGGGTTCCAAGATCATTATCTATGGGGATCCTTAGATATTAAACAAACACTGTGAAAGTAATGTAGATGACTATGTATACACTCAAATTTTAAGAAGCTATTCCAGCTAACAAATTAACTCTTAAGTAAAATTTCCTCATTGTTTTCACTTACTGTCTAATGTGCTAACATAGTTCCAACATTTAATAGGTGAAGCAAGTACATTTTAACAATGTTTCTGAATTTCAGCAATGGAAAACTGTAGTAAATAGAAAATGGAAAAAAATGCATTAAATGAATTATTATGAAACTGTAGTGATTTACCTGTCCATTCCCAAATCCTCCCTAAAATCCTTCTTTAAAAATGAAAGACTGGTGTTTAATTTACCCGTAAAGTGTTGGGGTGAGGGGGAAGCTTTCTCTCAGAAATTCTATAAAGTTCTTTAAATAGGTTCATCCTGCCTGCAGCACTGAAGCCTTCCTCTTCTATGTTGAGACCAGTCTTTCTTCTTCTGTTGCTTTTTTCACCCTCTTCATTCTTCATGACAGCATGGCAAACTTCAACACTGAACTTCACTCTTCCAAGCCTGCCTATGTGGATAAATCATAATATGGGATATCTGTTTCCTTATGAACCTTTTCCAACTTCACAGCATTCTTCCTCCCTTCTTCTTTGTAACCGTATTTTTCCCGTATGGATTCCTCCACATTTCACATTTTAATATCTGTATTTCCTCCTGTAATCAGTTACCTTTTGATCTTTAAAGTTGGTTGCAACTATATTTGATTGATCTTTATTGTCAGCTTCTTAAAAAAATCTCTCCTTTCCTTTTTTTTTCAAAATAGAAGTGCAGCTTTATGATGATTATTATTTATGTTGCAGTCCCAATAAAAATACAACCTTGCATTGTACAAATATAGAATACAGAACAGTATTTCCTTATCTCACTATCCTCCGCTGAACATACCCAAGACTCCTTTATCCAAGACTACTTAAATTTGCACATTTTTCTTTTAGTGGAAAAAAAACTTCCTCAAATGTTTAATTTCTTAAAGCAGTCCTCATTTTTAATCCCTCCCTTCTGCAACTTTAGCCTCATTTCTCTCACTTAAAGGTCTGTTCCCCACATGGACATTTAGCATCACTTGAATACTCACCTAGCCTCCAGCTGCTGGACCAGAAGGAGCAGGGGTCTCCTCCAGGTCCTATCTATCTCATATATACCACTCCCACATGGATGGCTCAGATAACCCAAACAATTTCAATTAGCTCTAGTCGCCTATGTTTAGGCAACTGGGCATAAGCCCCTACAATGAAACTTGGGGAGCACTTCAGATGTCATGGTACTGGAGGCTCCGTTCAGTCTCCTGGCCTGGTGTCTCCTGTCATTCGAGATGTCTTATGTTACTCTGCCTGGCCTCCAACTGCCATTCAAAAGAGTTGCCATCTCTAGCAGGTCCTGTGTCACACCTGCCAGCTCCATGAGAACGTCTCAGGCACCCTAGTGCATCTCAGCACTCAACAGTGTTTGAGCCAGCTGAACCAAGCTCTACACATCACCTTTAGGCTTCACTCACTGCACTGAATACACTTTGTCTTCCTCAGTTAGAGCTTAGATACCTTGGGCTCTATTCAGCCTCTTAAGCACAGGCATCTAGTGCCTTCTGAGATGTACTGGAGTATCTGAGGCATCCTCACAGGCTGGCAAGTATGGCATTGGACCTATGGGAGAAAACCCACACATTTCTGGAAAAGATATTAGAGGCCAGACAGGTCATCTCAAATGACTGTAAATGCCTATCTTTAGATGACTGAACCAAAGAATAGTTCACATGAAAACGTACCATTCTAGGATCTGTGATCTGAATCTCATGGCTAGAATGGGAATCATTCATTTCTTAACTTCACGTAGAGCATCATATCTGAGCTAACCACCTACACTTCTTTCTGCTAAAAAGAAACCAGTGCTTCTTGGATAGCTATTTTCTCATCCTTAAGTGAGAAAATAAATTCGGTGAATCATGTCATAGAAATATTTTCATCTTGCCATTGGCTCTGATGAGAGCCCAGATGACAAGCCCAGAAGTTGAGTTAAAAAGTAGTTCGTGGAAGAAAAATCCACTGAGGCCCATTAAGTATTGAGACACGACTTCTGGTTCAGGAATTCCCTGCTCCGAGATATGCTGGACATCATTAACAAAGTATTATTTAAAGATTCCTACCATGAGTTTGCCATCTCTTTTACTTTCCCCAAGACATCTGGTACTGACCACTGCTGGAGACAAGATATTGGACAATTCAGGTTTCTGGTCTAACCCAGCACAACATTTGTATGTTCTTACATTAATTCTTTTATCTGTAAATCTGCTCATTTCCACCCCTAAAACACTGTCATCTCTAATCCTTCTGGAAGCCTGCTCTAGTCCTTATGACTTCTGCCATGAGTATTGCACCCCTTTCCCATTGCAAGTAATAGCTTTCTACAGAACAAGAAAAGAAACAGTCCCTTCCTCAAAGAGGCAACGTATATGGGTTGTAGAAAGTAAGTATATTGGGTGGGCATAGTTCTTGAGAATACTTCAGTCTGTAAGACAAATAAACGCACACTTTCATGGTTTGTTTTACAATATTGCAAAAAGTGGTTATGAACTGGAAAAGGCCAGCAACATCGATTCCAGCAACACCTGCATACGTATTTTTTTCTTGGTTAAGGAAATGGTTTTATGAAAATAATACACAGCACACAATGCAAGAAGCATCTGCACTTGGATTAAGAACTTCAGCAACTTGATCTCTGCACTGATGGAACCAGTTAATTTCAGCAAACCTCTAAAGTAATCCAAGGTATCTTAGTAACCATGTAATTACTTAAGCACTTAAAATACCACAATGATGAGTGCTGTGGTGGGTTAAATGGTTGAGGTGACCTTTGTTGTGGCCTTTCGCACACTGACGTCTAGAAAAATATTGTTCTGCTTTTCAGGCTGGGATACCGTACCATGAACTCAAAACCATGAGAACTGCCAAGTCTCAGCAGCTCTAAAAAACACCCCCAGGTGAGACCATTTGAGAATCCCTCTATATATAGCATTAAGAATGCTATGTCCCAGTACAAATTATTTGAATGCGGATTGTGTTTAGAATCCCTGCTATCTTTTGCCCAGAGAGCTGGACAAGAGACATTCTAACACAAGGCTAACAATCAACAGCTGCTAAACCGTGATTATCCTATCAGCACAGAAAAAGTTCACTATCATCCAGGCAAACACCAGTTTTTCCAGTCTGAACTTGAAGAGATTGGCAATTTACAAACAGGTGATAGACTTGAATCACCTGATAAGAAAATGTTATGCCTGGTCATTTGACAAAGAGAATTAGTGCCTATAAGAAAAAGGATGTCTGGTAATGTTACTGTGTGAATGAATGAACATGCTGCGTGAATGGTAAAGGACCCAAACTACCAGCGGATGTACAGAGTTACTCCATGATGTAGGTAGGTAGGCATCTCATTGACAGAAATTTAGCATACACTGGAGGATGTTGATCAAATCCCCCAAAGAATGCCCAAGAGTGATAACAAAATTAAGTCAAAATGGCATACATGAATCTTATGTTTTGTCTGAGTCCATATATCCCTTGTGCTTTCTAATTAAGGGCAAATAGGCTCTCAATGTTTTTAAAAATTGCTTTATGTACTTCACTTTTCCCTGGAGAGGTAAATTATGCCCACCAGATTAAAGTTCAGAGAAAGGATGTGATTAAATGCTTGAGGCACTATAAAGCGTCAGTACTGGTGCTAATGCCAAGGAGAGATAGATCATAAGTATCCACTTTAATGAAGGAGTAACATACAGTCTGAATCCAGCAAATACACCAGAAGGGACAAAGGAAAAAGTCAGTACTGGAGTCTATTCAGACTCAGGAAGTTGAAAAGCACATGCGAGTTGAGATTAAAGTAAGCCTTTTAAAAAAATCCACAGTAATTGCATAATTAAAAAAGAAACACTTTGGGGTCACATTAAACTTTTTGATTGAGCTTGAGTTACCACTCTAATCACAGGCATTTCTAACAAAAGGAAGTGCGATATCCGCAAAAGCTTGAATTCGTATGACATAGCTTTAGGTATTTGGACACATAAGTTAGAAACCTATTTCAGCTGCGCTTCCTCTATAGCTGGTGGAGCAGCTCAGCAAGAATCTGACCAACTAAGAAAAGCTGAGTAGAAAGATCCTGACCGAGACTGTATGCATAATTTACAAAATTCAGAAGGTAATGACACCCTTATACCTCATACCCAGTCTAAGAGCTATAGAGATATGGATGTTAACACCTTTCATGCCTGATTCAGAGCAGCCATCTGAACCTCCTGGGAAATATCCTGACTGGTCTACTCGATGGCATTCTGGCTGAGACTTTCTAGTTCTCTCTGTTCAACATTTCACTTTGCATAAATTAAGCATTTACAGGCGTGTTAGAGCTCAAAAGGGTTATGAGTGTCCACAGATCAAGGAGACCTTTGGTTTGTTTTACAAACCTTACAGCAAATTTTAGCTCCATGGTTATAAAAACCTAAATGGTTCAATTTTTAATTATCCAAGCAATAAGGTGTAACTCCTTCCTGATTTTGTGACTGGTAGTTATTTAATTTTTTTGATCTGGCTCGAAAAGACAAAATGTATAGAAAATGTACTTTTTTCACATGTTTGCCATTTTTAACATGAATTCACAAATATTTGTGGACATCCCGTTGTTGTCTTTCCTTTGAAGGATAAACAAGCAAGCCTTCAGCAGGGCTATTTTACAAGGGTCACAACAAGTCTTTGGTTTAAAAAGAAGCCCTTCACACTAAAGTGGTATGGTGTGAGGGACATACAGGCTGTATACACAAATCTAAGTACAATAGGGACTCTCAGAAACTTTCAGCATTGCTCAGTCCAGCTACTCCAAAACAAACATTGAGACCTGTAACACTGTGACATAGAGGGTTCGAGAAAACAGCGAATGAATCCACTCTGCTATTTGCAGCATCAGGTTTGAAAGCTGCTTGCCCCTAGATCTCTAAGCTCTGTATTTATTGTGTCAGATGGGAATACAATAGACTACACAGTAAAAGGAGTGGTCATACAGACACAGCACGTGCTTCACACTTACTAGGTTTGTTCCCTACACTCTTCCCGTCTGAACACAATAGTATAGAAAATATTTATGGGGCGGTAAGTAATTTTTTTGGATTTTTCCCATTCCACATAGCCCAGAATACTCTGAATCAGCTCCAGGAAAACAGGAGCTTGCCAAAACATTAGTTCAAGCAGGTGGTTCCAATTCATAGGACCTTTACCTTCTCTATGCTTCAGAGGTTCTTGGAACAACAAAAATCCTCACATGCCTATGTTGGCAAGCGTAAGATTTGAAAGGCAGATGTTATTCTCGCACCCACCCATCGGAATCCTTTTGCCAGATTAGTATCAGAACTATTACTTAGCTTTTGAACTGGCCACATGGGAGAGCTGCTACAAGCCATGTGCTGCCACTTATCTTTGTGACTCTTAACTGGGGGGGGGGGGGGGGGAGGGAAAAAAAAAGAAAGGAGTCTGAAGAATGATAATTTCTTACCTGCTAATTTGTTTCTCCACATGCCCTAATATACAAACCCAAACATCCTGTCAGCAGATGGACACTGGGAAAACATAAAGCCCCTGGGGTGTTGGATTTGAAATGCAGAGGGATGATCTGTCTGGCTAAGTTCAGATTCAAACTTCTAGAACAATAAAGGAGAAAATGCCATTTCAGAACATGCAGTAGAAAATTTTCAGAAAGATAAATTCTTCAGAGAGAGAAAACAACAGTTAACCAGTTGAAAAGATACTATAATTTTACAGGTAATTACTAATTCCAAAAGCAGTATCAGCTAAAGTGATTACTTAGGTAAACAGTGGACAATTGATAAATATTTTTCTTCTGTTTTCTGTCCCTCTGCAAACATTACGATTACAAGGTTGGTCTGTGCCCCTCACGATGTTTTACCTCCAGCTTGGATTGATCTAGGGCTAACACTGGAGGATTGTTATCCCTTGATAATTTCTTATTCACATGGATGCACATGACATGCCCAGCCCACCCAAGTAGGACCAGTAACCAAACAGCTGACTACCTTGTAATACGATTAAAGCTTATCACAAAGTCACATGGCAATAAAAGATGACTGGACATCTATGAAAGGATCAAGCCTGATCAAAGCAATACCTTCTCTCATTGATTTGAAAGAGAGAAGTATGTGCTGGAAGAGCAAAAGCTAGGGCAACATTTCTAACAAAAACAGTTTAAGAGGGAATAGATACAACGTGGTTTGGTCACTTCATACTTCGATGCAGCATGTCCATGCTTTTGCCCTCAAAACCTATGTTAAGCAGCTACTCCCCAGGCAGAAATTTGTAAGAACCTCTCAACAATGATCTCAAACAGTTGGCACACTGAATGAGGAGCTATTGAGAGCCAGGGAGTAAGAAATACTGACAACATGAGCTTACCTTACATCCATCCCTATGTAGAACTTAGGTTAGTCAGGACTATAGAAAAGTTCCTGTCTTTTGAAGACACAGCATCCTGGCTCTTTCTTGAAGAAACTTAGCAGAACTCATGCTTTGTTGTTGTTGTTGTTGTTAAATTGCAATCAGGAGTGGTGCCAACACCCACTTTTAACATAACGTGTGGTGTCCACACCTCAATTGGAAGACACAGGTTCCATGTCCTCCCAGCAAATGGATCAGCTCACATCTCCCACCTGACAAATAAGGGCCCTAATAATCAGCCACATAACTAACTAGGATGGGTGGACTTTCTGTCCCTCTGTACAGCAAAGGAAGGAGAACATTGATAGATCATGACATTGTAATCCAGGGGCTAGCTGATCAGCAGGAAAGTGGCATTTGTAGGCTTCAGTCCTTGCTTCTAGCAGAACGCTAATATTAAATAAGTGAAAGGTAGTCAATGTCCATTGAATTTTTCAGGCTGAGAACAGTATTACATCCCGTTTCTGGGGGTGAGAGTGCCCTGAACATTTGGTGTTGTATCTGGTGTGCGTGCCTGCGTGTATGTGTATTTGGCACGGAAGTACTGCTGCCTCCTCTTCAGCTGTGTTTCAGGCGAAAGCATCCATTGCATTTCTGTGAGACCCAATCCATTAGGCATGCTCCAAAAATATCTAACAGATTGGGTCCCTCAAGCGTTTGTAGATGGAGCATAGCCTGCCTTCCCAACTTTCCCCTTATTTTAGACAAAAGAAAGGTATTGAGTTGTTTAATTTGGCTGTAAGCGTCTCCAGAACTTCACAGTCCTACAAGAAGGCATCTAATCAAGCTAGGCAGCAGATGAACAGGTGACTTTTGGATCACCAGTCCAGGCTCAGGCAATACAATTCCACTTAACTCCTGCTGTAGATAGTTTAACTCTTATTGGCTTCAGCCCCATGATGGTATCTATAGCAGCTGTGACTTCAAGTTGATATTGAAGTGAAAAGGTGAAAAGGTTGGAGAATGTTCAAGTGGCTGGCTTAAACATTTCACCAGAAAAAGTGCATTCTCTCTTGGCACAAGAGCGTAAGGTTGAGTCGCTTCTCTCTCAGTCCTAAAACCTGAAGAATCTCTAAAGCCTGCCAAGCTTCTCATAAAATATTGAAAAGAATAAAAAGATGACCTGACTTTCTGTCACATAAAAAAAGTCTTCTGAAGGCAGAGGAAGTCTTCATTTTCAGAGGAAAAAAGATGGAAGAATAAGAGAAATTCTGGAGCTAACTGTGAGAATGTTTCTCTGAGGGAATAGAATAAAGAACTGTCATAAAGAAAAGAAGTGGTAGGGGATGTCTGCCACTAGGGATGGGTCTTCTCCCACCCTTCTCTCCAAATGCATGTTAAGCTCAATAGTGAATAATCCCCGAGAGATGTGTCCAATGTGTATCAGATTTTCTTTCTTTGTGTTGCCGTCTTAGAAAAGTGTGATTTGCTTCTTATTTTTTCCTGGACTTCTTCCCAATGTTTGTATACTTGTTTGATTTTACTGTTACTCTCCAATGTATTACACTGGTTTTCCTTTACCCTTCTTCACTTCCAGTCCTTTCCTGAATGAAACCACTCAAGTTTAATGCTTTCAGCCCGCTGTCTTGTGAAGGTTTTGATCAACCTTTAACTTCACAGAACAGCGAGTTTTCAGCCACTCGCACTTTTCAGTTTCTTAAATGGCATCCAGGTTCCCTTCCCCACCTTTTTTTCCCGTTTAACAAGTGTCTGCTTTCTATAGCAACAAAGATTCTGGAAAAAAAAGGTCTCATTTTATTTCATTCATACTTAGGCTTAGACAGCCCTGAGTTTCTAGAAAAGATTGAGGCTGTATATAAAACTTGTTTGTGGGTGGAAAAAAGGAAACTTAAAAAAAGAGGTATTTTCTCAGAAAATGTTTGAAGAATTGAGTTTTCAGAGGTGAGTTTTCACAGACAAACTGAATGCATGGACTGGCTGCCACTCCAAAAGATGTGGGTCTGCCTTAGGTCCTATGTGATAACTGACAGTGCCGTATGGCTGTCTCAAACAATGCTGGTCAACAATGCTAAGTCAATTAAGCCTGCAGGGATAGGCTGGGATAGCACTTGAATTTAAGATCCTAAGCACAGACACCTTCCTGTGAGCTAGGTGTCTAAGTCACTGTCATGGTCACTACAGGTCTTGTCAGTGCAGCCAGTGGAGCATGCAGACTTATTCAGCTGACCAAATGGAAGTATCTACTTTAAGGTGCAAACTCCTTTGAATGTATTGGGTTAACGTCAGTTGCCTAAATATGGCATCTCGTGCCATTTGAGTTGTCCTGGCTAATCCTGCCTGGCCTCCAGTTGTCTGTCCAGAAGTCACATTGTGCTGTATCCGAAGGCCCCCTTTCAATGTATTAAAGCACAAGGTTCAAATGGCTCCTGTGGAGGAGCCTGAATCCCACCCCCACTGTCTGCAATGGAAAGTTAAGATACCTCGCTCACATTCTCATAGCTAAATTTCTGTGCTTGAAGCCAAAGCTGAACTTCACTCTGGGGGCTGCCTTTGAAATGCAGTGTACAGAGAAAAGAACTAACCCCCTTTTAGAGTGGAAACATTAAAGACACTCTCAAATACCTTGGGAACCACAGAGTATGGATAATTCATTTTTGTACTTATTTCTCAGACTTAAAAACCCATTTTGAAATGTTGGGGATAACCAGTAGGTCTCTGGTAAGGCTTCTAGATTCTTTCTCACTTCTGATTCTCTTAAGATCCCATCAGCATCCTGGCTGGACCTTCTCTGAGTTTCTCTGAAACTTCTTCTCCAGACAGTACTCCCCCCTCCCCACCACACCCACACGTATTCCTAATACCCCCTACGGTAATATCCCCTTTTTACAAAGTGTCACAGAAAAAAATTACAGGCATGGCACATCATGATTTGCTTGACAAAAAGAGGTACTTTTAACAAGTACCTGTTCTCACACAGGAAGACTACCCCGCTTCATGAATACTGACTGAATACTTACTCGGTGTTTTTTTCAAATGTGCTTAGCTCTTAGGTGGATACTCGAAGCTACACTTCAGGTAATGTTGTTGACCAAGAAAATAGTAAGAACAACTGCATTTATTCAAACATCAAAGATCATTTTGCTTTACGGGTGACTTACTAAAGCAGCGTGCCTTACTAAACACCCGCTCCACCTGCACAACTTGGTTCATCTACAGCAGTTGTTTAAGCTGTTGGAGAGAATACAGTGAAAGAGAGAAATGGCAGTGCAGAAGTGAAAGTCTTTTAAAATTCCCAGTGCTCTTCTTCAATCTTTGCCTTTTGTCATCTTTCATTCATTTTGTATGATAGCAACCTTGCTAAGTACAATAGGGATACATTGCTAAATGCAACCAGAAAGCCAGTTGAGAGTAGGTTTTTTTGAATAAAAATGATTCCTAAAATCATTTACTTAGGAAATTAGACAGCAAGGATTACTCGTTATCACCCTCCATAAATGCCTGGGATCATGTACTTAAATAAACAGCAATCTCTTAAGAGAATTAGTATTTTGGGGTCCCTTCCATGTTAGGTAATGTAAATGACATGATACACTACGTCACAAAATACAATAAAAGCACACAGGAAAGCAACGCCACTCTTCCAAGTGCCAGGACTTCACTTTAATATATGACTGCACGTACGTAACACAATTCTTTCAAAGGGTTTATAGCCCACTCTTAGACTAAACTGCTTATTGCTTTTACAGTAGCACAATTCCTAAAGAAATTAATTTATACTATTCAGCTTAAGTCTTCTTTTTGCTGACTTTTAGCTTTTTAAAAAAGTACTGTTTAATCGCCTATAGTCTTTTCTTTTTCTCTCGAATCCCATGTTAAATAGCTCACCAAATCAAAACCTCTCTCATGGGAGTGGAGAATCCAGTTCATAAGTGCAGTTCAGCCCAGATATTTTTCTGCTCCCTTCTGCTTTATTTTTGGTCAGTCATGACAAGTCTTAAAGGGGAAAAAAAAACCCAACACACAAAACCCAGCAAATATTATATAACTGTATAAAGCTGGCAATTTAACTCTTCCCAGCAGAAAATTCTGTTTCTAAATACACTGTCTGGAGCTGAAAAACCTCAGTATGGTAATCCAGCTCCAGGACTTCTCGACGGAGAGCACAGCAGCTCCCCGAGCAGATGTCCACACACACAGTGAGTCATCGGCAAGGACTCCACCTGGGATCCCCAGCACCCAAGCACAGCCGCCCACGGTTTTTCAGCTGAAAGAGCAACTCTGCCCCTCGTCCCTTACTCAGCGTGCGGGGCACTCGGCTAACCTGAGTAAGCCGGGGAGGAGCATCCAGACGGTGCAAAAACCTCTGGAGGTGGGGTTTTCGTGTCAGCCCTCCAGTTGCATTAGTGAACTGGCGTTTAGCAGCGTTGCTGGGGAGCGGCACTGGGCTGTAATGTTTTCATCGCTTTAACCTAGAGGGGGGTACAGAAACGGAAGCATGCAGAGAGCGGCCTGCTGCCTGGCCCCCGCTGCCATGCCCGGGACTGGCAGGCGGACGCCTGAGCCCTCCCCGATTTCAGAGAGCTCAGCAAACAGCTCGCAGATGCTGGGGCTGCAGGTTTCGACAGGCAAACCGGAGGACGGCACTGAGCACGTTTAGTTTCATCGGGGGAGGGGGGGGGCTGCTCCCAGGGCTCCCCTTCCCCGCGGGGCTGGGCAGGCAGGGCAGGGCGGCAGCCGCACCGCAGGCCCCGCCGTTGCCACGGCAACCCGCGGGCGGGCCGCCTCAGGCCCAACGGCTGCCTGGGGTCTCCGGGCTGGCCTGAGGCAGGAGGCGGGGGGGGGGGGGGTGTCGTTGATATGCGCGGCGCCTCGCCACCGCGCCGGGGGTGCGAGGGCGGACAAAGGCGGGCTTCATCCGGCAGCGGGGCCGCGCACACAAGTCGCTCTTGTGCCGGGGCGCAGATGTTCGGAGGGGCGAGGCGAGGGGTCGCGCCACCGGCGAGCGGCCGGGAGAAGAAGGCGGAGAAGCGGCCGCCTTCCCGTCTGCCGGGGCGGGGGGTGGAACGCAGCGCTGCGGTCCTAGCGCCTTTCGCTGAAGCCCCCCCCCCCCCCCGCCCAGTCCGGCAGGCCCCGGGCGTGGGGGGCGGGAGGCCTTCTCACACCACATCGCCCCTTCCGCTGAACAAGGGGCCGGCACGCCGAGACCCGGCGGCCCCGGAGGCGTCGGGTCGGCACTCCGAGCCTTCCGCTGCCCCAGCCCCGCGGGCGGGAAAGCCGCTTTTCCCCGGACGGGAGGGAGGAGGGGAAGGAGGGAGGGAGAGGAAGAAGCGAGCTGCTGTGCGGTGGCCCTGGGTTCGGCGCTGCGCAGGGGCCCGCCATGGCACGAAAGCCCGCGGCACATGGGCTGCCTCCTCGCCAGCAGGTGTCACCGGGGATGTAGGGGAGTGCCCGCCTCCTGGGGCTGGGGGGAAAAAAGCTAAAATGAGAGTATCAGCCGTACTTAATTCAGAAGCAAGATGAGGTGGTTTGGTGATTTTCTCTTTTTTTTTTTTTTTCCCCAGTGGCCAGAAGCCAAAACTAGTGGACACTTCTTGCTGAATGGGAAAAGCTGCCTTGTTTAATTAATGTTAGTCCTTTTCCCCAAGAAGAAAAGGAAAAATACTCCCATTATTTGAGCTCTGAAGAAGCCTCAGATCTTCATGGAAGACGTATTGAGCCCAACCCTCTTTTCTCTCACCCCCCCACCCCACCAAACATGAAAGCATGCATATACACACAAAAGGAAAAGGGAGAGCAGAGAAACATTTGTGAGCAATTGCCTGAGAAACTGGGTACAGCACTATAGCACACCATGGGTACACCTACACTCTGAGGAATTCAAATCGCGGAAGTAACCTTTGCAGTAACCTCTCTGAACCACACCTCATTTAGTACACTAATCCACCCACCACTGAAATACATTTGTCCAGTGCACGCAGAGCGCAGTTTTGGTCGCATTTGTAATACGGTGGAATCCACTATTCATAAAATCACGTGGTTGTGCATAAAGAAGTTAAAATCTCACTCTAATGTAGATTACATATAATTCTCTCCAAGTGCACAAAAATAGTGATAGCTATAAACCAGATAGTAGGTCAACCCTTTTTTCAGATGTCTGCTTTCCTGTTTCCTGTTCCTACACTGTTTTAAAAATAATAGTTTGCTGTAAGGAAAATACACAAATCTCTCTTACGTTGATGTAAACATATCAACGTTCCCACCGATGTTGGGAAGCACAGCAAATGTGTTTGTACTAATTGTAATCATGAAAGCATTATGATGAATATAGTCATTTAGATGTTTTAGGGTATTATTTTTTCATTCAGGTACTGAGGTGTGAGTTCTGCTTTTCCTATAAAAATACTTTTGCTGGTAGCCTTGCTTTGTTGCAGATTTGTTGTATGGCTGAGAGCCTGTTTTTGAAAGGATTATTTTCCATGTTAGGGGGAAAGTCTGCTGCAAGTTTTAAAAAGACGTTACACTTTTTTTGACCTTTGTTCCATTTACTTAGACCTTTTCTTTCTGTGCACAGATCCTGTGATTGTAATCTATTATTCTGATCAAGTTTGTCTTGGTTTTTACGATGAAGCTATAAATGCATTTAGAAAATGTCCTAGCAGTGTGTTAACATGGAGATGAGGTTCCAAGTAGTAGGAACACAGTGATCACAAGCAATACTTGGTGAAGGAAATCACTGTGTTTAGCACTATTGAGACCCGGTCTTAATTTCACAGTCCCCGCTTAAGTGTTAGGAATTTTCAGACTGAATTACTTACTACCAAGGTTTGAAGATGAAGTCACAATTTGTAAGGGAGGATGCACTGTTTGCAGCACAGCACTTTTATTTAACACTTAATTATGAAGCTGTGCACAGAGAAGCTTTTGAGATTGTTGCCATTAGAAACTGAGCCCTAGTCACTCTCGGGTTGTGGTCAGACTGCCATCTCCACCCCCGCCTTCCTCCTCTGCCCTCCTCCTGCTCCGCTGACTGACCTTGCCACGCTTGGCTGAGCTGAACCTTGAGGTGCTGCAGTGTTTTACATTGCTGGGCCGTACCGTTGAAGGTGCGAGCATGCAAGGGGTGGTGCCATCCTCAGGGAGAAGAGTATTTTCCTTTGCTGAAAACCTGCCAGCTGTCATTTAATATCACTGAATATCATGTAACAAATATAAAAGCTACATGACAGTGAGAATGTCTCTTTTCCTACTGAGCTAGGCTGGAACACAGCAAAGTTTCTATTTACTTCTAGCTTTTGTGAAAAGAAAGCTCTGTTGACCTATTTTGACACTCATCCAGGGAGGTGACTACATCAGTCAGAAGCTGACGATTTTTGTTTCCAAACTCACCCACCAGAATTTTAATACTATGCTTTGTTTGAACTGAAAGGCTGTCATTTCAGTGCTTTTACTCACCATTGATCTCAGCATTATGTATTTTACATGGTATTTTGGAGACATACTATTAGCCATCATTATAATATTCTTTGTGTAAAATTATTGTCTGTGTAAGCCTGAAGAAAATTTCTGGTGAATTTTCATGTTACGCAGTGGCACTGAACGATCTTTTGTGCAAAGATATCACAGGCTTGCTCATTTGTATCTTCTTCCCAGGGAGACTCTGATCCTTCACTGCACAAGGCATTTGAAGTTCTGCAGTTGATTTTTGCGAGACCAGGAGCAGGCCTTGAGGTCTCCCAATTCTACCTGTCACTAAGCATCTCCCAAGTTGGGAGCCAAGGGCATGCAGGACATGGCGGGATCGGATCCTGAATTAATTCTCCTGGGAGTAATTGATCCTCAGAATGATTTCCACAGGCACAGCTTCCAAAGGTGCCAAGTGCTGATACAGGGCAGCACAATACCGGCTTTGCAGACCAGCAAAGGAGTGGTCACTGTAAGCAACAAAGCATAGGAAAATGCTTTGTAGAGAACAATGCATTAGCAGGACATTACAGCCTTTAATCTGGATTGTCTATAGGTCGAACTGGATGATTGCTGGCACACTGAGGGACTGCCTGAGTTCTCTATGCATCATTTCTGCCAGTCGGGATTCCTTCAGGTGGACCTAGCAGCACTTTTGCTATTGTGAAAAGAGAAATTTGAGCCAGGTTGTTGACAATGCTGACAGCAGGGGTTTTTTTTCCCCAAAGGTATAAACGTCGATTAGGCACTAAAGCTCCACTCCCTATTAATCATTTTAAAATCTCCCTCTGTGTGATGCTGCCTGGCCTCGGGGCTAGAGCAACAGCGGGTCACCGCCTTGTGCTTTGGTGGGACTGTGGTCCCTTACCCCAGAAACCTCCACTGAGATTCTCTTGTCAGGGAAGGAGCTCTTTAAACCTTCCATTCATTACCCTTTTGAGAATCCTACCGCATTCAGTTTGAATATGTAACTAAGTCTTGGATTAGAGGAAGGGCATAAACTTTGTGCATGGAGTCTTTTTTGAACATCATACATGAATGTCTCAACTGGGATGGGCAGTAGAACCTATAGTCTCTACCTTCAGTACCTACAAAAATACTATTTGTGGCTGATGCAGATGTATGTTAAGCAAAGTATGAAAAATAATTTATTTTTAAGTAAGTTGAATCAGTTACTGAGCAGGGTGAGATGACGGTAATTATTTTTAACGTTACTTGAAAACCTGTATTTTAAAGAAAATGTAGGAATTCAAATATGTTTAACATTTGTGAAAGTCAGAAGAAATACTGCTGATTGACAAAACCAGCAGTTTTACAAAATAATCTTCAAGCACGGTATCTAAAAAAATGCTGCGACTCTCTGAAATAAATCTAAGCAGAGGGATATAAAGTTAAAAACTGAAAAGAACTTTCATGGAGATGTGGCGAACGTATCCACTGATGTAACTTCTGGTGAAATAAAAGACGGTCAAAAGAATAAGAAAATGCTTACAATTTCAGATAGCCCTTTTTCTGTAGCAAACACAATTTGTATATTGCCTTTCACTTTCATGGTCAGAAGTGGTATTTTTTCAAAAGAACATCTTTCCACTACAAGTACTATGTTTACAATAAATGTCTTCCACACATTAGCTGTAGCTGTTTGCAATGTGATTTTAAACAAGTAAAAGTTTTCCAGTGCTTTGATGTTTTGGCAGACTGTGAAGGCCCATGGTTATATCCCTCCCTTTATCTGAAGAAACTTAGGTTGGTGACAGAGAAGTTAAAGCGCAAGCAAAGCACACTAAATTTATGTCCATCATCTTCTCCATAAGTTTTGTCCTTGGCTATTTAATATATAGTGACCAGTATGTTGGAGATATCTCACATGTATTATGGAAATCAACAGTATTATCAGAGTTGCAGTTCACAACAGTAGAAATGCTTGGAACCCAGTCTTTTATTTTTTTCTAAGAGATGGCAGGCGTGTTCTTATCACTTCAGATTGCCCTGTGGTAGTTTTAAGTGTAGCCCTTTAACATGACTGACAGTTAGGCTTTCTAAGCTCCTGGGATGTCATTGCTTGTTTAATTCATACCATAATCATTAACATACCTCTTTTCAAGAGAATGCTTTTACTTCACGAACAAAAACTTGTCTGGTGGAGAGAAATTCAAATGCATGTTTTCCTGGAAGTCCTATGTTTAGGACTCCTTAGGGCACTTGGACTGCTGGCAATTGGCACCTTCTTTCCTTTGTCATTAAACCAGGCCTTCTCATAGAATCAAAGTCGCATTTCTTCTTAGAAGTTTCGTCAGGCTGTTCACGGAGGCAACTGAACATCTCGCTGTCTTCAGGCTCATATTCAATCTGCATTTGAAGAACCAGACAGCAGAAGAAAGATTTGCAAGGTGCAAAATTGGTCGTTCAGTGCCAGCTTGTTGAGGTACCTATTTAGACGTTTAATGTAGAACTTCTATTCCCTAGCTTACATATTCTCCAAACAAGATTTCTTGCTTTAAACCCTGTTAGAAGCCTTTCTAGAGCAGTTTACCTACGTATTGTGACAGAAGTGGAGACAAGGAAGGATAGCGACCATACTTCCCCTTATGAGCCAGCAAGGATGGACAGCTGCAAATAGAGAGCTCCATCGTCACCATTTTGTAGCATATATCAGCATGTGCCCACTCAATATTCATGACGGTGTTCTTCTTCCAGAGCTCTGGCTAGAGCGATTCAATGCCCATTGCAGTTTTGTGTCTCTCAAATACAACTAAGCCTTCAGAAATCTGATTATGACACTAACCGGGAAGTTGACAGGAAAGTAATGGAGCTTGCAAAGGTTAATTTGGATGAAAAAAACTTGTCATGAATCTGTGGTACAGAGCAATATTTTCTAATCTGTGAGACTCGAATATAGTGGGCATGTGGTGGGAGGGAGGAAACTAAGAAAGAATGTCTTTCAAGCTGACAGATTTGATCATGAGAAATCTTCAGCTCCAAGTTTGGGTTTTGTTTAAAGTAAATATCTTCCTGGCAAGGCAGGCTTCACAAATGAGGAAGTCGTTTTCAGACACTACACTAGTGTCATTTTCTGACACTAATGAATCTGCATCTCTAACAAATACACAGTGCTCAAATAATCCTTTACAATATTCAAGACTAGAGGAAGCCTACTGAAATGAGTGAAATTATTACAATTTCTCTGGAATACATGAGAACAGAACTTGGCCAACTTAATTACCTGTACCTGCATCAGTTAGTGTGTGCACTATATATTTTCTGTCTTTGGAGTAAAGAACCGCTGTAACAGCCTCATACCTTTTGTTACAGATGTTGTGAAAGTGCTTGCAAGACGTGCTGGAAATTTCTTTATACAGTCCTAAGTTTCATGTTTTAGGAGCTTGTCTTTGGTTCTATGAGAAGGATGCACTGAAAGCCTGCAGTAAATTATTAACCATGTCAGTGAGCCAGGTTTGGGGCAGCTTAATTTATATCGAGTACATCTCTATCCAGAGGTGACATCATTGAAATAAATGGGGCTTGCTCTTCTGTAAGGAGACGCAGAGCTTTGAGTAAAGGTGTCAGAAGCAGTCCAGGCTGTGTGACTTCTGGAGAGAGACACTATAGAAAGCACGTGATATATTCATGACACAAGATGAGCCAATCAGGAGTCAAGCTGGTTGGTTTTGTTGTGGGTTTTTTTAATAGGAAGCAGTATTGAATATTAGCTTACACATTTCCAGAATCAGCTACATGAGTAAAACAAAGCATATAAAATAATTTAAAGAAAAAATCCTAAAACTGAGATTTAGCTGAAGTGAAAGCTGCAGCTTCTGTAAACCATGGCAAGGTAACATTTGGGCCAGTTACCAACTGTGAGAGCTAGCCAGGCTCTTCCTAGGCATCAGTCATATGTCCTCCGGACAGGAATGCAAAGGTATCATTGCTCCTCTTTACAGCAGTCGAGATCTCAGAATGGTCTTTCCCCAGACCCTTCACTCTGCTTTTGGGAGGAAGGGGGGTGATGTGGCTGAATTAACATGCACATGCCCCTCTGACACCCTTCTTGCCGAGACAATTTCTGAAACACCAACACCACGCACCATATTAAGGGACATACTATTATATAAACACCCACAACAGGCGAGAAAAATGTGATTCAATTAGGTTTTGTGATTTAAGTTAGCTGCCAGATTGTGCTTGACAATCTACACTCATTCCTAATGTCAGCCTGATCTTAATGTTGTGTTTTTATCATGAGTTCTTGTTGACAACATAAACCACCTGCACAGTAAAACCCTGTTATTATCCACAATCACAAAGGGTGATTTTACAGTACATATAGTAGATTGAATGTCATTTGGTACTAGTATGGGTTTTTGTGAAAGAGCTTCATATTTTACAGTTGCTTGTAGTAACTGTCATATACTGGATCATGAAATTTGCAAAAGTGTATTTCAGAAATAATATTACTGTGGATTCCAGTGGAGAAGGCACTTGCTAGCTTCTGTGATAATCAAGTATGAGAATAATTTCTGTTACTGTAACGGAGATAGCAATGTACCTAAAAATGTACTCCTCTTTACATACAAACCTTTCTTTGCTTTAAAGAGCTTACTTCCATGCACATATACATGTGCCCTGTGTTGGCTGGAGAAATTATGAATTGTAGGATCAGTATCCTGACTTGCAAAATACCTGGACAATCAGAACTTTAAATTGAAATAGTGAGGACTGTGGGCAGCCAGCACCATCGAAAAGCCAAGTCCTGAATAATCGAGGAAAAGGATGGGAAAAGGCCTGAATTCAGCCAGGCTGCCAGAAGGTGAGAACGAGACCGGCAGGTTTACAGGAATGCCCAGGAGTAGTTGTTCTTGACAGCAACATATAGACAGAGTGAGAAGCATTTATCACCCTTGATAAGCTGAGGGTAGATTTCATGGGGTTAGTGAAATAATCTTAGGAGAAAGCAGCTGGCTTGCTTGTTGAAGCAAACAGCAGGCAGAAGTAAAGGCCAAGGAGCTGGGCAGGTAATTGGAGATTGCCCAGGTGTTGTAAGAGTTGAAGAAGAGAGCCCACATAAGCAACTGCAAACAATGAAGGAGTAGAGAGACCAAAACAGAGAGAGAGATAACAAGAAACACCAGCTTTGCCAGGTTTTTTCCTGCCTTATCTAACAAGGAGGTGTCTGAGGCAGAAGAAAAAACAAATACACATAGATTTGGAGTAGAAAGAAAAAAACAACATCAAGAAATTCATATCTGACCTGTAAAATCTTGACTGACCCCTGAGAGAGAAAAAAATGTGTTGTATTTAGGCCTGTGGCACTTACCTGAAAGAAAAACACTGTCTGAAACTTTAATATTATTGTTTAACATTCTGAAGAATGTAAATAATTTTAGAAGAAATTTTAAAACATGGGAATTGATTTCTCCTGCAATAAAAGATAGTGCAGCATAGCAATACATACATTGTCCTATAATGTTATACCTATAGGTATAAATACTACTGAGCTTCAGAACAGAAACTTAGATCCATATCCGTTATTGCTGGTAAAAGCTTTTTTTGCCGTTAGATTTTAAATCTCTCTGCAATGATCCATGTATAGACTTAAATTCCTGAATCATCTTGAATGGCTCCAGTTACGTTGCTACAGCAGTGTGTGGGATATCAAACCAGCTCTACCCTTGGAGGCCTTGGATGGCCCCCAGCTCAGTACAAACTCTCCCCTTTGTAGGGGTACCCACCTCTCGTGGGACTTTTTCCAGCAAGCCTCTCTGTACCTGCTTCTTAGGGATTCTCAAACACTTACTGCTCTACAGTAAGCATGTTGTTAGTTATCGTCTTGCAGCTGTAGGGATCTTTTCCTTTTCTCGCTGATGAAAGGTAGCTCATCTCCACAACCGTACTTCAGCTGCCTTACCTAGAAGTGAGGAGCACCAAGCTGCAGATAAGACCCTTGTTCATACCTTGAGATTAGACACTGGCCCCACATATATAACCACACACTTAAATTTAGATGTCATAATCTGCAGCTGAGTCCCACCAGTGCTAATTTCACTGTTGCTCTATAGCCTCTGTTTTCCATCTCAATTGGTGCCTGCCAGCATCTATCAATGGTGCAGTGCTGATAATGCTGACAGCTTCTCAATGAAGTGCTCTGGCACGTGATACCATGCTAATGGCCAACCATTTCCCCCCAGTACCACAAAAGCTCAGACATCTGCTCCCAGACCGCTGAACTCTACATCTCCACAACAGTAAGGATCAGGGGATGGACCTGCACAGGCAGTGTTGTACTAGATATCCCTACAGACAGCTTGATCAAGAAGAGAAGGTAGATGAATCCTTCTTTAGGCAGCTGGAGAAAGCCTCAAAGACACAGACCCTGGTGATCACAGATGACCCTGACCACCCCAGTATCTGCTGGAAGGGCAATATGGACAGACGCAAACAATCCATGAGATTTCTGGACTGTATTGAAAACTTTCTTGATGCAGGTGATCAATGAACCAACAAGATGTTGGACCTGCTACTCAATGAAGAACTGATTGAAGATCTGAAGGTCGAGGGCAGCTTTGGCTGCAGCAACTGTGAGACTGTGGAGTTTAAGATCCAGAGAGAAGCGAGCAAGATAAACACTAGAATTACAGCCCTGGACTTCAGAAGAGCAGATTGAGGTCTGTTCAGGAAAGGCTTTCATGGGAAACTGTGCTGCAGGGAAAAAGGCCCCAGGAGAGCTGGCTGATCTTCAAGGACAGCCTCCTCAGAACACAAGAACAGCGCACAATGTTCAGAAAGTTGAGCAAGCATGGCAGAAGGCCAGTATGGATGAACATGGAGCTCCTGCCTGAGCTCAAACACAAGAAGTACACAGAAGGTGGAAGCAGGGACAGACTACTTGGGAGGAATGAACAGACGCTGTTCAAGCGTGTAGGAATACAGTCAGGAAAGCCAAAGTGCAACTCGAGTTGAAACTAGAAAGGGAGGCAAAGGGCAACAAGAAAGGTTTCTATAAGTACACCGGCAGCAGAGAGAAAGCTAATGAGAATGTGGACTCATTGCTCAGTGGGGCAGGGAATCTTGTGACAAGGGACATGGAAAAGGCTCAGGTACTCAACATGTTTTTTCCCTCAGTTTTCATTGGTAAGGTCTGCCCTCCCAGGTCCCTGAGCCTCCTAGCAGTCTGCAGGTGTGAAGCAGTACCCACAGTAGGAGAAAATAGAATTGGGGAGCCCTTAATCCACTTAGACATTCACATGGGACCAGATGGGATGCACCCGAGGGTGCTGGAGGAGCTGGCTAATGTCATTGTGGTGCTGCTAACACTTTTGAAAGGCCATGGCAGTTTCAAAGGGGAGAGGTTCCTGATGACTACAAAAAGGCAAACGTTGCACCCATCCTCAGGAAGGGCAAGAAGGAGCATCTAGGTAACTACAGACTGGTTAGCCTCACCTGGTCCCTGAGACAGTTATGGAGCAAATCCTCCTGGAAGCCATTTCTAAACATATGAAGGACAAGGAGGTGATTGCAAGCAGCTAGCATGGCTTTATTGAGGGCAAACCATGTCTGACCAACCTCATTTCTTTTCTATGATGATGTTGTGCACAAGGGGAGGGCAGTGTGTCTTGTATACCTTGACTTCAGCAAGCCTTTGACACAATCTCTCATAGTCTTCTTATCACCAAACTGGTGAGATATGAGCTAGATAAATGAATGATAAGGTGAGTGGAAAATTGGCTGTACTGCTGGGCTCAACAAGTTGTGATCAGTGACGCGAAGTAACTTGTATGGTGGCCAGTAAATAGTGGTGTACCTCAGGGATCAATACTGGGATCAGCAGTGTTTAATCTCTTCATTGACGACCTGGCTGGTGGGACAGACTGCATTCTCAACTACTTTGCAGGTGACACCAAACTGGGGGGGGAGCAGTCAACACTCTGGAGAGCAGGGGTGCTATTCAGAGGGACTTTGACAGGCTGGAGAAATAGGCTAACAGGAATTTCATGAAGTTCAACAAAGGCAAATACAGTGTCTTGCATCTGGGATGGAATAAACTCAGGCAACAATGCAGGCTGAGGGTCAGCTGTCTGGGAAACAGCTTTTCTGAAAAGGACCTGGTGATCCTGAAGGACAAGAAGTTGAACATGAGCCAGCAACGTGACCTTGTGGTCGGGAAAGCCAACAACATCCTGGGCTGTATTTAGCAAGACTGCAACCAGCAGGTCTGGGAGATGATCCTCCTTCTGTATTTGGCACTTGTGAGACTGCATCTGGAATAGTGTGTCCAGTTTGGGGGTCTCCAATACATGAACGACATGGACATACTGGATTGAGTCCTGAGGAGGCCAGTAAGCTGCTCTGGAGCCGAAGCACATGGTATATGAGGAAAGGCTGCAAGTGCTGGACCTGTTTAGCCTCGAAAAGAGAGATCTAAGGGGAGATCTGCAGCTAAAAGTTGTGTCTGCAGCTACCTGATCAGAGGACATAAAGAAGACAGAGCCAGACTCTTCCTGGAGGTGCACAGCAACTGGATGAGAGGCAGTGGCTACAAGGGGGAACATGGGGGATTTCAATTAGATATAAGATTTTTTTTTTTACCATGAGGTTGATCCAGTACTGGAAGAGACACAGAGACACTGTGGAACACACACTCCATCCGTGAAGGTGTTCAGGACTCAACTGGACACAGACGTGAGCAACCTGATCTGATTAGCCCTGCCTGAGCAGGGGGATGGATGGGATGTCTCCCAGAGGTGCCTTCCAGCCTACCTGATTCTGCAAGTCCATGGTATAATGGTCACCTGGTATAATGCTCCTAATATAAAATGCATAATGTGAGGAAGGAATAGGTTTTAAACACTTGATTTCAAAATTCTCAAGGGTAGATGAAGATATATTTACAACAGCAACATCAAATGACATCTAGAAGGCAGCATAGATGGTTACACAGGGTCACAAACCATAGTACTCTAGAAACAGATCCCAGGTAGTGGTAGAGGGAGTTCCCACCATGTCATGTAAATCTAACATTGTCCTGCAATTTTTAGGGTTGTGTCCATTGCTGGAATTGTTCCGGCAAACACCTGTGACACATTACAGATTCTATTTTTATCTGGGTAGCTGGAGGCTCAGAATTCAGTTTCAGCCTCTGAAAATTATTGATATTGAGCCAAAGAACTGAGATAGCCAACCTGTATATGGCAAATACACTTACTAATAATGGAACATGAAACTGAACTAAAATAATAACCATAATGATACGCCTGGTCAGTCAGGAAATGCAGAATTTTTCGTGCCATCAGCAATGTTTCAGCCAAAGTATGTAAGAGCAAAACAAAAAAGTGAAACGTGTCACAAAATTGGGACATTCCTCACATGAGTATAACCCATCTGAAAAGAAATATCAACAATAAAATACTGGGGAAGGCTCAAAACTCATAACTGTACACAGTGTAGATGATACAGGCTAATTCAATCCTCTGTGAACTGGTATTTCTAGCGAGGCTGTTCCAAAATGTTACTAAGGGCACTGCAGCATATTGCAGAATGTGTTGGCAATGCCAAAAACAGAGGGAAATCAGGAACATAGCAAAAACATAAGACAGCTGCCAAACATTGATTTTCTTTAAAGGTGGGAAGCAAAGATACTGGGGCTTTTTAAGAGTGAGGAAAAAGTGTTGGAGTGTGTTTTGCATGTCTGTTCACAAAAGCTGAGGAGGCTAAATGTAGTGGTTGAAATGGGTTTAATGTATGCACGTTCTGTGCATAATTACACTTGGGGGAACACATTTCACAAGAAACCAATAGTAATATATCAGTGCCTGTCTAGGAGCATCTCAGTTGTTTACCATGCAGCAACTCAGGAGCCCTTGGATCTACACAGTGACTATCAACAGAACTTACACTTCTGTCCTCCAAAAGCATAAGTCCCTGTGTCCTGAAATAAAATTAAAAAAGCTCCACAAATTGCAACATCTCAAAGGTAACGCAGAACAGTGGTAAGTCAAATCCTAGTTTCACTTTTACTGTTGCAACATGATAGTTTTCAGAAAGTTTGTCGGTGAATGCAGATGCTATGAAGTGAAAAATGTGGGAACTGTATTTTAAAATGTTCTTATGTATGATCCAGTGGGGTCACTCGTCACAGAAATTGTACAGAGGATTGTGGCAAGTGCTGAACAGTTAAAATTCAGATGCTGAATGAAGTGGAACTCTGGCAAAGTATTTGGTGCTGAGTAACCATTGAATCACACACGGTATCAGCAATAAAATTAACTAAAAAATTCACGTAGGGAGAAATGGACTAGCCGGCAAAAAGTCCCACTAGAGTTAAAGCTCTACAAATGTGGAAGACAACTAGGAAAAATTTAAGTAGCTCTCCTCCATTGACAAGTAGTGCCTGGAACAAAGAGTCAAAAATTAACTTTACTTCTGAGAGGAGCTGGCTCAGAATCATTTAATGTTGTCATGGTTTAACCCCAGCTGGCAACTAAGCACCACACAGCTGTTCGCTCACTCCCCCCACGGTGGGATTGGGGAGAGAATCGGAAGAGTAAAAGTGAGAAAACTCATGGGTTGAGATAAAGACAGTTTAATAGGGAAAGCAAAAGCCGTGCACACAAGCAAAGACAAACAAGGAATTCATTCACTCCTTCCCATCGGCAGGCAGGTGTCCAGCCATCTCCAGGAAAGCAGGGCTCCATCACACGTAACGGTTACTTGGGAAGACAAACACCATCACTCCACACGTCCCCCCCTTCCTTCTTCTTCCCCCAGCTTTATATGCTGAGCATGACGTCATATGGTGTGGGATATCCCTTTGGTCAGCTGGGGTCAGCTGTCCCGGCTGTGTCCCCTCCCAGCTTCTTGTGCACCCCCAGCCTACTCGCTGGCGGGGTGGTGTGAGAAGCAGAGGCAGCCTTGACTCTGTAAGCACTACTCAGCAATAACGAAAACATCCCTGTGTTATCAACACTGTTTCCAGCACAAATCCAAAACATAGCCCCATACTAGCTACTGTGAAGAAAATTAATTCTATCCCAGCCAAAACCAGCGCATTCTCCACCCCTTTTATTCCATAAAATTTATATCATGCTCAGGTCCCACACTATCCAATACATCCTCATTAACCACCACCCCCCTTCCCATCCTCTGATATAATATGCAGATATCATTCCCTTAGTCTATGGACCACACCTGTAAAATGTCTGTAAAACATCCACAGATGTCCACAAATGTGCATTGAGTTCATTTAGTCCATGTCTTTGGGCTCCATCTGTTACGGTGATCACTCAGGACAGGAGAGGTGGTGTGTTGCGTGGAGTTACTGGGCACCAAAGCCAGCTCAGATCAGGTCACTGCTGCACTTGCACTGCTTCTTCTAAGGCTTCTCCTCCATGGGTTCAGGTGGTTCCTGCTGTAGTAATTGCTATAACATGCGACTGAAATCCCGGGTTACAACAACTTAAAGGTATTTCCATTACAATCTCCATGCCTGGTCCCTTTGGACCAGACCATTGGGTTTAACATTGCAATGAACTCCTCCCCTTGCCCCTGCTCCAGCTTGGACTTATCCATAGACCGCAGTCCCTTAGGGTTGTACCTGCTCCAAATGGAGCCTTATCTATGAGCCACAGTGTCTCCAGGGGTAGACCTGCTGCGGCATAGACTTATCCACAGCCACAGTCGCTTTGAGGTGCACCTGCTCCAGTGTGGCCTTCTCCAGGGGCCACAATGCCTTCAAAGATGTACCTGCTCCAGCCTGGCCTTACCCACAGCCACAGTCCCTTCAGAAGTAAACCTGCTCCAACATGGCCTTACCCATGGCTGCAATCCCTCCAGGGATGTACCTGCTCTGTCGTGGGCTTATCCATGGCCACACGCTTTGAGGTGCTCCAGCATGACCTCATGCACAGCCACTGATGCTTCAAGGTGTACCTTCTCCAGTGTGAACTTATCCTTGGGCCACAATCCCTTCAGAGGTATACCTGCTGCAGTTCAGTTAACGTTAGTAGAGGAGGCTGACTGTGGAAGTACTGTAGAAACTGGAGGAAAATATTACTCCATATAAAAATGAAAAATATGAGTGATACGTTTTTAAACCAAGAATAAAATAAAAAAACGGAAGTATAAGCACTTGTGACTGATTTAAGGGCTTTCATTCAGCTTCGCTTAGCAAACAGTTCAGGTGCTTTAAGATGTTACTGCTTCCCAGCTGTTTGTTATGGTCTTTTTGTAAGAGGTTATCACCCTTTAGCAGAACTGACAGGAGGAAATGTATGCCCATGCACAATCTACTTCAGTACAGGAATTGTATCTTATTCAAGCCCACTTTCGTTGGTGATTTAAGGCTGGCTGTCAGCCTTTGCGTTAGCACAGCAAGGCACAAGCACACATTCCCTTGTGCCAACCCCACACTGGTGATGGTAATGGAGACATGAGAAAACTTTCCAACAACTGCAGCAAGATTTGCTGGTTTTTATCTGTCAAAGTCTTAAGCCCACCAAGACAGTCTTGCACTTTTAGAAGTTTTTTTTCTTCTTTTATGTGAGAAGGGAAGTTGAGGGGCTGAGTTACAGGGCTGAGGGGCTAAGGGAAGGGGTAACTTAAATGAGCAACACGTAATTAAGATGTAGGAGTTAACGTTCATAGAGACTAGGTTGGACAGAACAGGACAAAAGCATTGGAGCAGGTCTTCCAGGGACTTTGGAAGATCTCAGCGGGTTTCAGAACATAGATGAGAAAACCACATCATTGCCTTCCTTTTGCCACTCTCCTATGCCCTCAGGTTCAAATTCCTGGGAGAACACCCTTCATCCTGAAACAGAAGCTGCTTTGGAACAGGACAGAGTTGCTGCTCTGCAGGAGGAAAGCAAATGAAACAATGGGTAGCATGGGTGCAACGTCCTGGCCAGAGCAGGAAGCACAGTGGAAAAAACCGGTGGAATCTTTCATTTCTCTATAGGTCAAAAACAACGAAACCTGTAAAGTTGGAACATTTTCCACCACAGACTAGGGTATACGTTTCTGTAGAGAAGAGTTGGAAGTATTTTTCTGTGCTTGATGTAAAAAAATGAAGTAGTTTTTTGACCATTTTCCTTCCTATTGGGAAACATTGTTTTTGAGGATCACCGTCTGAGTTGTTTTTAACAGATGTTTCACATGAAAATACACCTTTCTGACAGTCTAGAGGTTGTTAAGGTATACGTAGATGAAATTTTGATGTGAGAAAAACAGTAGGTTGACAAGTGACTCCTGGCAGCTTTGAAAAGAGTTAGGGCTTCTGGAATAAAGAACAAAGAAACAAAAATGTAAATTTCATATGGTGGAAATAGCATACCTCATTAAGAAGATAACCCAACAATATGTACAGGGAAATGAAAGTACAGCTGAGGCCATCACCGACCTGCCTTAACAAACTGGAAGGTACTTTTTTTTTTTTTCATGTTTCTCGTAACTATATTGTCAAAACTAGAGATCACTGCCTTGGAGAGGCTAACAAATGCAGAATGGTGATGACAGCAAATGGAGAGGGACTCTGGCTTTAGTAATTAGGTGTAGAAAGTTTTTGTCTTTATTAGTGAGAAAGTTATTTATGAGGTGTGGATGGAAGTTAACCATAAACCACTTATTGCCATTGCCAAAAGCACTTCAAAACTCCCGTTCTAGATAAAAAAGATACTCCTTTTTTTCAGCTATACATATAGGATTTTAGATTGAATTCACATCTGGGGAGAAATGCATTGGTTGGTATATTCTCAATAGCAGGGCTCTGCAACTGACAATTTAATCTGGTCGCAAAAGTATTTTTAACATTTCGGAAATGGATTTACGCATTACCAGATATTTAGTCCTGTGAGCTGCTCCTGCATCCATGAGACACAGGAAAGTAGTGTGAGAGAGCAAACTGCAGAGGTTTCCAGAACAGGTATCCAGCACTGATTCAAAAGGTCAGACATCCCTGGCATGGAGGTTTGGCAAAAGTGCAACAGAGCAAAGTCTAAAGGCAGACTACGTGTCTGTTGACCTGATAAAAAATATCAAACTGTGTGATCTCAGATGCTATTTGGATTACTGGTGGGGGTGAGATACTAAGGAAAGTACTAATACTACTGTTGTGTTACGATATCTAAAAAAAAAAAAAATAATAATGATATAATAATAGCATATTCCCAGCTACTGCTATTGATTTATGGATGGTCCTCACAATACTAGATGAGATTTTTTCTAAATACGCTAAAATAACGTTTCCAAGATCTTGCACAAAAATTATTTCAAAAGCTACAAAAAGGGAACTTAGGTATTGGAAATACAAGAAATTAGAAGGAAGTATTTTTAAGTTTGTTGCATATGCCAAAAATACAGGCCAAGGCAAATGAAAGAGCTCATATTGGCACCACAGAAATTGTTGGACCCCTGGAGCAAGGTAGGCATAGGTTTGTTTATGCTGGCTGAAGGAGACTAGTATTTGTCCTAGCTTGCTATTTTCACTTTCTTAAGATAGCTTTACTAGAAAATATTGCAACTAAGTAGGCAATTAGGCATAACAAATTATTTTCTGCTGTAGAAAGAACGAAACGCAAGCCACAAAAATTTGTCGGTAACTTAAAGAATTTTGCGGGGAATGGAGTCATGTAACTGCCAATCCTCGTTATCTCAAATCTAAAGTGTTGTTAGAAAACAATATCAAAATAACAAAGCACTGTAAAATAACCTGCAGAACCAGACTGATCTGTATTTAGATTAAATTACAGAAGGGCAATGATTAAATTTAGGCTGTCATCCATTGACATTTGACTTGACAGGATGCTGAAAACTACTAAAACCTGATGTCTGCTGTATAAAGAAAAGAGTATGGCAGGATAAAAAGCCTGATAGGATCTCATGACCCAAGAGCTGCCATGACTTCATAAACTGATGCTATGCATCAGGGAATAATGGTCTCAGAAGACAATGTCATGCTTGTGTGAGAACATCTCTCTTCATATATACTGTGAAAGGATGGGTGACCCCTTTTCACAAATGATAGTAAGAGATACAGATTGGCAATCTTGCCAGAAAATGCCATCGTGCTGAGGACATCTTTCCTGAGAAGGTCTCTGGCATAAACCAAAACAAATGTTAATTGCTGAGCCTTATGAGGCTGCCATCCAGGCCCCAAAGGGCCTTGCTGGCCTTGACCAGCCTCGCCTGGGGCCTCCCCCCACACCCTGCCCATGGCCCAAGGGCCCCATTTCAGCTCAGCCCCGGGCACCCAGCCCTGCCCTGAGCTATGCTGGAGGTGTCCCTCTGCCCAACTGAGCCTGACTTGTTGCTTGGCCATCCTGGATTGACCTCGCACCTGGCCTGTGGCCTCGCATATGCCTGGTGGTCACTGGACTGCCTTCTCGACCTGGCACTGCTGACTAACACAAAGAAACCCGTCAGTCCGTCTCGTTGCTCCCCTGGAGACTTGGTGAACATGACAAATACATCTGAGCATTTTATGTTTCAAGGCCTCACTCTCATTTTGGTTTCTTTGAGTGGTCTAACTTCAAAAGTTCCTAAGAATTAATCCATTTCAGCATCCAGCTGAGATGCTCTAACTGTGCTTCTGTAAGAAGTGTCCGAGTTCCAATATAATAGCCTGCTCATAAGGCTTTTCCCTTTTGCAGTTGAAAGAACCATGTCCTTCTCACCATAGTCAACTACCTCATGCATGGGAATCATCGGTCGTCGTAAGGGATGGAAGCCTTTTCTTGAAGATCCCAAAACTGATGAAATTTATCACTTTTCATTCTGACTATATCTCTGCTACTCCAGTGGAATATATTTTTGTCTTTTCTTTAGGGGTCTGTGATAACAATTTCAACAGCATAGGGGCCAAAACCATCTAGGAATATACCTACTCAGTGAAGAATACTCTCTTACTGTTACCTTTTTGGTCCCATGAGGTATCCGTGTTTCATATTGATTTTGAGTTGATTTTGGTCCTTAGTCAATGTTACGTCTTCCAGTTAATTATGATCATGAAATGTCTTCAACTGTATTACTATACCAAAAAGTCTGCCTCAAAATGCAATAATTAAAGCTTCAGTCAGCAAAGGTGAATTTATATGAGTACAAATAATCCCAGCTTTACCAGTGACAATGATTTTTAATGATAAAGTTTTGCAGAGTCATGCAAGATTCCTGGGGTTGATTTTCAGTTCTTGTCTCTTGCTCATTCAGGCATCATACTTGGTTCCCAAAGCAGAAATATTTCCCATCATTCAGGGAATGTTTATTACAAACAGCTAAATGTAGCACTGTTGGTCATCTGCCACCGCACTGATGCAATGCCGTCCGTCTTGGACATGGTGGAAGGAGAGGAGGGAAGAAAAGGGAAGAACTCAAAGGCACAGAAGAATGTAGAATAGCTTCCAGGCTCTATCTCACTTCAGCTCCTTAAAACCTTTTAATTAAAATGCATTGTGCAGCATCATGAAAACAAAGTCAAATTTTGGTGAAAGAAAATGAGATTTTTTTTGTGCCTGTTTAGTGTCGGCCATGAACATTGGCCGTTCCAGAACAGCCAGCCACTGATCCAGAAGAAAAATCTTCAAATAAGAGAATGGTTAATCTCAACATGAGGCATTCCACAATGACAGGGGTTTGATTCGAGACTCTATATTTTAAGGCGCATATGAGAAATATTTAGTGGCTTAACTGTCCCTGAGGAAGCTGAGAAATAAGTCACTGAAACTAGAACACCTGTTATTTATGCACTCGGTTTGTAGCCCAGCTGCAGGTAGGATAAAAAGGCTCAATTCTAGTTGCAAATGCAAAGTATTTAAACATCTACTTACATGTGCATTAAGTAGATCATATGCAGTAATCAAATCTATTTATTTCTTTTTCAAAATATTTGGATACATTTAAAATTATAATTAATTCTTCTCCTACAGTACTGTCACACTGTACTACTTACAAACAAGTCTGAACCAAAAAGTATTAACACCATAATGTTAATATTAATAAGCAGATCCCTGGAAAAGGATGATAGATTTTTAAAAGTAATTAAACTGAGAGAATCTATGGATAACATTTTAAAAGCCTATAGAATTTATTAAAAACCACATGGCCATAGAGTTTGAAACTAGTTTGTAGAATATAATAGAAAATTTTCTCTTTGGCAATGCTTGCTGTTTGGAGTAGAGACCATATACCTTTCTTTGTGTTGGCATTGCATCTATCATGCTGTGGAGTGTTAAAAGAAAATAAAAAAATGGTGCAACTGCAGTCTTGAGTAGTCAAAAGGGCTGTTTTCACTGATTTCAAGAGGGCAAAGTTTTCTCTTCTGTTTTTCTAATTCTATAGAAGTGTTAAATGCTAAATGAGTTTTCCAGAAGGCCTATTTTAATATCATAAAAGCATATTCAAAATAATACTGGCACATTTATTAGAGAAATAAGTATGGGTAGGAAGAAGTTAAAAAAATGGGCAAGCCAACTCAGAAGAGCTTAAGCCATTGACTCCCTCTTAGGAATAATCTAAGTTTCAGATACCTCTTACTTGTATACCCCTTTCTCTTTAACGAAAAGGATAAATTTAAACTACAGAGCTGGGCTGTATTCCATTTGCCCTCTACTGTTTTAAATGAGATACCCAAATTCTTTCCATTTGTCATGGAGCATTAAGGGCATATTTTCATCGTGGATTATATAGTATCAATTGGTGATATGCCATGTTGTGATGGACCACAAAACATTGTATAACCTGGAGCAAATTTCAGATGTATGGAAGAAATCCTAGTTGAACAACAAACCATGAAAATCTCGGGGAAGCTAGCCCTCTTTGACTACAATTAAAGCATGCAGCAAATTTGTTCCACCAACAGGCTTTCCTGTGTTCTGTGATTGACAAGGTTTGTTCAACTTCTGCAGCACTGTGCGTACTAAAGTTTGTGCATGAACTTATTACCATGTACGGATTATACAGATGCTCTACAAACTGAGAATACAAAAGTGATTAAGCAAACGAGGCAAAACCCAAGGATATAGTTTACATCCCTTTATGTTTATATTTATATTCCCCTCCTTAGCAGGAGACTACTTTTTTTGACCTCCAAATCAGTATTTTACTGAATGAATGTAGTACTAGTCCCTTTGATAAGTCTCAGAGAAAAGTCTTCCGTCGACAGGAGATACAGCTTCTTACGCTGCCCTGCCACCAGCAGCACCACACAGCGTCCCTAGCTTTTCCCTAACTTGATGCGAATGACCAGTTTCTTCTTCTAGGTATGCAGTTCCTTCGCCTTTTCTGAGGATCCAGAGGAGTCCTAGGGATGGCTGTGGTTTTGTAATGAAGACTTTCATCCTTAGGGTTTTCACTAAAACTACTGACTTACTTCAGATCAGCAATTAAATTAGAATCATTTTCTTGGTGAGATTGACTCAGGCCAGACTTTGAGTCAGTAGTCTCCGTATGAAAGGTGAAATGGTATTACCAGCTCACTGGTAGTAGGTTTTCAAAACATCCTAGATATTGCTAAGTCACTTTCTCTTGGTACTGTCTGTAATGACACAGGAGATGTAAAAAGATGCACTTTAAGTAGTTGGTTTTGGAATATTTTGTAGCAACCCTGTTTCTCTCTGCAAGCTTTATGTACATCTGATACCCTCACAAAGTCATGTCTGATGACTTGTGTACATCAATATTGCAGTAGTTGGGGGTGGGGGGAATAACTGTAGGCCAGTTTCATGGCCAAATTAGTTTTTACAGCAGCCTTGAATTTTTACTGCACTTTGATGATGGAGGACCATAATAATCTGTCACAAGTATCGTCAGATGTCAGTATCGCTGTATGTAGAGTGCTGGATTGAATTTGGTACAGTGGCTATTATTGTTACCATGAAACAAACTTACTGGTTCGTTATTAAGAAGCAAGGAAAGAGCAGCATGTGCCTGACCTTTGAATAGCATAGGTGTCTTCAAAAGACACATTCATTTTCAGATTTTCTTTAAGCTGGTCCCTTCATCCAGAGTTCCTATTGCTAGTAATGGCTATTGTTAGACATTTTTTTTGCCAAAAGGATAAATACAGCATAGGGTACATGTGTAAATTGGTGATCAACTGAAGTAAAAAAATCACTTTCCTCTGTTACGCTTATTATACCTTCACTGAATTTGGGCACAAAGGCTGGTATCTACTCAAAAATACAGTGATTTGAGGACAATTGATCTAGAGAAATGCTGAAGAATGACACAATCAAACCCAATGTGTAGCAATGCTGCTGAAAATTTGGCCCAATATTTCTGCAGTTGACACATTCAGCATGTAATTAGCCCCAAATATTTCACCTCTTTTTTCCTGCTTTTTATTTATATACATAGGCTACACCTTGATCTTAGGTGTAGTACAACAGATAACTGGTTCTGAGAGGAATTACAATCATTATAATCATTGTGTCTGTCAGCTTATTTTTTTCCTGATTGTTGCTGTCATTTTAGTCAGTGGAAGTAGTCCCAGATCCTGTATTTCCCTAACTTAGAAAAACAACAATAACAGAAACCAACTCAGTCCACTTCTATACCTTGAAAGTTTTATTGGTAGCGTGCAGCCACCGGCATTGATGCAGTGTGCACACTGCCTATGCTCACGACATGCATCTTCACAAAAAGACCAAGACATTGTGGACAAGTATCACCATTCATTTCCTCGCAGTGCCCTCCATGAGGCATTTTTATAACAAGCTGTGAAATACCAGTAGTGCACTAAGAGAATTATGAGAACTCAGAGCCAAGTTTGCACAGGTACGTTTATTTTATCTGATAGAATTCAATTTTTCTTGGGTGTTTTTAGACATTTTAGATATTTCCCTGCACCTCCTCACTCCTTCTAGCATCTCACATGCAGCTCCTCAGCAGACCAGCAGAATTCTTTTGAGACACGGCAGCTGAGTGGGTTATACCAGGAGAAATTCAGTAACTGCAGCAGCTGTTTGACTAGTGTTCAGAATAGGGCAATCTAAGAAAAGTAGATGATACAGATAATGCATGAAAAACACCAGGTCTTGTAGGTATTTATTGTCCAGAAAGACTACCTTGCTAGGTGTGACTGAGCAATGAATAACTAAATTTGTGGAATGAACATTGCAAAAAAGGTGTTGTTTATAATAGGGATATGCCCTGACTTCTATTTTTGAGTCTACAAATACTTTTTGAGTACTGTTATGGAGTTTTATAAGCATTAATGGATTAGTGAGGTTGTGTCACTAACGTGAATGCTGACTGCTCAGAGGAAGTAAGTAAAGCCCATATCTTTAGAGAGACAGGACTTAAGAAAAAAATGTTATGTTCGGGTTTGGGTTTTTTTGGTGGGGTTTTTTCTCAGATTAACACACTAGCAGTTACTCTTGAGGGGCAAGACTACACTTTGCTTCCTGGCCTCATAAATCCCTATTCCGGATATCAGGACTACTGCTGGGAAAGATCTGTTTGCTATACAAGCAAGTACAGGATGCTTTTCTTATGATAAAAGACAAGAAGAGTGATGGGGTGCATCACGACAAAGTTGGCTCTCAGTAAAGAAAATAACCACCTTTTTTTTTTTCTTTTGTGTGTTGAGGATGGCGTAATATATGTGTGAAGCAAAGAGGGAAACCTGATTATCAAGGTAAAGAGTGAGGTTAAACACCTGATTTTGAACAGCCTGTCAAGATGCTATATAGCCAAAAGCTTCTTTATGGTTTGTCACAATATAGCAATATGTCTTGTACATACTTCTCCCTCTCTTTGACTTGCATGGGGATTTGAAATCACTTCTCAAATGCATGTTCTGAATTCAGTAGGAGTTTGCTGGCTTGCTGTCTGATATTTCTGATTTTTGAACATAGATGCATAAATCATTATCCTTTAAATCCTCTTCTAAAATTTATTGGATTATAATTAACAATGATCAATTTAATAAAAGTGGAAACACTTTTTAAAACACATTAAATCTAACCAAAATTATTATGACATTTAAGAGCAAAGTGCAGGGTGCTTACTGTTCCAACATTAATCATGTGCCAGTATGGATGGGATTCATTTCACCTCACTATAGCCATCTAAAAATAAGTCATCGCACCTCACCTACGCACCTAAATTCCTATTAAATCAATGGGTAGAGACAGGAATCCCCAGGGGGCACACCAGCCCATTCTCAGACAGGCGACATAAACAGACACCTATTTCTTACCAGTAAATATAGACAGAGCTAGATGATGTGAGATAGGAGCTTAATTTATTTGTCCACAGATAAGGATCTAGTGCTGTTTGAGATCACTTACGGTATCCAAGATGTCCATGTGGAGGTGGCAGATGTGACCCAGGGCTGACCCACAGAAGACCCTTCCGCAGTGGCAGCTGGAGGCTAGACAGGTAGACAGAACTGTGGATACCTTGCCGTTCCTAAAAATGCACTAAATATGTGGCTGTTGCCCCGAATCATGTCCAATGACTATAAAGGGAGCTCAGGCACATCTAAGTACCAACACTTATCTGACAGTATGTACCCTGCCACGCTATCTAAAGCCGGTAGGTTTACAGAAGGAAGGAAACCTCAAAACTGACTGAAAGTTTCCCCATAAAGATACTCAGAAAAATAAGCAGGGTGACATCAAGAAAGGATGGTGCGAGCCACTCTTCGTCCCCTCTGCCTGCTCTGGGACACATAATGTTGAGCTGAAGATCTATAACCACCAGCTGAAATTATTCCTAGGGAATGAGTGCAAGAATGGTGCAGGGAAGATTGAAAAAATGTATTATAAGCAGTGGTTATCACCATTGGTATAGGCTGATGAAGGCAAATTAGCAAAGTAGCTTGAAATCACCCTGGCTTGCATGATGCCAGCAATGGCATCAAAAGAGAGCACCACAAAGTGGTTTTGGAAGAACAGCATCCCGCTGCTTCAGTTGGCTTCCATTCCTAGTCCAGAAAAGGGTCAAAGACTGTCTTCCTAAACACAAAAATTGGATTGTTAGAGGACAAAGGCAACATTCATGCTTAGAGCAACAAAAAGTCTACAATCAAAGAATGGTTGTGGCTTCCTAGCTTCCTAGACCAAAGCAAAGTGAACACTATGAACCACCCACGCTGCCTTTACCGCGTCCCTCTGCCTCAGTCCAAGTACCGCAGGAGAGTAAATTGTTCTTGACTTGAGCAACAGGACTTGAAAACCAAACCTCTGCTTTCTGCAATCTTTAATTTGCATGCTTATTTTACAAGCTTACCCTTAATGTAGGCTGACTTGCCACTGGATTGTTTGCAATGATAACTTTAAATTTTCTTTATGTTCTTCTATATTTGTTCTCAGGTATGAGTTGCACAAAAGGTTCTCTTTATAGTTACGCCCCCTGCCTCCCACCACCCTTGCCTTGCTCATTGAGTACACTTTTTCTAGCCGTGGCTGAGATTCCTTCCTTCTGGCCACTGATAGCTCTCCGTGACATCTGGGACCGCTCCATTGATACAGAAAATGGCATTCAGTCACAAGCGTGGTCCTGGACTTTCTCCTGTCTTCTCATGTGTTCTGGTAGAATGGGTCATATGTCTGTCACTCAGTGTTGCCAGCAATCTTTGTGGTAACCCAGCTTTACAAGTCCTCTGATTATCCGAATGAACATCTCTATTTACTTGCTTTTTCTGAAGTTTAGCTTTCATGGTCCCTGCTAGGAGGCCAAGGACTGCTACCTGAGACTGTCCTCAAGTTCAGCCTGAATATTCTCTCTCCCAGCTCTGCATGTTTGTTTGCAGAGGTGGCAACTGTGCTCACAAGGGTGGACTAGCAGGAAGGACAGGCCATTTCTAGATCATGCCAACCGTTTGAAAGCTGTTCCAGGAGTTCCAGGGACAATGGCACCCTGGGCAGCAAGACTTAAACTTGTGACAAGGGTAATCACTGCAGTATATACCCAGGGGACTGTGGATTGTTGCTGAAGAGCCATTTTGGGCAACAGATGCAAGGCAACATTTAACGAAGGCTTGACCATGCCTACATGTTGACTCATCTTACAAGTGGACTTCCTTGTCTCTTTGAGAACCCAGTAAGATAACCTCTCTAGCACCCCTACAACACGAGCAGGAAGAATAGGAAGCTCCCACAACCTCCGTGATTTCATGCTACACATCGAGAATGAATTACTCTTGACGAATTAATTTTTTCCCATAGGCAATACTACCGAGGATTTTGCAGTCTTCCCTTTGAGGCATTCCCAAAGGATGTATTCCAGTGCAGAGCCCATCCCAGCGATGGGCACAAATAATGCTGGGAGTTCTGGTTTTCAGATAAGGGTAAAGCCAGGCTTCTAAATAACCAGATTATAACCTCAAAGGCTTTTTTTTTTTTTAAGAAAAAATAATATTCACTTAGTTGCCCTTTCATCTTCCAGCTCAAATTTCATTTTTACCCTCTATAATATTTTCTTCATATTTAGGTTCTCCAAGTCTGCCTTCCTCTTAGTTCCAGTATCTTAATAGGTGTATACACATTAAATGTGCGTTTATTTTTTGCTTTATCCTTACCAGAGCTGTAAGTGGGAAAAAATGATTCCTGTCCATGTCCAAACCTCAAATATTGTTTATTAAACACATGCTGTGTCCCAGTCTGGAGATAGCTGCACTTCCCTGAGAGGTCAAGTGACAACTGTATGTCCGATTTAAGTACACTTGGGATGAGGAGTGCTGTTTATGTGCTGTACTGTTGTTATAAAATGTTAGCTTATACTTGCCTTTTTTTTCATATTGTAGACTCATATATCAGTATTAGAAGTTGTAAAGCAGTTCAGCATACATAAGAAGAAAAATACATTGTCAGTATTACCTCCCTCTCTGGTATTCGGTTGTTGAAACAAAGAGGTCTAGTGGAATGTTTGGCTCTTAAAATTATGCAGCTATGTCCCGCAGAAGCTTAGCGGTTATGGCAGGGCAGTAATTGTATTTTGCCTGGGAGTTTTTTAAATTATCCGGGCACCAAAAAAATAATGAAATTTTTTAAGTGGTGGATTCAGTTGGGGCTACGCGGGTATGAGCAGTCTCTTTTCGTTAGTGTTTATATCATGGCAGTGCCGAGGGACATCAGCGGCGAGCAGGGCCTGACTGTGCTTGGCACTGTACAAACAAGGTAGAGTTTGCCCCAAAGAGGTTATAACCTAAATACACAAGTTCCGAGAGGCGAGGAGAGCGGCCCCACATCACGCGGGAGGTCGGGAGCTGAGGCGAGAGCCCCCTTCTCCCAAAGCTGAACCCCTCTAAACCAGATTGCTTCTCTCCTGAAGCTCTTGTCATGTCACAGGTGCCTTTCTAGCCAGCTTGGGGTTCTTTTTGCTGCAAAACCTTTAATGTTCTGCCTGTGAGGTAGACAGTATTGATTTAAAAAACAAAACTAGAAAAAGAGCAAGAAGGGTCTGCTTAGAGCTGTCAAGGTTAAGCTTTGAAATGATTAGTCACTTTCCATTGCAGTCAGTGCAAACTACCAGCATTTCTTAAATATTTCTTTTAGCAGTCACTTACTTGAATAATTAACTCCCATGACCCTGCCTTGTCATTTACTGGTTAACATGGTCAAATGCTATCATTAACTTTCAGCATTAGGTGTGCTTTCTCATACTTTCCACCCGCTGGTGCAAACGCTCGGGCTCGAAGCTCACATTTCTAAATGTAGAAGCGCGCGAACTCTTCAGAGGCCTCCTCCTGCGCAGGAAGTTGGCTCTGGTGCCGCGGTCTCCATGTTTTCCGTGTCTTCTCGGGTCCCTTGTTTCTGGGCAGCAGCAGAGGAAACGTGTTGGGAGAGAGCAGAGGTTTACCTCACAGTGGCCCTTCTTTATCAGCAAAGCCAGGAAGCTGCACAAATCCCTGGCACGCATCCACCTTCGGCTTTCTGAGAAGCAGATAGCGTGTTCCGGCCTGTGCTTCATTTAAAGAGGCAGACCGTTTGGGGTGAATAGTTAAGAGTACGGAGCACTGGGGCATCGTATTTGCACGGATTTTTTTTTCCCCATCCAGGGAAAAATGTGACCAAAGCGATGGTGGGGACTTTGCAGCTGATCGTGGCTAACAAAGTCGTAAGGGCTCCTCGGGATGTTACTGAGGACTCCTGAGTTCTTCCCTATGGGACCAAATCTTGCAGGTCTTAATCCGATGGGAAATTTTGTCCTGGAGACAAATACAGGGTTTGATCCAAGTGTGAAGTTTTCATTTAGGAGTAGGAGTGGGAAATTGCAACACAGCAAGCTCCCTCCATCCTCTTGACGCACAGGCAACGAGCAAAATGCCATCAATCTCGGAGAAACATTTATGTTCTTGTCCTTTTAAATCCCTACCTTGCATTACACCGTTATCACAATACATAAGGTAATGGCAGAAGCTGAACGAGTCATGGGAGACTTTCACTTAGATTGAATCCAAACTTTAAAATCTGCCTACTCTGCATTGCCACAGCGTGGCATGTTTTTAAGCTACTGGAAATATGCTGCATTCAGCAACATCACATAATGTTAATTGCTGAATAATCATCTACCCCGTGGTCCACAGTGTCAGTGCTGTAGGTGACAGGCAGGGTTAAAAACCGAAACTCTGATTATTAATTTTGTCTGTCACTAGCAAAGATAATTCTTTGATTATGGATGTTATTATGGAGCTTGATTCAGGGACAAAAAAAAAAAAACTTTTAAACTCATCTTAGTGGAAAATCTGTAAACTGCTCTTTGATACATTTGAGAATTCCTGTGCTCCCTCTGGGAACAAAATCTAAACCAGAATCTAACACGAAGGGAACAGGTTTGCTCCGATGCCAGAAGTGCTCTAATTAATGTATCTGGTTTTCATGGTGATAAATGGGGTCTGTCAGAGGGTAATAATTAATTCTTAATAATATGAACTTCTCAAGGTCATTTTGCCCTTAGGTTTTTGAAGAGTTCTCCATAACCAAAATTAATACTGTAAATAAACAAATCTAGATTTGCTACACATGTGGTACAGGTTTGTTTGCATTAGCGAGCTCGGCTCCCCTCAGAAGCAGACATTTCATTTTTGATGCTCTAGCTACCGCCCTCCCACCCTTTGTTTGCACTTACTTATCTGTCGTGCAAATGGCCACGTTGACTCATACTGTCACTGCAAAGCTACCCGGCCTCTTCATGGCCAGGACTGATCCACAGTCTGGGTTTGATGCCGTCAGCCATTGTGTGGGTGAAACGCGCCCGTTCCTCTGCTTGAATATTCTCACCTCTAAAATTAGGGTCTGCTTTGATGCTGGAAGGCCTGTGCCAACCAAAAGGACATGAAATGTTAAAAATGGGGGGGGGGGGGGGGGGTGTGTTTTAAAAGCGATCCTAACACAAGGGAGAAAAAAAAGGAAAAAAAATTTTTTTTTTACGAAAACACTAATCTCTGTTCTGCATCTGTCTACTCATTTACCCTCTGGTAGCACTGTCGGCTCCCCCTTTCCCAACAGTTCTCTCTCTCTCATGGAAAAACTGGGCAGGAAGAGGTCATTGAAAACATTCTCGGGGATTGAGGCTACCAGGGCTTGCTGCTGCACAATTATGCAAGCAGATCCTTTTGAAAACAACTTCTAAGAAGGAAATAGGGAGCTTACAGTGAGCAAGTGAGAACAGTACTTATTGTAACTGTGTGCCTAGTACTGACTTTCCGGTCTTATACTGTAAATTGGGCTGCACTAAGGTGTAGCTGAAGGACATGAAACTGAAGAGGAAAAAAAAAAATCAGATACCTATCTTTATTTTCATCATTTTAGCCTTTATTCTGTAATTCAAACTCTTAGTAGAGAAAGCTTGGAATCCTATGAAATATGCTTTTAATAGTAAAGAAAATGTAGCAGTGTGAGCATAGGCAGCGAACCCCAAATTTCCACTTGTCGTTACACAACTCATTTTCCCGTGAACGCTTTGGGCTTTTTTGGTATGTTTTTTGTTTTTAACATGGGTTTCTTTCGAGAGTTTTGGAATGGTGAACTTAAGAGCTGAGCTAGGTAAACACAGTTATGGATCCTGAGTAATCTTTCATTGCCAATCAAAGTAATGACTTTCTCTCACTTGCCCTTTTTCTTTCTCTCTCTCACTGTGATTTATACCCTGGAGTTTTGCTTAGTGATTGTTCAGAAGCTTCAGAGAAGTTAAAATAAACATGTTTAGTGCTGAACAGCTTCATCTTCTCTTCATATCTTCCCTCCAGTCCTTTGCCACGTTCACAGAGCTGCCATGCAGAATCCCTGCCTCTGGATGACAGCCCCCTGCCATCCTCTGAAACCACGGCTGTCCCAAGCGGAGACGTCCTGGGTGAAGTGCAGGTTTCTCCTGTGGAGGGGAGGCAGTAACGTGCCCTTAAAATTGTTTGCCCTCTGGGTTAGGAAACGTGTCTTATCTAGCTCACCGGTCAAGTTATCACATCTGCACGCGCAACCATCTAGGCTTGTCTGAAAGTCTGCTGGGGCCAGCGGGAGGCTGTGCAGGGACAGGGTCCAGCTGCAAGGTCGGGGGCCGAGTTTGGGAAATACCTCCGCTATTGACTCTGCACGTCACAGATACACTTCAGGGGAGAAATGCTATGAAATTGATAGCTTCTGGCTCTAGCATGTATTTATTAAAGTAAGTCTCCTCTCCTCTCCTTTTCAAACTCTATATTTTGGTTTCCTATTTTACCTGTACAACACAAATTCACCAAGCTGGCTGAAAATAATATTACACATGCTGGATCTTTCACTCTCTCCAAATATATGTATGGGAACACTGAAATTTTTATTTTAGTAGGAACGATCTCATGTTTTCCACTGATTGCTACAAGTGCAACTCACCTTACTGTAACAAACAGATTTAAGTCAGAGGGGCTACTTAGCATAAATGAGGGCAGAATTTTAAGATAAAAGCTTAAAATGATCACGTTTCTTTTTAAATGCTGTTATCTTTGTTAAGTTATATTATGAAAATTCAGGGCTAATTTTTAATAGACAGAGGGTGCAAGCTGCAAGAGTGGAGCCATTATTATACTGCGTTTATACATTTCCCTGTAAACTGATTTTAGTTTATTTTTACACTACTGCCAATATGGAAAGCAGGACTTGGAACAAAAAACCAAAACAAAACCCCTCAGCTACTCAGAGCTGTGCAGATGTCCCTAACCAATGCTGCTTTTACACTAATGACTTTAGATACTAGTACCAGGGAAATCTCCAATAATTGGGTAGCTGCCACACACCCACTTCTGTGGATGCCTCTCTCCTCCTTTTGCTTTGTCTGGTTTATGGCTCCTTCGCATTGTTGCTCTTTATCATTAACAGACCAGCGGCGTATTGCACTCGCAGCTGGTACTGTGCTTTCCTGTCTATATGCCTTCATGTAAAAAAAACCTCACTGAATCGATGCCTTGCCAATGCGTCTAAAGGTTGAAAAAATAACTTTAAAAATGCTGACGTGTTTGTTTTCTCAAAACAGACCTTGTGCCTGTAATGTTAGAAGCTCTAATTGCCTAGGGGATTTCTTCCTCTGACTGTGTGAAAGTTGACAATGAAAAGAAATCTTCTTACAGGGAAGTCTTTTTTTTCTTTTCACCAAATTGTTTCACTATGAATCAACGTTGTAACTAGAATGACGGAGCAGCAAAGGGAGCCGGGGCTTTCGTTCAGACCCTGTTTCGCCCTGAGTCCTCAGGACCTGGCCCACCTCTCTGTTTCCCAGGGTGTTCCCGCAGCTGCAGAGGTGGCGACAGCTCTGCCGCCAGCCGGGAGGAATCCCCAGGGCCCAAGGACGACAAGGGTAGGACCCTGGGATGACAAGGGTAGGATGGGAGCAGCTGCTGCAGGGGTAGGATGAGGCTGCTGGGGTTAGAGGTGCCCAGAAGGCTTCGGAGAAGACGCCTCCTTCCTTTTCCATGGGTCCAAAGCAGGTGCTGGGGCTTGATGCCAAGCAGTTATCACTGCAATAGCGGGGGGGGAGGAAAGGGTAGTTAAAAAAGCCTTAATCTAATCCTCCTACATCAACTAACCCTGCATTGGAATGAAATATTTTCAACTTGTCTTAATCCATAACAAAAAAACAGTGGGTCTTGCAATGATTTAACTTTCTGGGTAGCATCGGAGGAAAGATTGAGACTGACTGCGTATTGGCATTACGTATGCCAATATGTACATACTGAAATATATACTGAAGCTTGAAAACTGGGCACCAGGGTCCTCTCCCAGCAGCGTGACTGTGCGGAGGGGGCTGCACTGCAGTACCACCCTGACCATAGGCCAGCTCTGGGGACCGCTGGGAGCATAAGGGCTTGGCAGCAGCGATACAGGCAGCGCTGCCACCCGGGGATCACCCCAGCCAGTGAACCAAAGCCAGCATGGAAAATGTCCCACAGGCTTTGGAGGGCTGCTCCTCTGGCAGGTATACAGCGTCCCTCCCTTCTGCAGGGCACTGCATCTGTACCAGCGCTGGCCAGGCAGCTGGGGGTGCCACAGATTGCTGCCGGGCAGAGCGGGGGTCTCGGTCTCAGCCGCTGGGTAATGGTCTCTCAGGCCAAAAATTTACTGATATTTTATGTAAAGCTCATGTGACTTCTTGTGATTTCATCTTTAACGCTTGCCGTGCAAGGTCTGAGGTGGAAGCTTCTGTTATTGCTGGTACTTTTCCCATAAGGTCTGACATAAATCAAGAACTGAAAATGAGGAGGGATACCCAAGGCTTCTAACTCGCTTTGCAAAAACAGGGTGTAATGTGCTGAAGAGGGAGTGTCAGGCTTTGGTTTTCTTAAATTTCCTGGCTATTGTTGATTTATATCAGATCCTTAAAGCTATTTAAACACAGTGTTTTGTTGGTATTTCCTTAGTATAAATGAGTGAAAGGGATGACATATTTCATGGAAGCTTATGTATGTATTCTTCTCAGAAAGACCCAAAGGGTTCTTTTGGCATCAGCACATCCATTAGGCAATTGTTAAGATGCGTAATACGTCCTAGGTAGACTTTGTGGCTCCTAGAGGTTTGTCATGCTGTCTTCCTTTAAACAGGTACCTATAGTATTTTGTATATGGCATATATAGAAAATTATATGTATTTATATTATATACCAAACCACACTCCATAAAACTCTCTGGTCTCTCTTATAAAACACTTACTTAGGATATATGCCATGTGTGGAAAAATTCTGCATCAAATTAGATTTTACAAGTTTTCATACACGCTCTTTTAGATGATTTATCAACCTCACTATCAGGCTCTTTTAAGAAGAAAAGATCTTTCAAAGCTCCCAAAAGGAAGCATATACCATATGATTATTGCCAGTGCTTACTTTTAATTAAAACTGCCCTGAAATAAAACAACAATAAAAAGTATATGAAAATAAGTACCTTCAGAGTCATTACGCAAATTCTTCTATTTCTTTGTTCTTGCTAGAGGCCAGTGACAATTCTGCGAGCAATTCACAGGGACATCCCTTTTTATCAGTTCACACTTGGTGTAAACTAATGGTCTTTTTCCTTTTTTTCCGAAGTGGTGATAAAAGCACAGAGATGTGCAGGTGAGAGCTGAGTTCAAAGCTCTGCCTCGGTGGCTGGAGACAGCAGAAGCCGGGCAGCAGCCTGGGGCCACGGGGAGTCCCCCCCCCAGCCACCACCGGTGATGGTGACGCTCCTCACGCCACACCGATTTGGCCAGGGCTCAGCCAGGAGCTCAGCCCAACAGCAGGGGCTCAAAAGCAGGGAGGGCAAACCACAGCAAGCGGCTCGGATGGACAGAAAATAGACCACAGCAAGGCTTCTTTTGACCTCTGTCTCGCTCACCTGCAAACCAGTCTTTTCCAGAAAATTCCCCGGGGAAAGCGCCGCGTTGTCATCATCCTTGGAAGATCTCGCGAGCAGATTCTCCCTCTGAAGCGCGCCAGCTTTCAGCTCAGCTCCTTGCACGTGTAGCTTAAAAATGTCCCCATCAAACTCCAAGCGGCATTTACAAGGACGGCAACGCGCTGATGCTGTGCAGAGTGTCCTCCCCGGCTGCCTCCAAGGGTTGCAATGAAGACTATAAATTCTGGGAGTATTTCTGATTTTACAGCAACCAGGTTTCTAAACCCAGATAGTGCCTTTACCACTCGCTGGTACCATCATCAAATCACTAAGCCTGCGTTACGCTGTGTTTCTTAAACCCGAGACATGTGCAATGGCACGTCAAAAAAAAAAAAGTCCAGAAACAGTAACACACTGAAAATGTGGGAAAAGACTCTCTATTTCAGACATCTTTGTTCTTATGCTGTTTTATTTTTCCTTCTTCATAATACTAAAAATGAGATTTTTCTCACCAATTCTATTTTTGTTCAGGACGTGCAACTAAATTACTGCAAATATTATAATAGTAATTTCTCACAGTTAAAAGAAGTAAAATCCAAGCCCTCACAGAATACATCCAGCAGCTACAAAGAAGATGCTGTTTTGACTTGAAGGTGCAACAAAAATATGTTTTTCCCACTGAAAGAGAATGGCGAAGGCTAATCAATACCAGCTGGGCAAAAAAACCCCTAAAAATTACTTGAGTTATAGGAAAATACTGCTCTCTTATTTTAAAACACATGCACACACACCCAAGAGTGGGGGGGTAGGGTGTACCCTTTTTGTAAACGAGGAAGATTTACCTTTTCCTAAATTGAACGGTACGAATCTCCAATCATATGTCATAGCCTAAACCTCAAATAAAAGTTGCATGGGTTAAACTGATAAGTTATTACAAGTTAAATAACCAGAGGAGAATATTAGTCAAAAGCTTGCTCCCACCAAAGATTTGATATATAGTTTCTGAGAAAAAAGAGACTGCTCAGTTCTGAAACAGGCCCTGGAGACATTCGGATATTATTTAATAGGAAGAGAGTTTATCCTGGAACAGATCACGGTGCGTGAGAGTGACTGAGCAGGATGAAAGACTCCAACAGCAGAAGCACAAGGTGGTATCTATCACTCCAACCTTTTCATTTCCCAGCCAGACATATGGTTGAATCTTGTAATTTAAATGCAGATTATCTGTCCCAGCAGGAGTGCCTGAACATCCTGGAACCAGTGTCACGTTTCAGTAGGGGTGTCAGTGCCTGTTTTGTGTTCATCACTTCAAAATATTTTGTTCTCTGCCAAATTTAAATATTTTTCATGCTTTTAAAGGATGGGTCTTCCCTCTACAAATGCTTTTTACTCTTTTAAGGGGAAAAGCATTCACTTCTGTTTTTCTGTGCTACCTGGAAGCTAGATTGTCTCCTATTTACACAGGAGGAATGAATCTCCCCATTTACGGTACCAGGATGGCTGAACTTCAGAGTGTTTGGCACCTCGGCCTGGGACGGAGCTGCAGTGTACAATGCACAGTGGCGAGCTGCATGCCAAGGGCCTTTTGATGCAGACTCGTCATTTAGTCCTGTAAATACAGGGTTTTCATTGAAAATCAAAGTCAGTAGGTATATGGGTATAGGTATATGGGTATATAGGTATATAGATAGGTATACAGGTATTAGCACATGCAATATTTTGCCAGATTTTTTTGAGGAGCAGGCAACACATACACCTTTCAAAATTATATTGGGACTTTGACAAAATCCACGTGCCTAAATCCCAGGGATCCAGAATGCCTACTCTCCAGCACTGTCTAACCCACTAGACGTTTACTCTCCAGAAACATCCTGGTCTGCTGTCAAATCCCGCAAAGAAAAGTTTTGAGCCGGCTCAGATGCAGCTCAGTGTCAGGAAATGCCTTTCACCTAAGATCTGTTGTGCTCCAGACAAGACGCCCAGCCTCTTCTGAAATTCCCAGAGGGGCCTTAACCTATTGGGCTTCGGTGTTAGCCATCTCACCTTGGAAATGGGACAGTTCTTGAACTGTCAGGGTTTTAGGCTGCAGCTCCTAAATACCACAAGAATGCTTAAATCACAGTGCTGGGGAAATTTGTAAGCTCTGCTGCTGCTCAAATTAAGCCACTGTGTGGGTGGCACAGGAAAGGTCGCATGGGCAGAAGGAGAGCAGGGAAGAGAAAGCCTGTCTACCTCAGCAGCTGTAACAGAGGGGTGGAAGAGGGGAATGAGATGGACGATGCGGACATGGTGCAGCGATTGCTCTCAGGGGAGGTATAGATGCTACAGGTGGCACAAAACACTGTGAAGCTCATATAGAAAGACACGGGCACCCCCAAAGGCACAGTAACGGTATGGCCCAACAGGTACTTGTTCTCAAGTCACATCCGTGCCAGTAACCGGGGCACAGGTCCAAACACTTGCGTGCGATTAGCCGCATAGCTAAATTGTTAGTGTGGTCCTCTGGTGCCATCTTGGCAATTGTCACCAGGGGTAAGGCCACATCAGGTCTAGGACTGATGTGAAAAATTCAGTTGTGGCCATGGCAAGGACTAGGAAGTCCCAGCTGCTAGGACTCATCTCCCACGTGAAGGAGAAATGCCTTAAAAAGACTACTTTTTAGACTGGAAGTGGACAGCAAATTACAATGCGGCACCCAGGAGAAGTGACTGGATAACGTAGCAGAGTGACAGAACAGGACTCAACGCAAGCGTTGTAGAGGAAGCCACGCCACACAGCTGATCCTAATAACCTCTGTATTATGAAGTGGTGGACAGAGGAGGTATAGATAGAAACACACTCTGAGCACACCTTGATGGAATACCGTTACCTTGTGTGTCCAAACAATGCAACTTTTGTTTTAGCTCATGGGCAATGAAATAATTTAGATAGAACTGAATCAAATGGGACATATCCCAGCACAAGAAACATTCAAGCTACAGTAAATTTATATGCAGGGTAAAGGTACATCCCTCAGGTAGGTTGTTACTACATTTATTGTGTCTAGACTAGTATGTGTGGTGCTTTGGAGGGCAATTGCAAGTGTAAAAAATTTACATCCCTAAGAGGTACACAGAAAAGAAATGACACACTGAGAAGCCCATCAAAACTTATTTCAAAAAGTTGTTGTGATGTCTCACACACACCTGTGTAAAGGTTCTTTGATTCTTCTTCCATTGCATGCTAGAAGAGCTAAATCCTTCCTAAAAACTTGCATGCAGACTGATGAGCGAGCAAAACTGGAGTCAAAAGTGAGAAAGGACAAGGTAGGCTTTTTTTTTTTTTTTGGCATTACTGTTCTTCCCACTGAATCTCCAAATGTCTCTTTAGCAAAATGTATTCGGTAGGTTAGGAATCAAGGAGAGTTTCCACATTTTTTGATGCTCATTAGCAATTGGTAGGAGAGAGAGCGGATCAACATTTGACAGCCTTCTTTCACAAGCATAATCTTAAAATCTCTGTGTTTTAGAGAGAGATTTTGACATGCTCATTCTCCAAACCCCTGGCTTTGAGGTTTGTCTTTGCATGTTTCAGTTTAAAATCCCAACCAAGAAAATCACTTTCTATGCCTTGTAGGCTTTGATCCTTTGAAAATCTGATTTAATGAATTCTGCCTTTTGCCTCTCACCTAGATAAACAGTCTTTAAAAAAAAAAAAAAACAAACTAATGCCATCAACAACACTAACAAATGTCCTGTCTGTAAGCACAATTAGTAAGAAAATAGCCTTCGTGGTGTTTAGCCTGCAGACACCCGGTGGAACTCCACGACCATAGATCCTAATTAAGGGATTGACTTTTCAAGAAAGATTAAAATAACGAAATGCATTTAGCTTTGCTAAACGATGACAGGGAGGGAATAGGAGAACCCTCAGCAACAATAAGAAGATTGTAAACACCAACAATGGACAAGAGCTGTTTAAAGGAAGAGAAAGAACACTTTCTTAGGCACAGAGAATAAGAAGGAATAATGCATGCGTAAATAGAATAAATAAGTTCAACATTGATTATTGGTATTCTTATTATATTACAACTTTCAAATGAACACAGGGATGTTACTTGTCAAGGACAGATTTATTCATGACCAAAGAAAACGGAAGGGCTCCCGTTACCTTATTACCGCTGCCGAATGTAACATCTGCTTTCATGTGACCAAGGAGAGGCTGTACCACTGTGTATCCCCTCACCATGGAAACGTTTGCATCAGGTCTGCTTTCTAGGCAGCCTTTGTAGAAATGTTCACCAGAAATAACAGTTACAGAACTGCAAACCCACTTCATCCTTCACAGGAGCGGTGGTGGAGCCACCACCTTGCTACTGCAGAGAGAGGGGAGGAGCGATCGGGAAGGCAGCGGAGGTCGTGCAGCACGGCGTGCCCGTGGTTTTGACACTGCATCCAGGGGCAGGAGGTGTTCTGCTTCTAGCATGAACTTGAGTAGATCCTTGGCTCCACCATCGCGATCGCTTTGTCAGGTGTCTAACCAGCTTGGTGGAGAAGACAGAAATAAAGCTGAAGGCTTTATAGTCTGCTACTGCTATTCAACCCTGCTGTAGGGATTTCTCCTACTTGCTTCGGAGAAAGACACATTTTGGGGTTAGAATAGCTCCAAAGCCTCTAAGAAAACATAGCTTTTATCTCATATTTAAAAAGCCAAACTCAACATTGTTAAGCATTTCTAGGTTATCGATTCAGGCTTAGGCAGAAGTCTAGTTGCAGTAAATGCTAATGCTAAAACCTCTCATCAGAAACACTGTAGTGTAACCCATCATGTTTTCTGGGTCGTGATAGTGGAAGTGTATGCTATTATTGCTGAGAGAAGGACGGTCTTCGAATTAACCTGGACTGTGTCCATTAAAGCTCTCGTAGAAAAGCATAACCACTTCCACTGAAGTCTCAGGATCCAGAGGTGGGTACGGAGCCAATACACAGTTCTGGGTGTCCAGAGTCAGAGGTGAATCCAGCAAGGCTCCGAGATGGTCTTCTTCCTTGGTCACCTGGGGACGGTTTCTGGTGGTCCCTCAGAGTGTTTCTTTTCAAAAAAAATAAGTAATCACTTTTGCCCCTCCCTACTAACATTAAATGCCCTGGTCTTCCTCCGGCACGTGGGCTCGCCAGGTGAGCACCTTCCCTCCGTTCCACAATGGGGACAGAGCTGGGGATGTGTACTATTTTATGTCATTCTAATGTGATGTTTTTATCAACATTTCCCAGTCGTTATTCAAATAGAAAGATAACTGGGGATTATATTTTTTGTTCCACTGTAGAGGATGCACGTGAGCGTAGCATTACAGCGCCTACCATGCAATTGTGATGGCATGTGATGGCAATGTTTCCAAATAGTCTATCCCACAACAAAAGGTCAGCAAGTAACCACTCAGACAGACACAATGACAGACTTCCTTTCTACCTGACATGCAATCTGCCCAGAAAATGAAGACAGAAATTACCGAGTACATTTGTAAAACATAGAATGAGAGGTGTGTGTACAAAACCAATTAAGGAAAGAATTGCTTTTTGCTGCTTTTTTCCTGGTGCACTCTTTTGGAAATTTACCTCCATATACTAATTAACCTCTGGGTGACTTTATGTAAATTAGATGGCATTCTTTGCAGTATTGCTGTGGTAGTGTGAGTGATTTAAAGTGATATAAAGTGCTTTAAGGTAGCCAACAAAGTTTCTTTTTAATGTATTACACTATAAAGATGTTGGAATGATCAGGCTCTCTGAGAATGAGAGATAGGCGAGGAGAAGGAGGAGAAAAGGTGAAAAGTGATGTGAAAGATACTGGGAAGACACACAGAGTTCATGGGCCACATCCCCAGCTTGATAAACACGCCCAGGACCACTAACTCAATGTAGATGTTCAAACTGACATCATCTCAGGACCTAGTCTCATACATTGGAAACAGATACTAAGGATGTTAACTGGAGTCCTAGAGCCCTTGGCGATCTCAGACAAGTAATTTCAGTAGATCAGAGAGTATCACTTAGGAAGCCAGGTGATTGGCTTCCCTTATGACGGCTTGCTGTGCAGTTAGTTTTCCTGTGTGTCTGAGACACCAGGGACAAAGAGTCTTGTGAGGAAATTTAACTAAGGAAACAGTGGCCAGATGTATAAAGATCTGTTGTTAATGCCTAAAAGATTTCAGAGCAGAATTAGCCTAGGTGACCTGGTGTTACCCACAAACACCCAAAGCACTTGGGACAGCAAAGACATGAGGAGCGACCGAATTGGTGTCAAAAGAGCTGGAGTCCACGCTGAAGCCAAGTGTGCTCCTGATGCCCACTGGGTACGACAAAGATGTCTGGCGATACCAGTAAAATTTAGAGACCTATTTTAGGATGAGATGAGTCAGACCCTAAAGGTGAGTATCTTTTTCCATTAGAGAGGGTGCAAGGGTGCTTGGTCCTGATGTAAATGCTTACAGTCCGCATCTAGTCAGAAATATCCCAGTCCCTCAGACAAGCACAGCTAATATAAGGAGTGGTGCTGGGAGATGAGAGAGGTAGGAGATACATCACCTAGGTGCCTGCTGTGTATTATTATTCATAACATATCTATTAAAGCATTATACATTAAAATGTGCTTATTACATATTGTAATATATATATTGTCATATATATATAATATATATAATATTGTCGGGGTACTGATGCATCATTTAAAAAAAAAAACCAACAAAGTGAGCTGATTCAGCCCCTGGAAAAGATGGCTAAGGTGCTCAGCTCGAGAGAGTAGCAGGCTGTGACTCCCAACCCCATAAAGGTACTGCCTCGCAGCCCGTGCTTATGCTCCTTAGGTGCTGAGACAGGGGAAATTCTACTATGTAACTGATTTCAGTCGTTCTTGTGAGTTTAAGAGGCTCAGTACTCTGGCTGTGGTGAATCCCAGGCACCTGATTCTCCCCGTGACATATACAGAATGGGTATTTCACACTGCACACCACGAATTCAGTACTAGGAGCCTACGAGCGATGTGCGGCAGAAGTCGGTGTTGTCGTGTTGTCTGTGGATGTAAAGCCAGGTGTCTAGAAGTTGAGCACAGTAGCAGCTAGCCTGTAGGCTCGCAAATTTTGCCAGATTTAGCCTGTCGTCTGTGAAACGCTGAAACACTTGAAACAACGCCAAACAGCTACCCGGTTCACTGTCTGCATCGAACAGTGGATAGTCAGGCTGAGAGATTTACTTCAAGGCAGTCTGGGGGAAAAGAAAAGGAAAATTTCAGAGAAATATTAAGGGAAAATTATATCATCGATTATATAATAATGGCATTAGACAACTTTGCATGCTGCTATTAGATGGGGGAGTGAGTTTTCGGTATGATGGAGAGGCAGGCACGGTGATAGCCATGACGACGATGAGGGATTTCCTCCTCAGGGCATCCTGACCATCAGACTCTCCCCAGTTACTCTGCTGGGAGAGCAACCTGCTTAAGATCTCCCCTCCACCCACCCTTTTCCCAATAAACCTGTTCCTGGGCGAAGTGGGGGTATGTAAAATTCTGAAAGACGTTGAGGAAATTTGTAAGATACCGTTTCCCTTTGCTGCATTCTACCTCCTTTTTGCCGAAAAGAGACCTTCAGTCTGCAGCGCCTTCAGCACAGCAGCGACGAGGCTGCCGGCAGGGCAGAGCCCCTCGCTCCGCAATGCGCGTTCAAACCTCCACCCACCGCAGCCAGCATTTATTTGTGTCTCGGTCACAGAGGCAGGTTCCCCTCCTGGCTCCAGCATGTAAAAAAGAGGAGTGGAGGTCCCTAGTGCTGGGGCTGTGAGATGGTGATGCCTTGCAATCAGCCCCAGGTTTTCCAGGTTCAGCGTAACTTTGCATCACTACAAGAGACATACCAACGACGCGGTGGCATAGGAGGGGTGCTCCTAATAACGCTTTAAAAATGAAAAGAAAGCCTGTTCAGAGAAAATACGCAGCAGACTAAGGAGAAGGACGGAGCTGCCTTTTCTCTCTACCCCACGGCTGGCCTCATGCTCCGGTGTGTTTCCATGGAGGCTGTTGCTGTCACTGCATGGCTCACGCTGGAGTGTCACATTGGATGGGAGCCAGCTCAACAAGAAAAATAAAGTGAGTTTTTAAGAGGTAATGTGGTAAATGTTCTTCTCAGTCTGGCTACCAATATGTGCTGTCTAGCCTGAGGCGCGCAGCACATATGGGTGAAGCTACTGAAGTTTGGTACTTTTAACTTCTCGAGTCACTTTTTTCAAAACCAAAGGAGACACATTCGACTAATTGAGGGGAAAAAAAAAAAAGACAGGTAAGGAAAGGCAAGGCCGAGCGATCTGATCTCAACAGACTGCCACCACCGATTTCTCAATTCTTATTCTGAGGCTTACAGGCTTTTCCACATACCGGGGGATTTTCCCTGCTGCTTAGGCACCGGCAGAGCGGGCAGCTGTTCGCAGCAGCAGACGGCCGGGGTAGCAAAGCGCCCCGGCCATGCTGATGGTGCCCAGGCAGGTGACGGTGTCCAGGGCAGCGGCAGATGCTGGCGTTTGGGCCACCTGCTTGGGGCAGCTGTAATGGTAGCCCTGCCCTTCCGCTCCCCCAGCAGCTGCTGGAGCAGGCGGCCTGGCTCCAGCTCCTCCTTCCTTCGTGGAAATTCAGTTTTACCTCCGCTGCTAAGGTTCGAATGAGCTCTGGTGCTAGCTGCTCTGCAGAGAACTTGGTCAGCCCGTTTGGAGGGGCTGTGTTAGAACTTTTAAAGCAAAATATAGGTGACGTCTGCTCTTCGGAAATCTGCTTCTCTCTCACTTACAGTCTTTCAAGATGCTTCAGCAGTCATTTTGCGGTGTGCCCCTGGGCTTCTGGGAGAGCATCACAACCTCCTCCTCTTTTTCCCATCTGTCAGCTCAGTAGCGACAATAGGGCAGACCGGAGTTTCTTTCAGCTCATTCGATTTCTATGGTTAGCATTTGCCAAGTGCTCAACCATTTGTAAAAATCATGTCATCAGTTGTCATTAGAAAGAGAATTGGTACTGGTATTTACTGAGCTTTTCAGTCACTCAAATGAATTCATTCTCTTAGTTTAAAAAACAAAAACCACGCAAACAAGTCCAGACATTAAGTAAGCAATTGCTACAATACGATGCTTAGGTTTTCAGCTGTTGGGTTGATACCCAGTGGCACAACTATGGTTAATAATCTGTGAAATTCCCCATTTAAAAAAAAATATAACTAATTAAAGAAAAAAATAATTTACTCATCTGAAATGTGGTATGTACAACTGAGCCCAGAGGAAGCCTCTTAACGCTTGTGAGCCATCAACTTTTGATCCAGAAATCACACGATCCAGAAATCACCACGACCATGGATATGTCCATGATGCCCAGGTGCAAACCCAGGCATTTCAAGCCAACCTAATGAAATAACAGAAGTGTTGAAAAGAACCATTTTCAATGTGTCCCATTTCCACTCTGATTCTGAATCTTTTCCATTCTTGAGGCCGGGAAAGTATCTCCCGAATCCAAGAGATTCTGGTACCGGAAAAGCCAAGTTGCGTGGCCTTGAGATCAAAACAGAAGATATCAACATGAGTGTCTTAATAATACAAGACAGCATCTGTAAGACAGGGTGGAAGTTGGGAGAGGAGGAATGCTGTCTGAGTAAAGAAAAAGCACCTAAGTCCTTATTTGCTTGGAGATTTATTCTGTTGTAATTTATTTAATACCTCCATGGAGAACAAAGCACTTTGCTGAATTAAAAACAACTGGGAAAAAACAGATTTTCTTGAAAATATTTGTTATACCTAAAACCTGTCAAGAAAATCATGGGAGATTGTTATGATAATATCCACAAAGAAGACATCCCAGATGTTTTTGGCTGCCTATTAGGTACGAAATCACGTCCATGCCCAGCTGAACGTGCTCCTTTGCTAACCTGCCTGCAGAGCGCTTCTCAGTCCCGTGCGCAAACCCCAACCATTTCTGAAACATTTCTTCTGGCTTTGAAACTGCTTCTCCAGGTCTTTCACGTGCAGAACTTCTTTTGTAGCATATGAAAACCACGCACAGGGAACAAAGTAGGTATCTCCAATTTTACGGAGACACAGTGGAGTGCAAAATAACCAGGAGCCACAGAGAACACAACACAGGGGGAGTTACAGGGAAAATTTGGAAAGATTGTCCCACACCATGTCTCTATCTTACCGAAAGAGATGTAGTAGCTCTAATGTTCATATGAGAATAAAGTACACCTCTCTCTATAAAGAACTGTTTCAGAGATCCCTTTTTTTTCTTGTTGTCTCCTAAACAATCAAACAACACAGTATTCAATACGAGGAGCTGAGATAATGAAATTGAACATGGAGCTTAAAATGATGCAAGACATTTTCTCCGGGTGATGTTTAGGTCGATAAATTCAGCTACAAAATACAGAGTTTTGAAATTAAAATCCAGAGCAGACCATTCCCTTCCTGGGCGTTGAATTGACACAGTGTCCAGGGCCAGGAAGTGCTTGTCTCCACTTTTTTTTCTTACAAAAACATTAACCAAACATCGGAGAGATGCAAAACCCAAAACCTCCTTCTTTCCCAGAACACGTTCCTTGATGACTTCCTACTCCCTACTAACTTTTGCCAATGTCAGATTATACTAAATAAGGAACTGTCCCTCCTGTTCTTCTGCCTCTTAAATAAGCTCATAACCCTTCAAGGGCTCTTGCTAAAAGAAGGCAAAAAAAAAAAAGTAGTGCATGATCTCAACCCGAGGTTATAGAAAGGGCACAGAGCTTTCGGATCAAGGGAGTGAAGCATTAATACTGTGTGGCCCCACTTCGCTAGAATATGTCTTGGCAACATTGCTAGTCTAAATCTGGCAAATTGAGTATTTTGATCTCTGTCCCTGGAGAAAAACATGCACCTATTATACCAGATTATAATTTTCCTCTTTTGTGCAGTGTAACCAAACTACTCTCCATTATATACTTTATTATATCAGAGAGGCTGCATTGTGTACATTAACACTGCCATTTATGCGCTGAGTTAGGTTGGTTTTGTTGGGTTTTTTTTAAGGAGAGTGAGCTGAAGGGAAGATTTCCTGATCGTCTGTCTAAGAACAAACAATTGGTTTATACAAAGTACAGAAAAAACACAAATGTGGTGTACAAAAGCTATGATTTTCATACCCAAGGAATATTACTGCTGCTGTTTGAGTGAGCCATGTGAAATACGATAGTGCTACTTGTCGGTTGTACTTCCACGTTTTAGATTGACCATTTTGGTTAATGGCCACCTAGAAGTTGACAATAAACCCTAGCATTTGATGGTAGAGTGCCGTGCATGTTGAAATACTTCATAAGTAGATTCAAAGAAACAGAAGCTGACGTCCTTGCCCCCAAAAAGTTTGCAACCTCGTGCTTGATGGCGGCTGTCGGATAAAGGCGCACGGCTCGTGTATTCATGTTGAGCTGAACACCAATTTGAGTGGAGAAGGAGCGGAGCAGGCACTTGGCAGATGATCACAGGCTGGATTGCAAGACAGCAACCATACCCAAAAGGCTGTATCTGCTGATGTGGTCAAGTCCTTGGCAAAAAGAAACCTTTTACGTGCCTGTATCCAAAAGGGAAGGCTTGTGAAAGGAATTAGTAACACAATCCCTCAACTGCAGGTATTTGAATTGATTATCTGTCAACCCAAAGGTTTCCCTAAGTTCAGCAAATGAACACAATCTGTCTTCTAAAATGCATCATGTAATTTGTTAAAGCTTTTGTCTAACCATGCATCCTAAATAAAAACGCATTTAGGTTTTGGTTTGGGTGGCAAGGTTGATTTTTTTTTTTTTCCCGTTTATTTGAGTTAGAAAATTGAATACAAGCTGAAATGGAATAAACAATAGATAACTTAAGAGTGATTTTTTTATAACTGTTGTTAATTTAAATGACAAAATCTCTCAATATTCAGCACATTACTGATTTATTTCAGATGTATCTTTAGTTGTTTCAGGCTCACATTGTTAAAATATGCTATTGATTTTCTGTTTTCTTTTGTTCTGAGGTTCCAGTGTGCTCTCTGCTGGTGATGCCATCCTCTATTTTGAAAAATGACTGATTCATTATGATTGACTTTAAAAAAAACAAAAACAAAAACAAGACTTAAAACATGTTTAAGTTAAAGTCGCCAAATTGATTCAAGAGTATTATCTACTTGCACATTTGCTGGATTAGGATCTAAGGCAAAATGCAAATAGGACAATGGATATCGGGGAAGAATGGTCAAGAAAATTATCAGTGGAGGACAAATATAGGAGAGATGAGAGGCTGAGGAACGTTATGGGGAGATTTTATAGGACCTTCTTTTTGTTAAGTTTTAAGAAACTCCATTAGGGGAAGAACAGCTACAGGAAGACTGGAAAGAGCCATCTGGGATTGTAAGTGATGGGACTCGATAAAAGTGAATCAGTAGTACTGCTTTGTAGGCAATATGGCAGAAGTGGAGAAGGGTTACGGAAAAAGTCTAAAATACGCAGGTAAACACACTTGTCGAGCTTATGAAAAAGTAAGTAACCAAAAATGTTCCATGGGCCAATTTGTTCTCCTGGCTTCCAAAAGTATGTTTTTCTATTTTTAGAACTGTATATGGCAATACACTGTTAAGGTTCCTGCTTCAAAATTTAAGACTCTCGTTTCCGAAAAAATGGCATGCTGAAAAGTCCCATTGATTAATAGGAAATGTGATTAAAGTTCCTTCTTTAGAGGAAAAAAAATGAAGAAAAACGAGAACTTTCTAAATCTTTAGAAATACTAAATGTTTTCAAAGTATTTCTGTGTTAAAATGTAAGCCAGAACATTTTCAAATAGACTCAGCTTTGTTAAGCTAGATGAGAATGGAAACAGAGGGGTCAGGTATATGGAGTGAGCCAAGACGGTGATTTAGTAGGACAGGTTTTCCATAAAAGCATGTGATTGAGAACTACATTTCTCTATAAATCTGCGATATATATCAAATACTAATGTGTAATATCCCTACTTCCGTATCAATCTATTGATATATAATCATGTAATACGTTTCTCCTGCGAATGTAGCTACATATTTTTTGCTTTAGATACTGCCCGGCAAATTCATGCATATGGGCAATAGTTCTTAGTAGCAGGCAACAGACCATGTAAACAGCCAACATAGCACATAATGAAGCTCACGGAGAACAAATTCTATCACCAAATGTCAGTCAGCCAACCCCTCTTCTAGATGATTTCCTTAGACATATTAGATATTAGATTAGATATTCTATATTAGATATAGAATAAAATATTTCTAAGTATGACAAAATAAATACTGGTGTTTTAAAACATTTTATCTGAAATTCAACGGAAAGGAGCTTTGTCTGCTTCTCAGGGCACAGCAACGTGTGTAACATGATGTTTCTCTGTTACGCACCTTATCACACTGTCTACATGCAATCTTCTTCCCGCTATCACTATTCATTTCTCATGTGCCAAGTATTCATTAATCCTTTAACCTCGGTAGGTAGAAACCAGTTTTTCTCTGCAGAACACTCAGCACCGGGGCATCGTTGCTCCCTGTTCCAAGTGGTTAAGAAGGATGAATGTTAATACTCGTGTTTTTTATTGATAAATCTGAATATAAGCTACGCATCTATCCGGGGATATAGCGGATATATCCGGATTCCAGCGGTGTTCTATAGTAGCCTGCTTCCTGTGGGATTGCATATTTTATCTTTTAAAACAAGTGTTACAACGTTAACTTTTGACTTGGGTAAAATCTTCTGACATCTAATGAATCGCGTATGTAACTTACAGTGAGCTGTTGGAACTGGTTCTGTATCTAGAGTAATAATATAAGGAAATACGTTGCTTGGGTCATTAGACTGTATTTTAACTCCATTTTAACTCACTTTTCTCCAAAGGAAATGATTACACTAGAGGCAAAATTGTAATAGCAAATCATGCCTAATCCCCTTTATAGCTTGCGGAGACATATATTTATATAGACTGTGAGGTAGACTTCTGTTTATATCCATTTTAGCACTTCTTATTTGCCATTCTGCCCTTTTTTTTTTTTTAACCTTGTGGAAATAGAGGTAAGGTGCAGGGACAAATAGCGAGGGGGTTATGTTACCTAAACCGTTTATGCCAAAAGGCGGCAGAGGAGCAGTTACAGGAAGAACACACGAAGCGATGCATAGACGTTGTTTCAGGCAGCTGGCATGAAATCCTCTAAGGGAACAAACATTGGTTCTGGTTCTTCTGGCTTCCTCGGTAAATATTGTGTAGAGTAGCAAACATTAGTTTGTATTTACTGAAAGTAATAGCGTTTTAGCAGTAATTATTTACCTGAGCTTAGCCTGGCTTTCTATGTAAACAGGCAAGCTATACGGGCTCTTACAAACACACTCAGGCGACGGGCCAACCTACTAGACAAGGGATCCCTCTTTCTGCATTTTATTTACCAAATTATTGTTACGAGTGGGATCCTCTGGAGCTGCTGAGCTGAGCTTGAATGTGAGGAGGACGAGGGGTGGGGACCCATAAAGAACTTGCCATTTTCTACCTGCTCTGATCACGGCTTTTGCCAGGGTCCAGCACGACACCCTGAATATTCACAAGGCTATTAAGCTTCCTTAAATTGAATCCCCCCCAACATTACCCAGAAACCATCTTAGCAGCCAGGGCTGGTCAAAGCTCACCTGCAGCCTGGCCACACCGCATTTACTTCATGCAACACGAACCATAGGGGAGGCGGCAGAAAACAGCCACACCAGCTTTACATTAACAAAAGGCTCTCCAAGGCAAGGGAATCCCTCGGTAACCTGCCAGGCCAGCTTAATAGCTTTGACACCGCTCAGGCATGGGCCAGGATCTTTCCACCAAAATATTCCACCGTGTAAACACGTACGTGTAAGAACACTTTTGAAAAGAAGTAAGATATTCGCTTCTTAAAGTTTAACACCGACGCTCAGGATTTCTATTTTTGTTTCCTAAGGTTTTTAAAGTTCTTCTTTTAAAACATCCATGTAATAAGGAGAGCTTATGTTTTAAAGAAACTTTAAGATTTTGGGAACTGTTTCGCTGTATACTGTTATTAAAGCCTTTACAACCCAGTATCCGCAGCCCTTACGTGTGAAAAATCTTCCCATAAAGGCAGTTCTCAGTTTGCAGAGGCGCGACTCGGACTTAAGCGCCGACCTCCGTGCAGAAAAGCCGCCTCACGTACTTCTCGCAAGCTACCGTGTGCCTAGCTGAAGGAAAAGGGGAGGGGGGGGGAATAAGAGAAAGGTTTGCGGAGCTCTGCCCCTGCCAGCCCGCCAGGTAACTGCGAGGGCCCGGCCCGGCCAGCCGAGATAGCGAGAGAAGCGAACGCCGCCCCCGCCGCCCGGCCTCCCGCGCCCCGCCGGCAGCGCCGCCCCGGGACGGCGCCGCCTGCTCCGCGCCTCAGCCCCCCCGGCCCGCCGCGCCCGGCCCGGCCCCCGCCCTGCCTCCCGGGCCCCGCCCGCCGCCCCCGCCCGCTCCCCGGGGCTCCCCGCTGCGGCCCCGTGCCCTGAAACCCGCCCCCCCCGCGGCTCCCCTCAGCGTCCCTATCGCCCCGTGTGTCGCCGTCCCCGGGGCGCCCCTCAGCGTCGCGACGGCCGTGTCCCCCCACGGGGCTCCCCTCAGCGCCCCCATCGCCTTGTCCACCCCGGGGCTCCCCTCAGCGCCGCCGCCCCGCCCCCCTCGGGCCTCCCCTCAGCCTCCCCATTGCCCCGTGCCCTCCCCACGGTCTCCCCCATCGCCCCGCACCCCGCCGAGCCTCCCTCGCCACCCCCGTTAACCTGTCCCCGCCCCGCCCCGCCCCGCCCCGCCTGCCCTCAGCGCCCCCCCCGCCCCCGGCCTCCCCTCGGCGCCCCCGCTGCCGACCCCGCCCTGCCCCTCCCCGCGGCGCCCCCGGAGGCCTCGCCGCCCTGCCCCTCCCCGCGGCGCCCCGCTGCCCTGCCCCCCGCGGCCGGGCGGGGCCGGGGCCGGGGCGGGGGGCGGTGCGGCCGGGCGTTCCCGTCCCCACCCCCCCGGGGCGGGGCGGGGCGGGGCGGGCGGCGCACCGGGCGGCGGGGCGGCCGAGGGGCGGGGGCGCGGCCCCTCCCCTCCCCCCGCCCGGCTGCCGGTGGGGGCGGGGACGCGCCGCATGCCAGCGACGCCACCGGCGCCCGCCGCGGCCGGAGCAGGGGCCGGGAGCTGGGGAGGGGGACACCGGTCCGGACCGGGCCCTTTGTCTGAGCGGCCGGTGGGGTGTCGCGGCGGCGGCCCCACCGTGAGGCGAGGCGAGGCGAGGCGGCGCCGGGAGCCTCCACCCCCGGCCCACCCTGCCCCTGGCTCATCATGTGACGCGGGTAAGTCGGCGGCGAGCGCCGCGGTTCCCCGGGCTGCCCCCATTCATTTCCCGGGGACGGCGGCGAGCCCGGCCGCCGGCTGCCTCCGCCTGTGCTGTGTGCGAGTGTGCGTGCGTGCGTGTGATACTGCCCGGGGAGAGCGGGGCGGACAGACAGACAGACAGACAGAGAGAGGAGAGCGGGGACCCTGTGTCAGGGGAAGGAAACAGTTTCTCCTGCTCTGCCGCTTCTGCTCAGGTCTGTGCCGATTCCCTTTCTTATCAGAATAAACGGCTAACGTATATTTTCGCTGCTGCTGTCCCAATCAGCTTTCTCTTTTAAAAAAATAATAATAATAATCGCTCCTATACCGAAGTTAAATAATTTTAAAGAAAAGCGGGGGCAGGGCGCCCCCCCCTTCCCCCGCTTCCCTCAGCGCCGCCGGAGCGGGCTCCGCCGCCGGGGCGAGCCGGGGGTTAACGGCGGTGGCCTCCCTCCATCCCTCCCTCCTTCCATCCCTCCCGGTGCCCCGGCGGCAGCGATGCCGGGGGCGGGGGGGGGGGGGGGGGGGGGGGAGATGTGTGTGTGTGTGTGCGCAGGGTGCTGGGGGCCGCCCCCGCCGCCGGCCCGAACTTTTCCCTCAACTTTCCCGCTGAGGCTTTGGGGGGGGTGGGGGGGGCGGTGAAAAAAAGCGGGGGAAAAAAATAGAAAGCGATAAGCGGGGAGTGATGAGCGGAGAGCTGGGAGAGCCCAGCCCTTTGTGCTGCCGTCCCCGGGCGGGGGGGGGGGGGGGGGGGGGCGGGCGGCCGCGGTGCCCCTGCGCTTTTGGGGGGGGTGGGGAAAAAAATTAACACGTAAAAATAAATATTTAAAAAAATCTAAAAAATACAAATCGGTGTGTAATGCTATACGGGGGGGATAAAAGTCGGAGTGTAACGCTATATGGGGGGGGGGGGGGGAATAAAAATCAGAGTGTAATGCTATATTACCTTCTACCAAAATAATCATCTTCTGTAAAATAAACACTTGCTCTTCCAGAAGTCGGCCGGCGCTGCCTGGGGAGCAAACGGCTGGTATTTACGTTAAAAGCGTGTGCCCGGAGCGGCTGCGGGAGATGGGTGCCCCATGGCACCGGCGTCACCCTGTGAAGCCCACCGAAAGCTTTCCGCTGCTGGTGCAGCCGGGTAAACGCGCTGGGGTGAAATTTGGGCTCCCATCCGCCTTTCCCCCCACCCCCCCCAAAACCCCGCACCGCCCGTACGGGCGGTGCGGGGTTTTGGGGGGGGTGGGGGGGAGGAAGGCGGATGGGAGCAGCCGGATGGGTTATTTTATATCCATCCCCCTCCACGGTTTGCAGGGATGCGATGCTCCGCTCCAGGCAGCGGGTTTTTTCGGGATCTTGTTGGCTTCCCGCGAACGGGCTTGCGTGGAAAACGGCCCTTTTACGCGCTTAGGGAGCAGGTACGAGCAGTTTGGCAGGAGGCACCGAAGAGAAGTTCGCTTGCGTCGGGGTTTGTGTCGAGCTTGTAAAATCCTGCTGGCTTTTGGCGGTCCCCCTCCCCCCGAATAAGTAAGTAAACCGATTTATTTTTTTTTTTTAATTATCTGTCATGAAATAAATGGTGGTGTTTTCCCCCCATTTCTTTTTTTTTTTTCCGCTTTTCCCTTTTTGTCTTGCCACGGCAGGTAGATATTCGCGGCAACTTTGCGAGGCTGCTTTATATAGCGCTGGCATATGGGCTCCATTTTCTGCTTTCTGGTTGGTCTCCAACTCTGAAATGTACAGGAACGGCAAAGTGGTCTTAGCGTGGGATTAGTAACTGTGCTGAATAGGTCACAGATGGGGCGATAGGAGCATTTTATTGATGACGTAAGGCTGCATAAACCGAGACTGCCTTTTTTTTTTTTTTAAATATATTATTCGTGCTGGGGGAGGGGGACTATCTTTCTAATGGGACGTAATCAACTTGAAACCGCTGTCCGCAAGCCGGCGTGTCACCTATCGTCACAAACCGACCATGCATAGCGAAGGAAACATTGCATGCGGATTTTTTTTTTTTTATTTTTATTCCCCCCCCCCCGTGCTGCCTGAGGCTTTGGCAGCCGGTCGGAGCTGCCGCCGCTATGCTGCCGGCGGGTGCCCGGGCTGGAGCCTGGTGGGATGACATCACTCCCTTGGCGGCTGGGGAGCAGCACCCATGCGCACCCCTCCCCGGGCCAGCACCCCCAGGCGCCCCCCCCCCCACTGCATCCAGAACAGCAGCGGTAGTATTTTCCTTCTTTTTTTCCCCTTTTATTATTTTTTTTTCCCCCCCTTTCTTTTCCTGTCTGGTACCTGGAACTCAGGGGGAGGGGGGCAGTCTGGGGAGCACCTTTCTTTAGGCAAACCTTTTTGTTAGGACACTGGCAGCTTTACAAGGTGGCTTGGGCTCCCCCCCCCCTCGCACTCCCCCCCAGTTCATGGAGTAGTCAATAGCATTTAAAGGGGGCTGCGAAAAATTGTATTTTCTCTTCTATCCCCCAGCTGTGGGGGGAAAAAAGAGGCTTTCTGAGGAGGAGATACACCGTGGGGCATTTGATGAGTGATTGCACGTGTGCTGGAGGGGCTGGGAAGGAGTTTAGGATGTGGGAGATACTGTTTGGTTTCTGCTTCTGATAGTGAGGCAGTATCAGACCTGTAAAGAAGGGGGGATGGGAAATGAGGTATTTTTAATTCCCCCCCCCCCCCCCCCAGCAATACTTAGTGGTAATATTTCCAGGCCTTCCTGCACTCTCTTGTAGAAAAACCTTTGCTGGAAAGGCCCCCGAGAGCCCAAGAAGACTGTGTGTAGCAACTTTTAAAAATAAACTTTAAGATTCCAGGACAGGCTAATCGCGGAGTCCTCTGCCAGCTGTTTCTGTCGGGATGAGCCAGACCTGAACGTGCGGCGGGGCTGAACCAGCTCGTCTTCCCCCAGGAGGTGGTAGAGTGGGGTCAGCGAAGGGCTTGGGCTGCAAAGCCCCATGGTAGCAACCGTCGTCGTCTTCACCCAGACCGAGGTGGTGCGTGATGGTACCCACCATAATTAAATAGAAATACAGACCACATTTTTGAGGAAAATGGGGGGGTGCTTGGGGAGCTCTCTGCCACACTGTGGAGTTGCGGAAGGTCTGTGTAATTCGGTGCAGGTTTCAGTGCTAGAAGGGCGTCCAGTTGCTTAGATTTTGGGTAGCTTATAAAATAAAGGGAAGGTGTGTGCCTTTTCTCATCACTGGGTGGATGATGCCCGCTTAGGCTAGCCTTCCCGAAGTCGTAGTGCTGTAGCCTTTGTGCTTCAGGCTGCTGGATCGCCTCTGTGAGCCTTGCAGGGCCAGTGGCGCCGCTCCTCAGGATGGCCAACCTCCCTGCTCGTTCCTTCAGTAAGTGTCATTTGCATTGTGTAACAGGTCTCGTGAATACAAGGTTGGTTTTGACCAAGTTGTTCGAATCAAGTAAAATATGAGGCTGTAAATGAGGTGTTTGTATATCAATAAAGCTGGGGAAATACTTATTTTTACTGACGTGTTTTGCTTGTGGCTTTTGAAGTATTATGTCTTGATGTATTTTGTTGGGGGGTGATTGCGGTTTGCCTTTCCTTGACATAACTACAAAATGAAACGAAAAATTAATTTCTTGAAATGGAAATTTCATTTTTAGAAAAGCTGAAATGGATGCAGCACCAAGACTTTGACCTTCTCAGCTCCTGACTAGTGGTTGTTTACTACAGCTGCAGCTGTGCGTCTCTGAAAGAGGAGGAGCTGCAAACACAAGCATGCTCACTTTCCCCAGCCAAGAGGAAAACATATAATGAGCATGCTGTTTCAAAGTGAGATGTAAAGAAAAGTACTGAGCAGTCAGGTTGTGGCTTTTCCTTTCCTTTTGTGCAAGGTGTGCTGTGCTGTATCTGTAAGACAAATTTTGAGTCTTGGAAGTGCAAATGTGAAAGCATGAAATGACTACGCTACCTATGCAGTGAAAAAGAAATTAATTTTTTTAAATTAAATGCATGCTTACGCCAGAAAAGATAAATGCTTTTGCACTGTAGTACTAAGGATACTTTCAACATCGTTCTTCAGTGGAAAAAGCTCCGTGTAACCTTACCCTGTGTTCAACAACTGAACTTTAGACAGTCTTCTTGCTTCAACTGAATGATTTTTTTTTTTTTGAAGTTGGTACCAAATGCAAAGAAAAAAAAGAGCAACAAGAGTTATATTTGAGGATTCAGTGTCAAAATGGTTGTTTTAGTTTATAGCTAGGCGTGGAGCTATGTTGACAAACTTGACTGGAGCGTTGACTAGACCCAATATATGTATGTGGCACTGTTGCAAAAGTGGGTAAAATCGAACCGATGTGAGAGTAGTTGTGCAGTCTCTTTTGGTTTGTGTATATACATGTATTTAAAAACCCCAACTGTGCTAGTGGTGCTGTGTTTGCGTTTGGAAGCTCTTTTCTGTGCAGAAGGTCTGCTTAGACTTGGTGCCCTAAAATCTGTGAACTTTCTCGTACTTCTGCAAAGTTTGGTGTGACTGGTAGGTTTGAAGTTTATTCTGAGTCTGTGCTCTCATGTTTGCGCCCAAGCAATAACTAAAATACAGAACTGGTAGAGTATTCTTTAATTAGTTTTATTTACCTTTTGGCAGCAGAGAATTCTTAAAATAAAGCTGAGAGACAGAAGGAAGAGGAAAAATGAACATGGCTTTGCCAGAAAGTCAGCATATCTACACTGTGCGTAACACTGAGCTTGTGTGGACTTTCCTTTCTTGGGTTCAGTGTAAAATCTCCCGGTATTAATCAGAAAGCATGACCTAGACTTTGGTCTAAACCAAAATCAAATTATAACGTACAAATATTTTTTTGCATTTATGTCTACTGCAGAATGATGTGTTTTGATTTGGAGAAGACAACTTTAAATTATGGTGTGCCTTGGTCCTACAACTATTTCTGTCATTTCCTGCATTTTTGGGAAGGGATGGTGGCATGAGCCATCCCAGTGTTTATCAACTGAAATACATTGTCAAACTTGAGAGTGAATATATGAAGTCATGTGAAATACATTCAGGGACTGTATGCTTCATACTGACTACGTTTCTTCATGCATTCCACATCTGTGCACATCATCTCCTGTGTCAGAGGAGCCCCTTCAGCTGCAGGTACAAGGGTAGGACTTGTCTAGGTGTTGACTTGCTGATTATTCCTTTTTTTTGAAAGTGGTTTGTTTTGTTTTTTTTTTTTTAAAAGTTCAGTAAAATCGCAAGGATGCAAAAGCTAAGGTGTATCAGAACTAAAATTGTGTGTGTTAGGGTCAAGGGAGATCCCATGATTAAAGACTATTAACAGTGTATGCTCAGTGATACTGAATAAAGTTTGCCAAGACGGTTGCACACTGGCATTTCCTACCCTCTGAACGAAATCCTAGCAACGTCTGTATTTTTTTTTAATCTCCTCATTTGTTTATTTGTTCATAGATTGTTTTTAATTGTTTTTTTTAATAAACAAATGCCCTCATGCGCAATGGTATTTATCCTTTTGTGGGTCGCTGGTAGTGTTGGCGTTGACAGGCTTTGGAGTTGCAGCGCAGACCAGCAGCACTTGAGTTAAGGAATGTCTGGTTAGCAGTAGCAAGCTTTTGTCCTCTCTGTGAACCAGCCTCCAGGATGGGAATGAAGCACGCTCTTTGCTAATGGCTGGCATGGTATTTGCTACATAGCAGAGTAATGATGGAACTCAAAAATCCCGAGCTTTGTTCCTGTCTGTGGGGCGAGCGTGTTCTCGTCATTTAAATGTAGAACAATCAAATGCATGACCTTGGACATCAGCGCCGCAAAGGGGATAATTAAATCAGATGATGTATCATGTCGGGAGACCTGAGTTCTGGTCTCAGTTTTGTCAGATGTCACCTAGGACAACCACTTCGTTACCCTCTCTGTAAGGTGGTAAGCAGTGACCCTAATTCCCAATTAGTGTGGGACGTTGTCCGGTGGTCAGAGCTGCGAAGAGCACAAGGTTATGCATGCTAACGCTGATCCTCCCGCTGACTACCTAAATAGTTTCTTTTTCTCTGCTTTGGCCAAGAAGGGCTTTGCTGCTGGTGGTGTTGCATCTCTTCTCTGGAGCCTTATACGTCCCCGACGGCAATGCGGGAAGCACAGCGGTGCTGGCTGGCCGGGTCGGTGCAGGTGATGTGCAGAGAGCTCAGGCCGGCTGGAAATAAGTTCAGGTCTGTTAGCGGAGTCGGAGATGCTACCAGCGAGCTCTGGAAGCCTTCCTGAGCATGGGCGAACTGTAATTCTTGGATATTTTGTTCAAGTCTCGACAGACTGGCATTGACATGGGTAAAGGCAGCTATCTAACCCCAGCAGTTTCTGTCTTTTTCTGTGGATCCCTGAAGGAGAATCTTTCCAAACGCAATATTCTGAATTATTTTTTACCTTTTTTTCCCCACTACCAAAATTGTCAAAAGTGACTGGTGTGTTCTGAAAAACTTTCAAATCAAACTTGGCAGAAGCAGTCACTGAGAATTTCAGCTGAAATGATTGAAGTTTGTTAAATGGAATAATGCAATATTAGAAATTTGTAACATGAATTTCAAAGAATAACTGTGACTACTGTCATTTACTATCGATGTTACTCCTTTTTTTTTCCATGGGACCAGCATTTTCAGATGGTCTGCTAAAAATTGAGGACACCTTTTGTAGTAGATGTGATAACACGTTGTCATCCGAGGTAGCCACTGAGATATGTAGGATTAATGGTATCAGTTGTCAGTTCTTCCTAGGGAAAAAAGAAAGATAACGGCTGTGAGTATTTTGTAGTAACATTTGGCATGAATCTGAGCAGGACTTGACTTAAAATCAGAATAATATAGAAATATTTTTTTTGCATCTGTCTTTATTTTGGGTGCACAATGCTGGCATAAAAGAGTTTTGAGTTAGTCTTCAAGCATGGGTTGGCAGTGCTCTAGAAGAGCATGTAAAGAGCTGTGATTGATGATACTTTTAAAATCTTTTTAAGTGTTGGACAGTAGTTGGAGCTCTTCCAGTTCCTTTTTCAGAGAATCTTTCAGTTGCAAGAAAATTTGGGTTAAGTGGGAAATGAAAAGATTTCTCTTAAAGAACAAAACCAAAAAAAACAAAACCCAAAAAACCCCCATAAAACCGAAGGTGGGGAAAAACATTCCTTTCCAGTTTCTATAAATCAGTAACAGTTATAAGGCGACTTAATTTTTCGCTAGTTCCATCTCACCAAGGAAATCTTTTGTATAGACGGTGCCCTACAGAATTTTGAAAGGAAAAAATGAGCAAGGTGGGTTATTTTTCCCCTTTTGAAAGGGAGAGCATGCAAACTCAGTCTAGTTAGCAGGCAGATTTGGAGGCTGCTATTTTGGGAAGCATTGCCATTTTCGCTTTTACTTTCCAGATCTATATTCAGCTAAATCAACGTTTTGGTAAAATGTCTTTGACATTTGTCTAAAGAGTATATATCAATAATTCTGGACCTTCTGTTTTGAAGATACAATATCATGAGATTTAGTACACTTTTTCTTCTTTGCATCCCAGCCAGTATCCAAGATGGATTTATCTTGTGCTTGCCGGAGATGTGCTCTCCTTTAGGTTTCATGTGTTGCTGGATTTAAGAAGGCAATCTTTCTTTTTCATTGCAGTGCTAAAGAAGCATGTGGACTAGGCAGGGATGGGAGGCTTGAATCTACGCATAGCAATCACAGACACTTGCCTCAGTCAGTTCTGGCGGATAGCTTGAATAAAATACAGTCCTTTCCCAAAAAGAGGAGCCTAGCTCATCCTCGCCTCAGAGGTATGCACTAAAATCACAACGCCGGGATCATTCTCGTCGCCAAAAGACCATCAGAAAACCTCTCCTTTGGCTGACAGTGGAGGAAGTCTCAGATGTTTAGGTCGCACGTAGATGTGTGCACTGTACTTCTTTAAAGATAGGTGAGAGGAGACCTGCTCTGCTTAAATCCTTGGAGGGGCATTCCTGGCCCTGCAGGATGTGACTGCGGTGAAGAAGGAATAGCAGTTTTTGTGGGCTCTTCTCTTGGCTTTTGTTATTTGGTGTTAACTTACCCTGTGCGCTGTGAGAGCAGGCACCCCTAGCCAGGCTGTGGCTTCCTTCAGTCAGGGACAGCACCGGGAGCTTACCGGTTTGGTACCCCAGTCCTCTTGTGGGCATAGCCTGAAGTCCGTCAGCAGAAATGAAAAATACTTGGACTTGTGTATCCCTCACAAATATTATTGAAGTTCTATGTATGTGTGGCTTTCATTGACGTGTCTTTTCTCTCTCCTCAAAAAAAAAGAAAAGGGGGAGTGAAGGGGGGGGGAGGGGGAGAAAAAGGAAAAAAAAAAAAAGGAATTAAACCTAAAAGGAGAAAGTTTCTTGTGATGAATTCTGACTGCAGTCAATGTGTCGCGTTCCCATCCATCAGTTCCCGTCACCATGTGTTTAGCTATGGCACTGCCTTCTGCTTCTTGCCAACAGCACTACCCTGCCTGTCTTCAGGTGAGGAGTGCTGTTTTCTGACACCCCTTCTGCTGATGGCCTGCGTGGAACAGTGTCTTGTCATTAAGAGGCTGCTTTGATTTTTATTCCCAGCCAGATTTTCTGGATCCTGGATTATTTTAAAGCCACCTTAATTTTATGAAAGGTGTAGGAACTTTAACTACTCTTCCCCCCCCCCCCCCCCCCCCCCCCTGCTTTTTCTTTAAAGCTTTTCTACTTGTACTTGTTGTGCTTTGCACCCATCTGACCGAAGAAGCCAGTGGCCCTTAATGCTATTTATAGCATATATAAATATATATATATATATGCTTGAAATTGCTACTTGCTGCGTGTAAGGGATATTTTCTCAGTTGTTCAGCACCTACCTGGCAAGCCCTCTGAGCAGGGCTGCCTTCCCAAGAGCGTGGCTTTCCATGGCGGCTTCTGCCTGGCTGGTGAGTGGGACAGGTGGGGTGAGGATGCTCCCCTGTGTTTGGCCATGGGTGCTGGAGCGTCTTTCAGCAGACCCAGAGCAAGCCAGGGTCAGTCCCGCCTCCAGGCTGGCTCCTTGGATATTACTGTGATATCATAAATAGAAACGTGAGGGTAGCACGAAAAGTCTTCTTTTCATATCAGTTAAATACTAGAAGTATGAAAATAGTCAGTGGAAATATTCTCCTTGTGTTATACAATGTTAAAACTAATTCAGCAAACCAGAAAATTTTTGTCTTTATCAAAGAATCTGTAAAAGTAATTTTTATAGGAGGGAGCGGAAATGAGACACATGCTACGGCAATCGTTTGATATGATCTTGTCCTGGTTTCGGCTGGGATAGAGTTAATTTTCTTCCTCGTAGCTGGTACAGTGCTGTGTTTTGGATTTAGGATGAGAATGATGTTGATAACACACTGATGGTTTAGTTGTTGCTAAGTAGTGCTTACACTAGTCAAGGACCTTTCAGCTTCTCATGCCCTGCCAGTGAGAAGTTGGGAGGGGGCACAGCCGGGACAGCTGACCCAAACTGGCCAGAGGGGTGTTCCATACCATGTGACGTCATGCTCAGTACATAAACTGGGGAAAGCTGGCCGGGGGGGGCTGCTGCTCAGGGACTGGCTGGGCATCGGTTGGCGGGTGGTGAGCAATTGCACTGTGCATCACTTATTTTGTATATTCTTTTATCGTTATTATTTTCCCTTCCTTTTCTGTCCTATTAAACTGTCTTTATCTCAACCTACGAATTTTACTCCCTGCCCCCCCCCCTCCGATTCTCTCCCCCATCCCACCGGGGCTGGTGGGGGGAGCGAGCCAACGGCTGTGTGGTGTTTAGCTGCCTGCTAGGTTAAACCACAACAGATCGAAAACAGTAATTCCAGTCATCATTCGTCTGACATTATGGTGTTTTCAGTTTAAAAGTTGAATGACTAGACCGCAGCTTTTATGAAGCTTGAGGATTGGCAACGGTGTCAAGTACGGGAATTGTGTCCTAAAAGCATCTTGACAGCGCTGCAGGTGCCGCCTAGAAACAGCAAAGCCATGAAGCCACGTTTGACCAACGTGTGAGTTGCAAAGACTTTTAAGGATTTCTGCCTGGATGAACAAGTTCGAGTTTAGCCACAGATGCCGAATTCAATTTGTTCTCCCAGTTTGTAATATGAACCCTGTTTTTGCAGACCCATCTAGTGCTGTATGTCTAGTAGGAGGCTTCCAGCTTGAAACTGAGCTCTTAGTTCAGTGGTTTAGCAGTGCTTCTAGGCTGCTTTGCCTTAAAACTATCATCCTTGCTCTTGGTGCCTGATGCAGGCTTTCCTAGCTCTCTGTACAGCAATCTTCTGCCTAAACATGAAGTCCCATGTTGAGAGGGGGATTTAATTCCCCGTGTTGTAGGCTAAAGAACGTGTTAGGTACCCCCATAGAGTAGTGTGTAAAATACAGTTTAAGTCTGCAATGACTTAGTGAAAAGGCTTTGAAAAGTGTGTGTTTGAGGTCTTAATTGAAGGGTGAAGCTGCATTTCGAGTTCAGTGCCATCCCAAAGGATGGTTTCAGATGATGGCTGGTTCTGTTCAGTCTTTAGTTGGTGGTGGACATGTTGGCATTTAAGCAGATAGCAGAAGGAACGTACTGTAAAGTCAAATGAGACTATACTCACTGGGGGCAGGACTTAGTGAAGTGAGAAGAAATACAAGATCTCAACATGGGGATCAAATTGTAGATTCATTGATCTGAAGATCAGAAAAGACTATTATGATCATCTAATTCGATTGAAATAATGCCATCAGTAGAGTATCATCTTGGCCTGCATGAAGCACTCATGGTCTCTTGGCGCTGGAACATTTTGTGAATACACGGTTGTAACGTAAAAAACTTCATGCAATGGCGAATCAACTGTTTTCTTTGGTAAGCTGTTCCGGTGGTTATAATTACTCTAATATCTATGCATTATTTGTACCCTGAATTTATCCATATATTGGGCTTCCAGCCACTTAACCTTGCTATACCTCTGTCTCTTAAGTGAGTGGTCAGCCAGTCTCCTGTCAATTCCTTCTCCGTCTTCGTTTTCAGAGTTTGCATAATTGAACAGTGTTTTAATATGCAGCTGTTGAAGAGGGTGAATTGATTTAAATCATTTTGACTTTAAAGTAACAGGCAGGAAAACTTGATTTAAACAACTAGTTTAAATCTTGTTTGGTTTCTGCAGTTCTTACTGATTTTCCGTTCCCAGTGGCGCCCATCGGGTAAGTGATGTTTAGCGTGCTGATATGCAGCAGACAAAATAGTCTTTATGCAGAGTATACTCAAAGTTTTAGCTGAGAGAATGCATTGTATGCATACCTATATATTTTAAAAGTTTGTGGAGTTAATGTTCATTTACTGAATTCTAATTTTTGCATGTTTAATATTACAATATGACTGATGTTTCTTATTTACTAGATGGCTTAATTTTACTTTTGACTTTGTCAGCTATACTTAGAAATTGGAACTCGTAGAAGCTGTAGAAAACATCATTGAAATTATTTTTATTAATATTTTGATTTATTTTTAATGTGCCAGGTTACTTTAAAAATCTTACTAAAATGTATTTGTGTTTAAAACTAACTTTTATATTAAATAAAGGAAAAATAATACTTGGTTATTAAGAGAAACTCATGGTTTCTCTTTAAAAAATCCTTGGGAGTTTTAGAACTAGTAGGTACCGCCCTTCAGCATATTGTTTGTATTAAAAGACTGGAAGAGAAAAACACATTTACCTAGTTTCTTATGCTCCTGGTAGATTTTTCAACTTCTGAATGAGTTAGTTATTGGTCTGTGGTGGTTGAATAAGCTGTGAGAAAGGAGATATGTTATCATGCACCTGCTTATTGATTAGTTTACTACATTTCAGTTTTGTTTAATCTGTGATTTCTATCAGGTTAGTACTTTTCTTTGAAACTTCAACAGCAAATGAGTATTGCTTGAGCATTGATGAAAGAAGGAATGTAAATCGGTTTCATAATTTCAAATGTAATTTTGTTGAATAATTTAAATAAGGGTCAGAATTTTTCATTAGAACATATAATAATGTTACAGAAAAAAGCCATTTCTTTACCAGACAGGTTTTGGAGCACTGTTGGTTAGCCTGCTTCTTCTAGGAGTATTAAACATTGTCAAAAGATAGGAGTAGCCATTTATTCTCATTTTGTGAAGCTGCCTATGACAATAGCTTTTTCAAATATTTCGCTTATTCTCAGCTGATGACACTGGCACCCTATTTCTCAGGTGCCTTTTCAGACATGCCTGTTCAGTGCATTATATCTAAAGTATGAAATAGGATGCTCGTTGACTAGAGGTACCAGCTGAGCAGAATCGCCCAGGCTCAGTGTTTGGTGTGCTTACCTTGTGCTGCACTTCTCAGACCTTTCTGTCTCTTGCTCACTCTGTTTTTTTTTTTTTTTTCTTCCTGTGTTTTTCCAGGATCACTTCAAATTTAATAATGCTGTTATTTGGGTACTCCCTTTTCCCCCCCCCATGACTGCTGTTTATTAATCGTACCAGTTTTAAAAGAGTGAGTAAGAATACCAGGTGATTTTGCTGAGCTCTGCTCAACTTGGGGAAGTTGTGCTCTTTCACAGTGATCTTATCATCAAAGTCCTACTGGTACTCGAACAAACTGGAGCTCTTCCCTGTAATTACGTCATCCTTTTTTGGAGACTTTCTTCCATGCTTACGTATATACGTATACGTAATACGTATATGTACTATACGTATTTTCTCAGTCTTCTCAAGGAGATATAATTATGTAAATAAAGCTTAATTTTTACATATTCTGACTTTAAAACTGCGATCATAGGTAACCTTATTTTAGAAGGAAACCGAGCTAAGGATGGGCCTTCCTCCTTTTTTTTCTCTGCCTTCTCCCTAACTTCTTGAAATAGCAACGAAAAGCCAAAGCAAGATTTTTTTTTTTTTTTTTTTTTGGCCAGCTTTTTCATTGTATAGTTTTGTTCAGCGTGATAACTCCATTTCTACTTGTATTTCTCATGGAGCCAGGCAAGATGATGTAGGATGCAGAGTGATCAAAAAAAAAAAAATTAGTACAACTGGAAATGCAATTCCCTTCCTCCTTTTCAAAGAGGGAAAAGGAATTTTGTTGGCTGTGTCACTTTATTTGTGCAAGTTGACATAACTGGTGCAGATCCTGTGAGAAGGATCAGGGTCGGGAACAAGGACTATTGTGCGGTGTAGCCCTGTGCAGCAAGTCAGAAAACTGAAAAGTGCCGGCCAGGGGAAAGGTTTTATTAATGCTTCGAGCTGCCTGAGAGGAAGGTGAACCAGGTAAAGAGCGCTAGAAACACATCCAGGCATGATGGAGACTCTCTGCCAAAAGAATATCTCCTTATGCTCTTGAGGGAAGTCCAAATGGGCGTTCGCTTACCTGTGTTTTAAAAAAGGAAAGTGAAACACAGCGTAAAGCTGATTTTACACACATATCATATACCACTACTGCAAAACTAATTGGTCTGTGGGGAAACATCACCTTTCTAAAATGCAGTCGACCTCCCATCGCTTGTTACAGTCCTAGCGTTTGCTCCGGTTCCTCCTCCTGACAAACTCTTCGCCGGTGCACACTGCAGTGTCTTGGTTTAGGCTTCTAGTGGGGTGCTTGAAGTAGGCTTGTGCTTTCCTCCATTGGGCTTACAACTATTCATGATTTTTATGTTCTTTATGAACCACCAGTTTATTAAGAAATAGCCCCTTACAGTCCAGGAGTGGTGTGTGAGGCTCGTGAACAGCTCTCCGTGGAGCTTTTGAACTTTGTCATCTGAGTGCAGCTCTTCGTACGGCAAAGAACAAATGTGAGCCTAAAGCGTTTGCAATCATTAGCTTAAAATCCTTTTTCTGCAAAGGCTAATAATGATTTCATTTTTTACTAAAGTGGAATTTTTAGATGTTGTTTGTTGTTCTTCACTGGTGATGTTGCTCTTGTTTTCTCCACGCAATGTATATTAGACTTTTTATCTTTTTTTTTACTTTCCAGTTGGTTTTTTTTAAATGCAGAATTAGTTTCCATTGCACAGAATTCTGTATGTAAAAAACAGCCATCCCTTAATTTATATTTTCATGTTATAGATGACATAGCATGTTACAGGTCCCTGGAGCCCTGAATTTCTGCTGAAAATTTATTGCAGCGGTTCCTGAAAACACTGCGGTGAAGCAATAACTCCTTGGTTTCTGGGTTGGTGCAGTAGACAGCTGGAGCTGCACGTGGTGTCTCGGTGCTGGTGTCTTGCGTTACCTTTGGGAAAACTTGTGGTACCTCACAAGTTGCCACACGGAAAGTGACTCCATTTCTTCTGTTTAGGCCAGACTGTCAGGTGCTTTTCGTGTCCTGCTCTACTGTAACTGGGACATCTGAGGTTCGAGGTGACCATGACTTCACTTGCAGTCTAGCAGGAGGGTCCCTTCGGCCTTTTCCTCTCCCTCCACTCTGGGTGAGGGCTGCCTTTGGTACATGACCTTGTGTTTGTTCTGGCTCCAGGATCTTGGGAGGGTATTTCTGCTCTTTCCCATCTGTTTCCCAGTTGTGCTGTTGGACTCCGTGCGAGTCGCCCTTCTCTGGGATGAAGGCAGGTTGCAGGGGAGAGAAACTACTAAATTAAGGGCTGGGGGGAGGACACAAATAATGCAAGAACCATAAATATATGTGTGTGTGTTTTGTTAGTAAATGGTGGCAAAAAGAAAGCCCATTGTTGCTCAGTGGTGACTTAAGATCTTTTGAAAACTATTTGCTGCTGAATATACTTTCCATGCAACATGGATTTCTCTTATTGCAGCACTAGTTATTATCCACTGAAGATCTTGTCCATTACTAGTATCTCAGTCATCAGCTCTGGAATGACATTTCTTATACTGCAGACAACTTCGAGACGTTTTGTAAGACAGAAATCAGTTTTCACTGCTTGCCACAGAAGTTCACGTAGCTAACGTGATGTCTGGTACATTGTGGAAAGTGATTCTGTTGTAATGGGTTAATTTTTGTTGTTTGAACAGTCCTCTGTTGCAAAAAGAGTCTCCTGGCTGCTCCTTGTAGGCTTGTTGAGAAGCTGCAGGTTTATTTCGTGTGTTGTTCTTGAATGTGGATCTTCATAGGTTGCGGATTCGTGCTGGAGGCAGTAAACTTCGTTACAGCCAAAGTCCGTGGATTTGGCTCCATGCCTGTTATGTCAGGAGGAAGTTGAGGTGCTTTCTCAAAGGGCTGATGTTTCTGCTGTTACCCTGAGCCACCAAAGAGCATCCGTGTCTTATCCAGTGTTGAGTTTCTCTGAGCGAACAAAATGCAACATCCTGAGGAACTTTGGATATGTGTTTTGTGTATTAAACAGTTGTCAAGGGCATCTTGTAGGTAGATGCGAGCAGATGTGAGAGTGCGATGTGTATCCTTCTAGTCTGGATTCTTCTGGTGAAACTTCAGAGTCTTTGTTTTTCAGCAAGGAAGTTTGGATACATAATGCTCTTTAAGTATATAATTTAAAAGCACATTACCCGGCTTTTTGGAAACAGAAGTCTTACAGAACTTCGAACAGACAGAAAAATGGATTTCTTTGTTGCTTTGGTCTGTCTTCAGTGTGCAAGAGCACAAAAATACTGTTGCAGGTGTTTTGTTTTAAAGTTTTAAGTCTTCACATTAATCAAAGTGGAATTCATAGACTTGTTATTTCTACTTAAATGTCAGGCTTTACTTTTTCCTCCTCTCTTCTTCAGATAGAGATATTATGTCATTGCTGCTTCGCTGATAATCTTGCTTTTTCCAAAGATCCCATCAACAAAATTACTTTGAGTGTATTTTGTGCTCCTCGCCATTTATTTTATGACTGCAGGATGCAGTAAGCTAGTCATGCCTTAAATTGATTTAAATATCTGTCAAATAAGAAAAATAATAGGGGAAAAATCAAGTAAGCACCGTTCTGTTATAACATGCTACTCTATCCCTAGATTTGGTCTCGTCTTCATTATCATTTGAACTTCACCATGAGATGCGTAATACGTTTTTAGAGAGGGTGGTGAGATATGTTCAGACCTCCACAGGTGGCGTGCTGGCTGATAATTTGGAAGTCATTTCAGAAGTGCCTTATTTTTGCATGTGCAAATGAATGTAATGCTGTTTACCCTGGACACTTTTAGATCTACCACTGGGAAGAATATTGTAGAAAAGCTGAGTAATACAAGAGTTGTTATACGTGTGCTTCAGATGGCAGAATCCACAGGGATTTCTGTAGATGCTTGCTACGTACGTTGCTTCAGTTGCTTCTGCAGGCTGATGTTTTTTTCGGAAGGTGTAAGGAAAAGTGTGACTTCTTTCCTTTGTCAGACCCGGAATAACTTCTATGAGCCATGTAGCTGTGAAAAGTATACTGAAGGAGGCTGTTTGCAAGAGGTATTACCCACTTGGTTTCCTTGGAAACGTGAAACATAATTTGCAAATATTGGCTTGAGAAAGCTACAGCTTAGAGGAAATGCTAAACTCTTGGTTCAGGTTTTTAAATTAATATCTCTGAAGAGTTTAGGCTGTGTTGAAAGTCACTGCATGTCCGTGAAATGATATTTATAATAATTCCGGGTTTCTGTGTTTCTTGGTGTAATAGCTAATTCTGGATGCTGGAGGACTGGAGAGAATCTGTGAGAGTTTTGCTGGATAAGGAGTGCTGAACTGGGATCCCTGGCTCCAGTTTCACCTGTGTTAAACAACCCAACTCCCCCTGGAGTTAACAAATTAATGCTCCTAAAAATCAGGTCATTAGTGCCTTACTCACAACTGATGGACTGCAACCTGGAATGTTTTCTTCTTGGTGGAGTTAGGCACTGTAAATCATCATTCACGTCTCATAAATGTTTCTAAACTCCATGGAGGGTGGTTTGAATGCTCTTTGTTATGTTTATGCAAGAGATTGAGTGATAAGCCTTTAGTTAATTACATTTAACGGGTAACTTATTTTTATTGTATAGGAATTTTCGTATACATTTATTTTTAAAGGCTGCTGATCATAATTTGGTCTTGCTGGGCTTGTTAAGGTTTTCATATCAAAAGCTCCTCTATCCCTGGAGCATGGTGTTAGATTATCCTGAAGTTGGTGTTAGATTCATGCTGGGGGGGTTGAAAGGGGCATCCGTATGGGAGAAAAAGCACACAGCAGAGTTTTGCGTACGTTACGAGTGCTGAGTTGTATACAGAGTGGATAGAGATTGCTTCTGTGCGCTCATTAGTGAGGAACAGGTCTTGGCTCAGTCATCTAACCAAGGTGCTGCTGGCTGTGGTTTTATTTGTGCTTCTCTTAATGTCAGCGCTGGCCTATCTGGTCCCTGTTGCCACCCATCTCCTGTGGTGCCTGTCCCTCCGTCACTCATACCGCTTCCACTGTCAGCGGGCTGGGTTGGATCAAGAAACGGCCCTAATTTTGGGGGTTTTACTGATTTATTCCTAACTCGGGTTATTTTCCCAGTTCATCCCCCAAAACAGCTATGGCTGTGCAGGAGCGGACCAGGTGGTTGGAGGCCACCAGTGCTGCTGGCAGGAGAGCACCTCTAGCTGTTCCCAAAGGTAGGAGTGTGACAGCCTTACGTCCCCAGTGTTTTTAATCCAGAGGAATGCCTCCAGAGCAGAGATGAGATCTTGGATTTCCCTGAGGAAAAGCTCATCCCACGTGTGTTTGTCTGCTGGCTGTAATGCTAGTTGTTTCATGGCCGTAAGAAGATGGCAAGGCACAGTTTTTAAGGAGGTATGATGTATTATGATGAACAAATTATGTCCTTGGAAAGAACATTAGCATACAGGCCTGTGCTTCTGTTTTAGACATGGATAAGACTTTGTGTGTCTCAAACCATTGGATTTTTCCCCAAAAATGTATTACATGTTTTATGCAGAATATTATTACTCCTTACAAACCGTGCCTTGTTTGGTGATTATAAAGGTGTTTATGGTGAGTGGCATTTATGGTGAGTGGCCTAAGGTAGCCTTATGTGGCTACATTAATTAAGGCAGGATGAATCTACGTCTGCCTACATCTGGGGCTGCAGGAGGATTTTACACTAGAAGTAGGAGGTGGGATGCAGGCAGGCGACTGCACAGGTGCTTGTAGGGATCAGGTCCTAAATGTCCAGAGGCATTGGTAGTGTAGGCAAGCAAGGACCACTGAAACCTGTAGGTCAGTGTGTCACAGATAGGACAGCTGTATCTTTCCTTACTGAAAGAGTGGTTAAACATTGGAACAGGCTGCCCAGGGAAGTGGTTGAGTCCCCATCCCTGGACATACTTAAAAGACGTGTAGATGAGGCGCTTAGGGACATGGTTTAGTGGGCATGGTGGTGTTGGGTTGACGGTTGGACTCGATGATCTTAGAGGTCTCTTCCAACCCTAATGATTCTGTGATTCTATCTATGGGCTTATATAACGTTAAGTCTTGTGGGACTTAACGTTAAGAGCAAATAGGAGACCACAAAAGCCCTCTGTGCATGGGCCAAGCAATGCTGCTTTTCTCATCAAGCCAGTTTAGCTGAGGAGAAAGGCTTTGTTTAATGCTTCTGTAAGTAATGCTTAACATCCTGAAGGTTGCAAGGATGTTTGTCTCTGATGTGGGTGCTAAGGAAGGATTCAGCTGTATTGTTTTTCAGTGGCTGGTTCTAGCAGATGAAGGCAGCTTGCTCTTGGCTTGCCACCTGCAACAGCTATGAATTACAGTGGCAGAGGCTGTGAGATGGCAGAAAGATTAATGAACAGGAGGAGGGAATCGGGGACCTGTGGAAGGAGAGAAGGTGCATATGTAGAAAAGACATAGCGGAAAATGGCAGTGATGCAGAATCCCATGGAGAGTCCTGCTGTTGGCAAGTCCTGTACAGAAGTGATAAGCTGAAGGGGAGGTCAGTAAATCAGAAAAACAGGTTTCTTGGTTGGTGTTTGCAGAAGGAAGACTGAGAAAGGAAGTGCTCGATGAGTCTTAGGGTGGGGTGGTTTTCTGTTTGTTTGCTTGTTTTAAAGTCCACAGCTGATCAAAGCAGAAGGTAGAGTTTTGTATGGCTGAAGGCAGAACAGCAAGTATACGGAGTCGTTCATTGAGGATCGTGAATGTGCATCAAAAAAAGTGAGTATGGCGGTTTAGGATGCTAAACGTAGATACTAACAGAAAAGGAAGATGATTATGTCAAATGAACTGTGGTTCTTTGTGTAACCAAATGAACTACATGGATTACTGCAAAGTCAGTCAAGATGGGAACAAGGATTTGCAGCATAAGAGTTCTGCTGAAATTATGATTGTTTTTATGTGAAGCCATTGTGCCAATACAAACTGAATTTCATACTGCAGGATTGATTGTAAGATAAATACCTCCAGGTGAAAGCTGGAGAGAAGTCACTGCTCTTAAACTTAGAAGGAAGAAGGGATAACTGCAGTGAAGGTGTATAGAGAATTCTCAGAATACAAAAATAAAAGATGGAAATGTATGAGATGGCAGTGTGATATTGCTTTTATTTGAAGAGAGAGGATTATTCTGAGTTCTTTCATTTCATAATACGATGAGTGTCTTCTGAATATCACTCACTTTAAGTCATTAGAATAGTAGCCATATAAGTAAGGTATGCAGCCTCTAAGGCAGCAGTCGGGAAAAAATATACCCTTAGACCTATTGCTCTTTTCCAATTTCTTCTGATTTTCTAGGGTGTCATCAGTAAATTGGTAGTTGCAAAAACTCAGTCCTGTAGAAACATCAGGGGAACTTTAAATGTTTAGTGTTTTTCTGGCAGAATATTGATACTATTTTCAGTTTTAGACTCTTCATTGTTTCTAGCAAGTATAGGTAGATTTTAGAAATAGTTATGTGATATTTATTTAGCTGTTGCTTGTATAATACTGGAGGCTCAGAGCATCTCTCAGCTTTCTGGTGGCTCCAGAGCAGCTCCAACGCAGCATCAGTGTCAGTCCTCAGATATGTTGGCTCTTACCCTAGGTTGTATTGACTTCTGGGAGTAAGGTGATGAAAGCGAGAGATGACATTAGTCACAGATAAATATAAATTCAAGTAGAAAGTAAATCTCTTTTATTTACCTTCAGCCTCTAATGTGTGTGAATCTCTGTCGGCTGGTTCTCTGACTGGGCGTGAGCGCTACAAGGTTAAAGCTTTCTGGACAGAGCACTTGAATTCTGTGTAGCTTGATGTGATGAAAGAAAGAGCGAGCTATTTCTGCTAGAGGAAAGATGGAGACTTCTGTTTTCAGCTCCATGGCAAGAGGTTGTTCACATTGATGCTGAAATCACCACTGGAAGTGTTCAAGGTCAGGTTGAATGGAGCTTTGAGCAATCTGATCTAGTGGAAGATGTCCCCCCATGGCAGGGGGGTTGGACTAGATGATCTTCAAAGGTCCCTTCCAACCCAACCCAACCCATTCCATGATTCTAAATGAGAGAAGTTAGTATGGAAGTAAGTTGGAGATGTCATCTCCTTCGAATCAGAATCGGCTCTTTCACGTCTTCCAGTGTGTGTTTGTCATGAAGCTGTCATTGCTGCAGGCTGCCCAGGGAGGTTAGAGCCAGTGGGCAAATGGCTTCCTCTAAGAAGAGGAAAGGGTGAGGAAGAGAACTGATGGTGGAATTGGCAAGGCCCATGGAATCCTCTTCACTGACTGAAAGGAACTAATTATTCTGGACTTGTGTGTCGGATTTACTTGGCCTGGATTCAAATCTGCACCCTGTACAACTTGAAAATAAATTCACTGAACAGCAATATAATAGACTGGGCATGTGTAAATGGTGAAGTTACTGAGAAAATAGGAAATACTGGGTTTAAGAGGGAAGGATTCATGTGGCAAATGGAGTCTTGTGGAAAAAGCCCGGTTTTAATGTACTCTAAAAAAAAAAAATTAAGAATCTGAGATACTGGCAGGCATCCTTTTCAGTTGGCAAACTGCAGAAGCGTGTCTGTGCGAAATGAGAAATGTGTTTGCTTGGCCAGCTTTTCTAAACTGAAACATTAAAGGTGTTGTGAAATACTGTAGAATGTACAAATGAGCATGTTGTCAAGAAAATCACTTTGCAACATGTGAAGGTTGCACATAGAATGCAGCTGGGGTGGCCATATAAAAACAAGAGTGAACCTGGTTAAGAGCAGTTGGCCCTGTTTCCAAGAAAGATGACTTTCCCATATACATAAGAACTTACACCATTCTCCAGGCTTGCTAGAGGCAGTTTATACACCGCGGTGCACCTCACTTAGTCATAGTGACAGTCCCAAACTTATGAATGTTGAGATTTTGGGGATAAGATTTAGGAATGGGGACAAGACTTAAGAATCTGGTCTTAATTGCATCGTTATAAGCATTTCTTTGTGTGTGGTGGGGTGAGACGGAGGTGGGAATGGAAAGGAGGGAGGGTGAGCATCTGTTTCTTCCTGAGCTAAAGTTGTTTTGGTTTTTTGTGGTGTGGGTTTTTTTTTTTTTTTCTGAACTGAATCAGTCATTGAACTAAAGGGGGGAAGAGTTAGGGAAAGAGCAAGTCCTTGGAGAGAGATGAGCAAGCAAGAAAGGGGACCTGCAGGAACCGATGGAAGACCAAAGGAGTGGCTTTCGGTGTGGGGCTAATGGGAGGTAGAATGGGCGTCTGGAGGCTTCCTAGTGAATATGAGAACTGGTTGGGTTCTCACTTGCCAACAGGCTATTCAGGAGAATAACAAATAACAACAGAGAAGACCCAAGGACAGCAAGACCCAGGTGCGTTCACATAATACCAGGGAATGGGAGAATAAGGTTGCGCTTCTCAGAAGAGTTAAACTATTGCAAGTGCTGCGGTGGCAGTGCCAGGGCACCTGCCTGCCTTCTGTGCACGGGGAATACTGAAAATATGCATCAGTGGGTTTTGTAATTCACAGCTGAAGAGCCCGTGCCTCTGCAGGGGTAAGTCCGTGTGGCTTGGGTGTAAGAGCAGCTCTTTGCCCAGAGCTGTGCACCCGTGCAGCATCTGGCCCTTTCCTCCTGGCTCCTTCCCGCTCAGTAGCAGAAGTAGCTCCATCCTTGCGGAGGTCTGGGGAGCATGGCGCTCTGAACCAGAGGTTCTCGGGCGCCGGAGTGGAGGTGCTGTACAAATAGACAAAGAATTGTGGCATGGGGGAAAAAAAAGTGTGTTAATCTTGGATTTACTGGAAGTTTAAACAGTGAAGCTCTCACTGTTTACACAGTAGATACAGGAGTATCTATTAAAGGAAATAAACCACTGCATGTCAAAATCTAAAACAGCCACTGAGGGATTTTTTTTTTTTTAAAAAACAACTGTGCTTTAAAAACATTAGGTCCTTTAATTTGCAAGCAGCAGGGACATGGCATAGTGGAGTTTCACTCTTGGTACAAGTGGATATCCACTTCTGTCACTAGCAGCTTTTTGCGTGGGGAGTGTGTTATTTAAGTCAGTGTGTCCTGAATGTCACTAACTAAACTGAACTTATTCCTTAATAGTTTCATCATATTGTTTGTGTTTATAATAGTGAAAAATCCTGTGGTTTGTAGACACTCTGGGGGCCTTCTTTACTGACTTATTTTCTTAGATACTTAAAGCTAACTTTTCTTCAGGGTTTTAAAGACTTGCTGCTTAGTTAAGTGTAGTGTAAATGGCTGTACACATACAAATTGCTCATTTTCGTGGTTTATCATTGCATTTGGGCTTCAAGTTAAAAAAAAGTTGATTTTTTTTTTTTTCCTTAGACATGCTTGAAAATTTGAGCTGAGATTGCTTTCTCATCAGTAATAAAAGTACAGCAGGTAAATAGAGGCCTCCATTCACATGTGTAATTGCGTTGTCTTAAAAATGCAGGTGATACCAAAGGAGTGAAATACAGACTCTGGTGCATGGTCTGCTTTCATTTCACTGTGTAAAAGAATAGGTAACTTCAATGGGAAGAAAAAAAATCCTGCAAAACCGGGAAAATACAGGAATTCAGCATTGTTCATCTTGCCTGAGTATAATATGTAGAAGAAACTATTCATTCAAGCTTACACTTGCATTCTTTATAACACTTACAAGTTTCTTCTGTCTTGTTGCCAGCTCTTCCCTCTAAGAAATTATACACACGGAGACTAATTTTCTCCTTTTTTTTGTGGCCTTGTTACACTGTCCTTTCTTGTTTGGGATTTGAAATCTGACCAGGTAGTTGGGCAACAGCCTTCTCCAAATTCATTTAACAGTGACTGACTTCTCTTCTAGCCCCTCTTTCCCATCTCCGGTATAAATTAATGACGCAATAGTGTGCAGAGGAAGATAAAGACTGGGGAGCGTGGGAGTGTAGATGGGGGCTTTCCCTTTCCATCCCTGGTATGGGTTGTCTGTATGAATCTGGGAAATGGTCTTAGCGTTCGTTCTTCTCTTATTCAAGTATTGATGATAATACTTGAGGGAGAAGAGTGTTCTTGTAAAGATACTAAAACTGGAGGTTATATTAGATTGGCTTGAGACAGTCTGAGTGTAGTCCAGAGGTGCAGAGTTGTTTCAGCTCGTTTACTGAAATAGTAAAGTTAGCCTGAAAATCTACCCACAGGGTATCTGAAGTTGGGTACCGAAAACGTGTGTCTGCTTTTGAAACAGTTCAGCTACTGGTATTAGTTTTCATATCGAGACATTGAAAAATGGTGTGCATATATTTGTAAATAAACATAGAATAGTTAAGAGAAGCATTCTTTATAGATGGCTATCCTTAAAAGTTCTTGCATAAGTAAGTAACTGGAGACAATTACTACCCTTCCACATCTGGGAGTGAACTGAGAGGCAAAAGTATTAGCTTTGCATCCTCTGCCTTTTTGATCACAGGCATAAAGCTTGGTTTAATGTCAATGCCAAGGAGGTAGTAGTTATCCTTTTTCAAAAAGTGCTCCCTTCATTGTCATCTGTACAAACCGTGAGTGGTATGAGATGTACCTCACATCATGTCACTTTAAAGAATTATGAATTTTACCTGGATAATGGTTTCAAACAGATGAAAATGCGATTCAGGTTTTAACTCTTGCAAATTGTAGCATAGCAGTGACAAGGAGCTGAAATCTCAGAGAGGCCGACTTTGGGGAGTATGTGATTTCTGTCAGTGATTCTACTAGAATGAAGTGAGGAAGAACAATTTTGATCTTTCTCTCCAGATAGCAAATAGATGAACACTTACTGTGTTTGAGTTTAGTGCATCAGTACTCTGTTAAACTGAAATTAGAAAAGTGAAGTTTTAAAACTATTTTTTTCTATCTTTATACTGAATTATGTCAGTCACAGTGCATCTAAATGGATTATTTTTGTTTGGTAAGTCTTTCAGAAAGTGTATGAACACTATGATCAACCCGTTCACCGAGATCTTTTGTACAGGTTTGTTATAATTAAATCAGTATCCAAAGCACACTCCAATTTTGCTAACAGTAGTGCCTGATCAGAAGGCCATGGAGAATAACACAGAGTACGTGGGTGGTCCCTTTGAAGAGAAGCTGATCTCCTCATTGGGTCTATCCAAAGACTCAGTGACTGTAAATTGTTTAATCTGCTTGGAGAGCACAAAAGCTATTCAGTTATGTTAATCAGCGGTTCTGCATCATCACAGAGTTGAGATGTGCTTTTCTTGGTCTGTTGGAGGATATTGTCCATAAACACATCATAAATGTTTCATTTTCAAATAATTTATTTATTTGTACAAGCCCTGGTAATAGGTCAGGATCCCCTTATGATAGGTGGTCCACAAACAAACTCCAAAGAGTCTTAAGAGTAAGACAGCTGGCAGTAGATGGACACAAGCAGACTAATGGGGGAACACATGGGAGAGCAAAGAGGGGGATACTTATCACAATGAGGGGGATACTTATCACAAAGGAAGGAAAAAAAACCCAAACAACCTCCCCCCAAACAAGTCAAAACAAGTGGCAAAACAACCCAGGTTTCAGCACATCAGTGTCGTGGAAAAGAAAGCTTGAAGGTGGACAAATCCCTCTTGTGACTGCAAAATGCACTATATTGTGTGTGTGTGTACATTAAAAAAACCCCCTCTATATATTTTATATATATATGTAAATACAGTCTTTTCTGTGTGTTCCACCCATGCTTTATTTGATTGTCGCTGTGCTGTGCAAGAACTGCCTTGCTCTTTTCCTGGGTGTTTATGTCATTTCAGTACAACTGGTGCTTGCACAGCAAATGAGCTCACAGCAGTGATGGTTCACTGCTCTTGCTGGCTCTTTGCTCTTCTTGATCTACTTTTGTTTCTCCTTTCTACTCAGAAAGCGGCTCCTTGCATCAAATCTACCTGGGGTGCATCAAGATAACTTTTCCCTTACCTTTTAAAAACCTTTACAACCCTTTATGGTTGGGTTTTTTTTTTGTTGTTGGTTTTTTTTCCCCCCTTGTGTCTTGTCCTTGTTTGTTACGGCCATTCGTTTTCCTCCTAGTTCACCTTAGTGGTTGGTATCCAGCCCACAGGATACATGCATACAAACCTGTCATCTTTGCTCAAACTTTTTATTTTTCAAGGAGATAACTTTTTCCTTTATTGTGTGATGAGAATCTTCTGGTCTTTGTGTCTCTCTACTGTGCCTGTCTTTGTAGACTTTGAGTCCTCCTGGGTAAGGACTTAATCTGGAGTTGGGCTTAATGACAGGTGCTCAAAAAAAACCACCAACCCAGCAACTGCTAACCAACCCATCAGTAAAAGTTGAAAAAGATGTAAGATTGCCAGAGGCTGGGCGAGGAAGGGAGAGGTGAGGGGAGACAGGAGACACTGAGCTAAGGACTTCTCTCCCCGGGTCTGCCAAAAGTGGGAGAGCACATCAGCTACGCCGGTGGCAGCCGCCGCGCTTTCGGCATGCTTCTCGTGCCAGTGCTGTGGCCTGCTTTATAGGTGGGGGGGGATGCCTGGAGGCAGGATTGGTCCTGCTGGTTTTGCAGCCCTGTGGGCAGGAGGGGGAGGTTTTTGGGCGGCTGTGTCATGTGGAGAAGAGGGCTCTCAGCACAGCACTGCAGTGCAGCAGCAGTGAGAGCAGGAAAGGCGAAATGCGATGCTGTCTGGTTGGCAACTGAGATTGGAAAGGAGGGGGGGGGGGGGGGGGGGGGAAAGATAGTGTTAACAGTTTAATGGCAGCCGGGAGGTTTTTGCAGAAGTCTGGGAAGTTTATGACGTTGTTGATAATAGCATGCAAATCCTCATGCTTAACAAAGCTTTAGTAGGCTATCAAGTGACATTAGCTACTGACACGGCACTTAACTCTTACGCTGTAACATGTATAGCTGAACAAGAAATGTAAAAAGTAGGCTTCTTCAAATCACATTTTTGGCTGAAAATGCCATCAAAGAGGTTGAATGCTTGCCTTTTTTTTTTGTGTGTGTGTGTGTCTGCATTACTGCATGTGTAAGGATATCTTCAGGCAAGACTGACTTGCCCAGGACTGATTCCACGACTGAGGCGTTTTCTGTGATGTGCTGTAATGGTTTGGTCCCTGTGGTTCTGTGGTGCTGGTGCTTTGTGTGCTGGAGCTCCCAGCATCTTGCAAGGTGACCTCTGCACGGGCCGTGCTTTAAAGCTTGTTTTACAGATGCATGATTTGAAAACGGGGCAAACAAATTCCTAAAATTGCTCAGATAATTTCAGAAGTAAAACTTGTTCTGGGGTAGGTGGCGGCTCTGCTGTGTCTCTGATTTTCACCTCCATTTTTCTGTGCCGTTCAATTGTCTTACGTGTGTGTGTAACTTCAGTGGGAATTAGAAACTTGGAAAAGTTCAAAGTCGAACTTTTCCAGAACATGACCTCCACTGTCTCAGGCATGATGAGCAGGCTCTGGCAGATAGATATCTTACTTGGCAATTACTTCTGCTCAGCAGTAACTAACGTAGCAAGGTACTAAGGAGCTTTTAATGCTCCCTTTGAATAAGTTGATAAAATGTGATGGAAAGAAGCCAGAGGTGAATCGAACGCAGTTAGTTAAAGGTACTGCAGCAAATCACGGTAGTTTGAGTGTTGCCCATTAGTCTCGTTCTTCCCTCTTCTATTCAAAAGTACCCCTGCCACGCTGCAGAGAAGTGGAAATACTTTGTGAGTCCGATGGTACGTATTTCTCCTTTACCTTCCTCTATGCAGTCTCCATCAGTCTTCATCATTCTGTTACACTGAGTTTTTGTCAGTGTTCTCCGAAGGCTTCATGTTGTCAGTGGGCATCAGTTGGAGCCAAGTCCCCCGATGGCTCCTGTGCAGACCGCAGGAAGGTGTGCTGGTGGTGGCAGATGTCCCTCACCGTGTTCTGTGCTCGTAAACATCAGAAAAGACGTTAAGTGCCAAGCACGCTTCACCAGGAAACTATTGAACCTTTTTGGTTTTTACTTAATTTTGACTTGAAGAACGGGCCTTAGATGTAAATATTAAAGATCCTTCCACTAGTGGTCCTCGACCTGTGTCTGCATCCCTCTCCTTGTCCCCCGAGGAATTAAAGTCCTACGTATTTTGTGCAAATGATGTTTCTCTAGGTTGTTCTCTTCCAAGTGCCAAGTAGTTTTGTCACCTTGCAGACTGCAAGGGTGAAGGTCGTTTCCCCTAAGTTCAGTCACTGCAGTTAGGCATCTGGTTTAGCCTAGTTACCTAGATGTCCTCTATCAGCAGAGGTAGACAGATCTCCAGAGGGTGTTTCCTCCCACCAGTCACAGAAATGGATCTTAAAAGAAGATAAATTGCTGTCTGGAGGTCGTTGTCTTTTTCCTTGACTACAGAGGGAGCCTTGGACCATTAGCTTTAGTTAAAAGTGTTTAGATAGCTAACATTAGGTGAGTTGAAATCCACCCTTAGTTTATAGCACAAGTTGAGCAGTTGAGGTAGCCTTTTTTTCTGCATTGTCCTCCTCCTGGTTGAAGAGGATAATGCAGAAAATGTTGAATTAAAAAAAAAAAACAAACCAAGAGCGCGCTATAGTTGTGGTGTTTGATGTATCCCCACAACAAGGCCTGAGTAGAGGATAAAGGTTTCTTGAACACTCGATTTGCATAATATGCAGGGGATGGTTATGAAATCAGTCAGGCACTGAGGTAGTAGCATGTGAACATGCATGTGTAAATCTTCTCTTTAGTCACCCTTTTCTTGCCTTTTGCTCTGAATTCCTGTCCTGTTCCATGATTTAGTGGAGTTATTAAATGAAATACTTATTTGCTTTTTTCTTTTTTTTTCTCTGAATTTCTTCCCCACTCCTTCTGATCAATCTCTTTCTAAATCAGGTTTATTCCCTCATGTTTTCCCTTCACCCACCCATAAGTGTATTCAGTCTTGACTGGGAAAGGGGCATGAAATGGTCATCTTCCTCTCCTCCCTCTGAAAAGTTTGTCTGGCAAGTTCATGAATTTCCTTTATTCCCAAGAGCCGCTCATAAAGGATAGATTTCTTCTCCCATGTGGAGTGAACGTGAGGTGATTGCCAGAGCATTGTTCTTCTCAATAGCTTATTTTTCTCTGTGGATGGACCCTCCCCCCCAACTATTTTTAGAGCACTGATTAAGTGATCATTTAAGTTTGTGTTCAGGCTTCCCTGAAGTACCCAGTAAGGTAATCCAGTACCAATTGGTTGGTGGGTTTGGTGTTCTGGGCAGAGCACCAGTAAACTCGTGCACTGAAGCTCAGGTGAAAAATGTAACCGAGTTTTTTTTTCCTCAGAGACTGCAGGAAAGCCCGAGCCCATCCCTTCCTCTATGCAATGTCACCAGTTTTCAGCTGGGCTGTTTCGGGTGGCAAGGAGAAGATAGATCACTATGCTGAAGTGATTGGGTCAGTATACATGGTTCACGTGCAACTTCTGTGAGGCAACCGTGTCGCACGTCCAGAAGCAGGGCTGTGCTGGCACGGGGGTTTTGGGTGATCTGAGCGCACGGCTGTAGGGGGAGGCAAGGCAACAGGCTCTGCCAAGGCTGACTTTGCTGGACCCCCTCACACAGAGCGCTGTGTCCAGCACTGGAGAAATGAGACCTCTGGAAATCCATTGTCATCTTCCCCCAGCTACTCCAAGACGTGAGGTATGTGTTTTGTGCTTCTCAAAGCACGTGGAGATTTTGGTATGTAGGCTTGGCAAGGTTGACCAGTCTGACTTGCTGCCTCCCCAAGGAACTGCCTTCCTTCTCCTGAGCACTCTCACTTGTTGCAGCTGCCTTGCTTCGCAGCTGCTGCTGCTCCTGCATCTCTCTTCCCTGCTGTGAAAGGCTTGTAAACCTTGCCTCTGAGCTCTCTCCTTTGCTAGGAGGTTGATGCATCTCCGGCAGAGCCTCCTTGCCCTCAGAAGAAGTGTTACTTGCTTTCCCTGGCTAGTAGCTCTGCATTCAGTGGCCTGGTTGCAATGTCAGACTGGAATTGTATCACTGGCATCATTTGTGCCACTGAGCCATTGCAGCAGGCTATGGGCGTGACTGGTGTGAAGTGACTCCTTAGTGGGCGGTTCCCAGCACCTTTGCAGTATTTAATTGCTGGTATCCACATGTGTGCTTTCCTTTAGTAATAGTTTCTAGGTGATGTACAAGGCTTGCTTCACTTCAGTTTTGCAGTGATCTGGCACTGCTCTGACAGCCCACATGGCCAGAGACACCCGAGCAGTTCTGTTGCGTCCTGGGCTGTGATCATCCTGACTCTGGGTAGCACTCACCGGCAAATAACCTACCAAATGGATCGCTGCTGAAATCTCCACCTATGCTGTTGGGCTGTCAGCTTGGGATTAGTTTCTTTTGCAGCACAAAACTCTCAGAAGTATTCACAGAAAAGGTACAACCTGTGAAAGTGTTCACAGAACTCAGTTAGCAGTTATGCAGAAGACTGCTCTCACAGCGTAGCCCTAAAGCATTAGTGTAAGTAATGGTTGTTTTGTTAAAAGTAGAGAGAACTGCTTAGTTCTCCTTAGGAACCTCTTCTTGCTAAGGTTTACCTGTAAGCACAAGTTGAGGTGGTTGCTCTGTTAAGTTGGGTTTGTTTCTTTTCTGTGTGCAGGCCAGATGCTTTAAAATACTAAAAAAGGATTTCTTTCCACAAGTTCTTCCAGGTATGTTGGGATTGTACCGAGTCTAAGGGCTCCATCTGCTTTTCATTCATGCATTGGGCTGTCTCCAACTTGCAGTTCTGTACTTGAGGATCTTCACATTGCTTTTCTGGTGATCTGTCTACTGAGTTTTCCTTGTCATGTGGCAACCTATCTGCTTTATTTGGTTTATTGTTGTCAGAGATCTGCCAATGGCTCATCTGGGGTAGAAGAGACCCCTTTGTCATGGCTTTCACCAGTCAACAGCAACAGACTTGGAAGATGGCCCAGATCCCAGCTGGTCAGTCTCTGATGTGGCCAGGTTCCATATATGCAGCACCCAACTAGTCTTCTGCAAACAGATGGCTTCCACCAGTTTCAGCTCAGTGCTGGTAGACGCAGACCCTTATCCATGTCTTACAATGGTCACTAGCTCTGTCATGGTTATGTGTAGTCCTTCAGCATGAGAGGGGTTGTCAGAAACAATTTTTGCTAACGTGGGGGCCAGGACCTCTGAGCTGCTTATGGTCAAGTTGTTATTGGATCGATATGCCCAGTCTGTGTAGCAAAACAAGAGGAATAAAGTGCCGTCCACAGTTGTCTTAGTCCCGCTTGCTTTATAAGATGAGAATAATTTAAGGGTCCTTTTTGGTAGGAAGGGGTATGAAGGTCTATGCAGCCATGAGATAGGTGACCAGGACACCCTGCCATGCCGCTGTGATTATGACTTTCTGGCATGAATGTCACAGCTGCTCTTCAGGCCAGTTCCATGACCAGTTCCTTCCTACTTCCTGGCTTCTCCCAATGGATCTAGGACTTGCTTGGCTTCTCAGTCTTTCAGTTCATTCCTCAGCCCTTCACCCTGAGGAGCTCCTGCTTTCTCTTATAGCCCTCTCCCAAATGCCTTGATTCCCTCTAAAAGGAGGTTTTTGAAGGCTAAAGGATGAAAAACTTAGAACACTGTGTTACCAAATATAGGACGCAGGCAGAAAGCTCCTACCCAGATGAGTTATACTCCCTTTCAGTGGTGGCAGGAGAGCTTCAGAGAATAAACACCTGAAGATCAGACAGGAGATGGGAACTAGTGATGGGATTGGACTCTAGGCCTGTTCAAGTCAAATAAATATGTTCAGCTTCCTCTCCATAGTAAAATTGCTGTCTCCATGTGACACATGTTGGATTTTGGTCTGCCACCTGTACGTAAGAAATAACTCTCTCTTAAAAATGAACAAAGCACAAACCACAAAAAAAAGTATTTGGAACTGATGCTCTTTTCTTTTCTTTCTTTCTCTGTCCATCACCATTCCCCCCTTTTCTTCACAATGCACTTCCTTTGCAACTTCAGACCATCGATGGCAGAAAAGTAGGCTATGCTCCTGCATCGTGACAGCCCACAGACACTCAGTACCGTCTGCTGAGGGGATGTGCTGGGAGCATGCTACCCCTGAGATGCTGCTAGTAGATGTCTGTTTGCGGGGAAGCAGGTTGGTCCTCTTACGACCTCCCAGAAGTGCCTTCCAGAAGTGATCTCTTGTGTATGACCTCCGTACTAAGCATTTATGTGCTGTTGTACCAACAGTTTTAGGATGGCCGTCATAAATAAGCAGATTTGTCTATTCAAACCACTAATGTCTTTATTTCTGGACATAAATCACGAGCTAAAATTTATGAAAGCCTCTTAGTCATTTTGACTTTGAATGAGAAATAGGCTCTAAAACCTAGCAGCTTTAGCAATGGCTCTGAAGCATCTGAAGTGGAGAGATGATTTGGAAAATGACCTGTGTGGTACTGAGATGGTTAATTTAAGTTTCTCACATAAACTCGGTTCAAACCTTTTTGCTTTTCGAAACCTCCTCTTGTCTTGGCACCGATGACCGTTGCCAGAGCAGCAATGTTTTCTGTCTGCTTCATGACCACACCTGGGCCCTGGTTGAAATCTTACACGGGTGACTCATGTCCGTGGTAATCTGATCCTGAAAAGGTGTGGAGTGGTCATGGGCCAAAAAAGCATGTTGACTGTGCCACCTGATCCATAAACACAATTCCAGGTTACTCCTTTCCAGCTCGGTGTGCACAAGTGAGGTCCTGCAGTCCCCGAAATGCAGCTCCGCAAGGTTGGGCGGTTGGGGTAGGGATGGCAGCATTGCTCTTCAGGCTTTGTCCTGAGGCAGGGCTGTGAAGTTGTGATGCACCACAGGCGCTTGCACTCTGTGCTGATTTGTGCATTGAGATGTAAAGCATTGATTGTGAAATATTCCCCAGTGATTTATGGTCTTGTTGGAGCAAAGTTTACAGACACAGATGTTCTTATGAATAATTTGTTGGTATGCATTTAAGTTTATTTAAGAAAGTTTATTTAACTTAAGTTGTCGTCTTAAGTATTTTGTACTGTTTAGCAGGCTGAATCTCCATCTCCTCCAACTCCTGGGTGCATTACAGGTGTTTTGGGCACTTCCACTCTTGCAGGCTTTTCTTCACTGTCCTGTTGGGTTTTGGTGTGCCTCATAGCTCTTTACATCTCTCTTGCTAGTCTGCCTCTCCAGAGTTTCCCTGCATTATGGCAGAATAGCAGCAGTGTGAAATTTAGGCTTGCTTGTCGGTTTTGGGGTTGTCCCCGTGTTTTCTGGACAGGAACGTTTTTGCTCTGAAGCAGCATAGTGAGGTACAACAGCAGCACTGGGAGCATTTCTGTAGCTCATTGCCTTACTATATGCTTGCTTGTGTTTGGAAGGTTATCTCTGCAGTCATAACTTCTAGGTTTTCTTTTTTCTTATAGGGAAGATTAGATTCTACAGAACAGATGACATTCATGAAGGGTTTCCTACTTGCCAGGCGTGGGCAGATGTGTGGATTTTTCAGATTTTGTATTCAAAAGAGAATTTTTTTCTTTTTTTTCCCCCTGTAGTCAAAATGAAAGTGAACATTCAGTCTTGGGGGGGAGGAAATAATAAACCCACCCTTTTCTACACAGGAGCAGACTGCTGCCTCTGCCAACTGGCCTCTTTGATGAGAGGGCCAGCAAAGTCGTCAAGCCCATCTATTTTCATCGACTGACACAGTGCACTGAGGCAGCTGGAGGTGCAGGCATACAGCAAGCAAGCGAGGGAGGGAGGGTGGGTTTTATTTTTCCTTCTTTTGCTCCCCCAAGCAGCAGAATTTTTTTTCTTCCTGATTGACAGCATCACCATTTCAACCTTGTTGAGGTTTTGGTAGATGGAGTGATCTGAAGGGGCTGGAAACATCTCAGCCAGAAGTGTTGAAGGGGCGCCTCAGCATTTGTCATCTGAAGAAGCTGGTCTCAGCCTCACATGCGCGTGGCTCGGTGTCAAGCTGCTGTGATGCCATTGTTGAACTGACCGGGTCACCGTGGGTAGGGGAAATGGTGACCATCGGGGGCTGCAGGCAGGATCCTTGATTTAACAACAAAATGGAAATTTTTTGACCAAGTCAAAAAATATTTTTGACCAAGGTCAGAAATGCCAAGGCTGCTATTAGCTGACTCAGTCCTGCAAGAGACGATCAGAAAAGTGCTACTACCAGAAGTAGGACATACATCATTTATAATTTATCAGTATATAGGAAAACACATTTAATGTCCTGCTGTGCAATAAATGTATCCACTACAGGATCACCAAACAGCGATAAGATGCTCTGCTTGTTTTTTAATTCACCTCTTTTCACCTAGTTAAAAAAGTCACTTTTGTTCTTTATTGTTCAGTTAATCAAGAGCTTTATCTCGTGTGCGTGTATCTGCAGGGTTAGAATAGTGAATGAGGCAGAGGATCCTGCCTTGAGGATTACATATTTGCCACCACAGCATATTTAAAGGTGTGCCATGAACTTCATATTGTGAGCAATTAGTGAAAACTGTTATTTCTGAAACATGAAAATACTATTAACTGTACCCAGCCTGAAGGAGCGTGCTGGCAGCCTCTCAGCTGGCTTAGGGAAGAGGCAGGCTGTTCTGGAGGTAGGCACAGAAGCGCTATCTCACTGCGACGTGTAGTTAATGGAACTAGACAGAGTTGTGGCATGACTGCGTTCGGGGGTCACGACGGTGAAGGATGCCATGATTCAACCTGATGTAGCAGGGGAGCCTTGGCAGGAAGCCGCCGTGTTTATAAGAAGCAGGGTAACCACAACTGCTGGCGGCCCTGAAAGATTCCACTGTGGCTTTCGTTATGAATAGCAGGCACGGCTGCTGAAAACTCGGGTTAAAAAAAAAAATTGAATAGGAGCGGGAGACACCGTGTGAAGGAAACATGAGTTCTGTCTCCCAATAACAATAAAAATTTTTGGTTCCACATCTGTTGTGGTTGTTGTAAGACAGAAAAGGATCAAAGATCAAAGAATTCCAAAACACCAATTAATTTTTTTTTTTTTTTTTTGAGATTGATGTTGGGGAGAAGTGGGGAAAGAGGAAGGCCACCATCGTTTTGGTTTGTTTCAGTAGAAATGGAGAGGATGGGCTCCTTGCAGTCTGCTGCTCACTTCATTGGGTTAGAAGACCTCTCCTATCAGTGGTTTTGTTCTGTTGCAGAAAGCAAGTGGTTTTGTTTTTTGTTTTAAAATGCTTTCTGAAAACGATAGGCTGCATTAGCTCGACTGCTGAAATAATGTCTTGTCTTAATCATTTGAAAGCCATACAAATAGATCTCACTTGCAGCCTGACCTGGAATTTAGATCGAAACTGGTAAAGAAACTCCAAGTTTTGCAGTAATTTTTAGTTTGTACAAGGGATGCGTTTTTCTGTCCAAGTGAAGGGAAATCCCTGGAAGTTACACACTTCAGTCAAGGTTGAATCTATCCCAATGTGATGCCTGTGTTCCAGTGTAGGTAGATTATATTTATGCATAAAGCATCAGAAGTGAAGTTCCCAGTCTTTGGCTATGATAACAAATGAGACACATGAGCCAGGATTTTTGGCTGATGTGTTATTGTGAAACAAAGTGTCAGTCAGTTTTGCCTTCTCAATGTCATTTATGTGAAAGTGGTTTAAATTGCCAAAGATAAATTAAGAATTTTCAGCCAAGCTTTTCCACTGCAAATCTGTTTCTCTACCGTGATGGAGGCATGGATTTCGCTTTTAACCTGCTATATTATTCCACATAAGAGATGGTATTAATCAACTTCAAAAAGAAGTTTTGTTTTCTTTGTTGGCTTTTCATTCTGCAGCCTATTAATCTCTTTCTAGTCTTGGGTATCTTTTTCTGGTGCATTACTGTGAATGCTTAAAAGGATGCTGAACCTTTGTGGTACCAGGCTCAGTCCTGCCTGTTGTTTCTTCCGTGTAAGTACCGACTTTTATGAGATCTCAGCCATTTTGTAGCTCTGAGCTGGGCTTGCCTTGATCCTTGTAGGGCCGGGTACCTGGTTGCCAAAGCTCAGTGCCCTGCGCTGCTTCTGCTTTGCCTGTGGCATCGCTCCCTGCTCTGCTCACCCCTCCCGGGGAGTCAGAAAAAGGGCAGCCTGTCCCTGCTGCCCTTTGCTAACCTGCCACAAGCTCAGCTGATGAATTGCATAAGCGCTGTGCATGAAATCAGCGCAGAAGGGAAAGCACGGGGGCGGGGGGGAGTGCAGGGTAAGTTGCTGCACGTTTATAGTTTGGTTCTTACTTGGTGCTTCTTGGCATCCCGTCTCGGAGGGAAATTTGACGAAACTTAGCAGACAGTTAATTCTGAACTTGACTGATGTTATCTGTTTCCTCAGAGGTCAGGAAAGTGCAGAATTGAGCTTGTTTTTGGTCACCGCTGGGGTTGAGTTACAAGCATGGCATGTGGGTTGGGCGGATGATGAACTCTCCAGCTGGGGAAGGAGGAACAAAGAGCTCGAATCTGGCTGGTCTGCACCTCGTTTTGTAACTGAGTAACTAGATTAGCTCCTTTTTATATTGTACCTTGCTCTAGAGCAACATTTACACCTAACATGCAGTTGCAGGTGGTCTGGATTCATGTTGACTTGGTTAAATGTAGCAGTCGCTTTCATAAAATGTCTTGATGGGTTACAGAGGTGATGACGGCAGTCCCCCATCTTGTGATGTCTTTGTAGAGAACGTGGAATTCCCTTACATACGTTTTTTTATGTGTCTGTGTTTGGCATATCATGTAATAAATCTCTTGGGATCAACACGTTTAAGAACCCCTTTCTCTTCCTCTTTGATACCTCTGCTGTTGTGATGAGAGAAATTACTCGAGCTGGAGTCCCTGTTACATTAAAAGACAATTAGCAGCAACACATTTTCCATGGGGAGCTTTGGAGTTTCTGAATTTGCCCAGACCTCTGTTTACTGTAGAGCTCAGCACAAACCCCTCGTGCCTAGCCGTCTTACGGACAGAGGGCATCACTGAGAATTGTAATTTGTGTGCTAGGAAATGAATTTTGGAGCTGGATTGGTTTTTGTCTTTTGGGGCGTTCAGTGAACAGTTTCTAGCTGCCGCCTTGTGTTTGTAAATTTACCAGACAGGGGAAGTGCCCAAAATCGTGGTTATTCTCCCCTCCCCTGTGATACAGATCTGAAGCTGCTGGGTTGGAAAACTTCGATATTGCAAAGCAATGCAAATATGTAGGGGGCTGTGATACCATTAAATCTATTACAACAAATTAGTCTTGTAATGTCTGTACGGAAGAATTAAAGTTCAGAGTGCTGTTTTGCATTGACACCCACGCCTCCTGAAAGCCACAAGAGTCTTTTAGGTTTCTCGATTATGTGCTTCCCAGCCTTAAAGACAAGCTTTAAGAGAGCAATAGCACACGTAAAATCTAACTGCTTTAAGATGTCTCAAGTTGGATGCTTAACTTCTGAGAAGCCCAGCCTCCTCTGAAAATCCTGGCGGACAGTGTAGGTTTTGGGTTTGGGGGTTGTTTTTTTTTTTTTGTCTGTGGACTCCAGCAGCTGACAAAGTTGAGCCCAGAGGATTTGCAGCGGCCCAAGAGAGCCCTGTGAGGGAGGTAGGGGTGCATTGGGGATTGGACCCCCTTTCTCCTCCATGCCTATGTCTGTCCAACCCCCAGCACCAGGGGTTTGGTGGAGTACCTTGTCTGGGTGAAGAAGACTGGGTTTGCTTTCTTGTTGCTGTGGCACAAGTCAAGCAACGTGTGGTTGAGTGCAAAGACCCGGTGGCATTCGTTTGGATCAGGGGAGATGAGAAATCAGCAGGCCCGGAGGACGGATCTGTTTGAGAGCCAGGGGGGCGTGAGTGGGTGTGGGAAATAGGTGGTGGGGAGGGATGGGCATGCCACATGGCGTGAGGGTCTCGCACCCTGTCATGTCTCTAGGCGTCCTCCAGTGGGAAGGAAGAGGTTTGCAGTCCCTGTGTGCTGCTGGTCCAACCAGAGCAGGTGACAGCTACCTGTGAGAGCATGAGCCAGTGGTTTTTAGAAGTAGCAGACACCCACGAGAGGTTTTTCTTTCCTCCTGAGCTAAATTTGTCAGGTTCTCTGATAAACTTGTGTTTTGGCTGCTCCCACCTACCTGTCCAGAGCTTCCTGTTTTGGTATTTAGCTTCAAAAGGCATTTGAGTCTAGCAAGTCTGAGTTTGGGCTCAGAAATCTAGAACTCAAAAATGGGCTGATAGACCAGAACAGGACTTGATTTTTGGAAGGCCAAAGTGATTTCTACCTGCCCTGAAGTCTGAGGGCAGAAATATGCTGCATCTTAAGAGCCCATGTACAGACAAGAAAGGCACAATCCATTTGCCAAATCAAAGAGCAGGTGGTGGGAAGACAGACAGAAAAAACAGTAAGGAAGGCTCTGGGATGTGAGCGTAGAGATGCGAGAAAGTTTACCAGTACAGATCATTAGGTGAAATGTGGTTGGTTGTTTTTTTTTTGGGGGGGGGTGGGGGGGAAGATCTTTGAGGGCGTTTTGGTGGTGATGGTGACAGTCATGATGGAAAAGAAGAATTCAGTTCTGGACATGGTTACCTTTTTGCCTCTTCCTGTGCTTCAGAATTGGGCAGAAAGCTGTAACCTTTGTCTTTTCCAAACCAAACACTGCTTTCCAGGTACAGCCCAAGCGTGGAAAATCTGATGCTGAATGGTAGGAGCTTCCTTCTGGAAGTGACTGTGAGAGAGTTAGCATGGCAATGCTTGTGTGACCCCACAATTAAGACTGTCCAATTTAACACTCTGTCGTGAATAATATTTCCCACTTCCCTTTTTGAGTGTCTTCTGTTCTGAAGACGGGGAGATTAAACTTAATATTGCTTGGTGACCATAAATATCTCCTCTCTAAGTGTTTGGATCTGTGGTAGGATAGCCAATTAACAGTTGTGTTATTTTTAAATTACCTACATTGCCTGAAAGATGAAATGAAGCCCAAGTGACCCCCTCAGGTGGTGCTGGTGGCTGTTATCAGACGTTGTGGTTGTGTCTGCCTGTTGGGGCTGTTTCCCATTTGAACATGGTGGGGTTGCAGCAAGAGACTTCCCTGACTTTTTTGTTGGTTCATAGATCCCGAAGAGTGGGAATTTTGGACTACTTTGGGAATGGCAGGAGCACGGGAGGGAGGCAGAGCATTCCTTGTGCAGTATGTGGAAAACAGTTTAGAAGTTCGTAAGTTATATTTCCAGATATTCAGGTTGTGGTTGCCTTAAAGTACTAATGAAAAAATAAGGGGAACTGCTTTTATGGTGAGAGACGGTTGAAAGGAAGGGAGCATGTTCAGGAGACTATAGCTTACAACCTTTAGAAAAGTCTGGAAAAGCTGGATCTCCCCAAATACGTTCCTCTTTCCTAGCCGTTTAGAAAACTGAAGATGCACGTAGTGTGTGTTTAATTTTTATACAGCAAGACATCTTGGATAAGATGAGCTGTATCTCCTCTTTTCTCTTCCTTTTTGACTTTTCTCGGTTTCTGGCTACAGACCATCTATTTCCTTAATGATGCTCAGACTCTTCTAGATCTTGCTGCTTCATCCCTCTTCCCTGAGGTCATTCACAAATCATCCATGTTCTCATGACTAAGGATAAACAAATGCGCAGATGCATGTGGGGGACAAAAAGAAGAATAAAATAACTCCAAATCCCCCGAACACTGCGGTGTACATGTGGTTTTTCCCAGGAAAGATTCAAGAGAGACTAAGGTTAAGATGACAGATGTTAGTTATGTTTCTTTACGTCCTTTTGGAAGATACTCAGATACCGCAAAGCAAAGGACCTGAATTAATTCCATTTGTTTAAATATCCTTGTACCTTTTACATTTTGTGTTCTTTATCGTTGGCGGACTTGGGATTGTTTTATAACTGCGTGATCTTTTTTCCTGCCTGGGGCAAACAATTTAAATATACTAACAATTCACTTTTTGAGACTCACATATTTTTTTCTGATGTAGGAACACACACGCAAAAAAAGCACCAGAATGTTGTAAGAGAGGCTTTCCTCTTAGTACATGGGTCTCCACAGTTGTGAAACTCTACAAAATAATCACCTAAAATTTCTGTGACAAAGATTTTGTTTCTTAATGCCAAAGTATTTCCTGAATTTAGTTGTTACCTGGTCTTTGTCAAGACAGTGGCATTTGTTTTGATTTCAAAGCAGCTCAGTTTTCAGCTGGAAGAAGTCTGAAGCTGTATGTTTGATTCAGGACAAGAAGCTGGAAGGCTAACGATGCATTCTTCCTTCTGCGGCAGGCTTCATATAGGAAGCTACTGAACCACTCAACTCTTCTGCACCTCACTGTGTGCTTTAGTCATTTGAAATGTTAATGCTCTGGAAATGATTGCTTTAGAAATTAATTAAATTTGGAGATCGTTGCATGAAGGTGGTCTCATGTGGACTTCATTTTTTTTATATACATATATAAAAATATGTATTATATATAAACAATATATATATTTAATGCCTCATATTTTTAAAAACTATTTTAGCAGTGAAGGGTACTACCTGGAAGATAAGGGTTTTTAATTTTTAAAATTAAAAAACAATCTTACGAGAGCAGCTTACAACTTGCTTTTGATATATTTTATGTCTTGGCTTTTGGAATTCAACATACGTTAACGACAGTTCTTTTTATTCTCAGCTGTTACTGAGGGACACGATACATAGTTCAGGGCAGGGACGTGATGAATAAGAGCTGGTCAGGCAGGAGCAAGTCCGAAGTCTTGTTTTTAAAGCTTCTCATGGATTATAAATAATTTTGGTCAGAATGTTCCAAATACTCTGTTTTGTTCTTCCTGTTGGACAAAATAAAATGAGTTAAAGCAACGAGTATCTTCAGACCATCAAGGTATAAGTTTCTGTAGTTAAATTCACAAGATAATAACAAGAAAAAGCTTGCATTTGACAATAAACATTTTAAGAGGTAGGTTCTATGTATTGCTCTGCATAAATTCGAGATATATAGTGGAGGTGGTGAATGGAAAATAAAAAAGAAAATGCTTTAAAGGTAGATGAGGAATAAAAGGAATATAGGATGTTGTCCTTTTAAGTAAGATGATTTAATCAATAAATCTATAGGAAACCAGTGTATATCAGTGCTGTAGCCATAAAGCAAATACTATTATTTAAGTATTAACCTTGCAAGTGGGAGAAGTATCTTGCATAGTGTAATCCGGTACTCTTCGTGGTGGTATTTGATGCTTGTGCAGGGGCCACCTATCTGCAGTGACCTGACCTGAACTTTTCCTTTTGGGGCTAGTCCTTTTACCAAGCACATCTGGAAGATTGCCGTGAGATTTGTGCTCAGCTCTAGAAGCCTCTCTTCTGCCCCTTTGACAGTAAGGGGAGCCTCAGGTGATGGCTTCAGATGTCCTGCTGCCCAAAGGTACCACTGATCAGATGATTTGCGGTTTTGATCAGAGGATGTCCGTGAAGTCTAGCAATGTCCTCCTATGTTCCCAGGACATCTACTGTTACTTCCCAGGGGCAAAGCTGCCAAATTCTTCGGCTTCAGTACTTCAGCCCTTGAGCTCCTTTCCCATGATCTTGTAGTTATTTGTAAACCTACTTAAATGTTCTGCCCGCATGGAAAATAGGGGAAGGTGGTTCAAAGAAGCAGCAGGAGTCAAGGAGAGCAAAGGGAACCATAAAATACCTAACAAATACTGATTTGGTAATATCAGCAAAACATACATCTTATGTCATGCAGCATGAGTTTATTTTAAAAGGGATTCGAAGCAGTTGCAGAATCTTGAAACGACCAGATTTAGACTTGTCTCACCTAACTAAGTGCTGGAGGCTATGTCTACACGAGCAGGTGATCTGGAGCAGCAGAAGCAGATGGAAATGATGAGAGACCCGTTGGGGGTTGGACTGTATTTGGTGTGCAGCTGGAGAGGGGCTTCTGGTTTAGCTTCCTCCAAAAGCAACCTGGTTTGCGGACACTGCGGCTCCCCTGGGATCCAGGGTAAGCTGACAGCCCAAGCCAACGTGCTGGTACAGAGGTGGCCTCCATGTTGCAAGCCCTCTCCAGAGAGGGCCACATCTACAGGGGCAGTTCAGCTCTTCTGTCTCTCTTCATTTGACTAAATTTGAAACTTAGGGTCACCAAACTCATAATTAGGGTAGTTTGGCATTTAGAGCTTATGTGGACTAAAGCTCAACTTAACTGCTTGAAGAGTAGTAGAAGATTGCTCCTTCTGCCACGGAGTTTGTGGTCCTGTGTTATAACTCTCTGTTCTCAGTTACTGCTTCAATGAAAGATTTGTTGCACGCTGAATTTCTGAAGTTCAGATCAGACCCAAATTGACGGAAAAATGCTTCTTCCCCTTCTCAGAAAGGGAAGAGGTCTCATTTTATTTATTTACTCTGCACTTGGTTTGTGGAGTGATGATTGTCTCTTTATCTGGCATCCTCGTTTGGCCTGGATATTCCTCAGGGCACAATGATGAATCATTTGTCTCTGCACAGGGCGAGACACTTTCTTTTTTTAATGAATAATATTGTGGCAGAGCTTGCGCTTCCCCCCCCCGCCTTGGGAATTGCTGCTCTTAGAAAATCAACCAAATAGGACATAGCTACGTAAAAGATGAGTCGCCCCTCACCGTGTACTGGAGGATGTCACTGTGGGAGTCGCAGTGCAATGTGCCATGCGGATGCTGTCCATTTAGGATGTAACCATATAGAGGACCATCACCACAGGTCTCCTCGCTTGAGGGCTTTGTCCCTTTGACACCTGGAGGGTCACTTAATTTCCTTCTTTAATTTTCCCATAGCCTACAAGCAGGGTGTGTTGCCTTATAGTGAATCCCAAATAGATAATTAGAGTTTTAGATGTGTTTTATAATTTGTGTATCTGTTGATTGTGTCACGATCACTCGGTCTCCTTTCTTTAGCCAGTCTGATAAATGAGCCATAGAATTGTATAATTGTGGGCTTACACTATAATTTGTGTGTTATTTGTGCCTCTGGACCAAAGGGCCAGGGAAGGACAATAACAACAGTCGTGAAGGGCTTAAAATAATTTGACTTAAGTCAAACCCCGAACAGTTAATGCTCAAAGGATACTGGAATAGGAATATATTCTAGGTTTTTAAATGCATAAGCTTGCAAGATGGCTAGTTACCTTAAAATTCAGTTGCCTGTTACATGCAAATTACTAGTTTTGTGTGCTACATGCAGATTTTTTTAGTGCGAAAGAGGTTGCCAAAGTGGATTAATGCCTTTCACATCTGCGAGTCTTAGTTCAGATCAAAAGTGAAATAAGCCATACGTGTTCAGAGCGGACATGTGCGCACATCATAAATACTGCCGCACCGGCTGGCCTGGTTTGAGAATTAAGAGCTCCTTTTTTTCATAGGAGGGATTCAGTGCTAAAACATTAGTATTTCATAAGCACCACAGATTTAGCCTCAATTATTATTATTTTTTAATTATTATTCGGATTAATCCCCAAACCATTCTCATTGGAAAATTTTCAGTCAAACTTTTTAAAAAAGATTTTAAATGCATGTTACAATTTTAAAGTTTTATAGCCATGGGATTTGAAGGACCGGGGTTGTCTGGCATTTTTCCAGCTAGTCCAGCTGTCTTTGGAGGAACTGAGTAGGTTGGCAAAGTGTGGTCTGGGCTCCTTTGTTCAATCCATCACTGAGAGAGCGAGAGAAACAGGCAGTAGCTGTGGTGAGGACTTTATTGTGTGAGTACTTTCCGCCTTCTCATCTTGACATCCCAAAATTCTCTCTTCTTCCAGGGTTTTCCTTTTTTGTGCCAGGTTTCCTGAGGGCGTTCAGGCATGGCAAGCCTGGGGTTGTTCCTCTGCTGCTTTCTGGGGAGCTGCCAGGGGAGCGTGAGCTCCTGTTGCATCTTCCTCAGGTGTCGGTGCTGCTCTGAGATGGCCTTCTGCAAAAATGCGTGACACGGGCTTTGTCCTGAGGGTCTCCGGCTACCGGAGGGGCCTCTGAGCATCCTCTGGGAAGGCAGGAGCAGGCTCCTCATCTTTTGGTCATAACACAGGAGGGATAGGATTGCTGAGACTTGGTAAGACCACAGGTGAGTGTGGGACAGGGGCTCCCACGTGCTTATTTGACATGGCTTACTTGGAGGTATGGATGAACAAACACAAAGATTAAAGCAAGCAGTGAGCTGCAGGTGTGGACAATTCAGCAAACACAGGCGAGAAAAATCAATATTTTGCAAATGAAAGAGGAAAAAAAAAATCAATAGGGAAAGGACTGTTATTTTCAATTTAAAGCCGGAGGAGTTGGGGTTTGATCTCTGAGTTCATGCTTTCCTGTTCTCATTCACATGTTGCATGGCTCTGTTATTGGAGAACTGTAGACTGTGTCGTATAGAGATCATTAAATATAAATGGCTGAAAGAATGTGAAATGCTCTCCATCCTTTTTTATTTATTTACTTGTCTTGTCTGCTTGCAGATACTTCTCCCTCTGTAGTTAACTCCTGTGGGTGCTAGTTCCCTGTATGGGAGTATTGGAGTGCATTGAGCTTTCTCTGTGAAGTCCACCAGCCTTTTTCTCGTGCATGTTTTCACAATATTTAAAGCACACGAATCAGACTGTAGTTATTGATCTGTGTTTGTTTCTTTTCAACAGACTGTGATTCCATCTGGCTACCTGATGGTGAGACTGCTCCACAAAAACATGACCAATATTTTAAGTAGAAATACAGAATTTGACTTTGCAATACTATCTGCATGAGGCCTGGTAAATACGATGTCAGGGGACCCAGGTGGGATGCAGAGGACCGTCTCATCTCTGCTCAGTGCAGCCTCCTGTAGTGGCAGGGCAGAGTGCCAGTTTTTTATGTTAAAAACAAAAAAACAGTATTTTTGGCCGACTCCTATTGCTAGATTCCACGTTGCCAAACACGTCTACTAGTGTTAACTGTGTGAGAGCTGTGCTACCTTGCAGAATCTATTTGTGTGGAGACTTAGCCTGGCAGGTAGTAGGCAAAACCGTGTTCCAATGCAATGACTCTTTCCTTATTAAAGCTTCATAAAAGTGGAGGGCTCGCTTGCAAACAGGCACTTGCTAGGTCTTGGCTCTGTTGGCATCTCAGGAGAGCAAGCAGAAGTGGTCATTAGGAAAGTACTGCCAAGTTCATGAGTGATCTGCAAAACTACACGTCTTTATTGGTCTCTTCAATCTATAGTATCTATTTTTTCTAGTTTTTTTTTTTTTAACTTAATTGGATTAATTTCTTTGCTGTGTATGACTCCAGCTATGCCAGTACAAAAGTGTGTCGGAGATGCACCCACACCCACTAAAGTCTTAGAGGTTCTGTAAGGGTGGATGGGAGAAATAACAGTCTGTCCTGACTTGGATCAGTTAATTTCTTTGCAGGAGCAGCTTACTGCTTGAGTGCAAGCATACCAAGAGCAGTTGTGCTGAAGAACGCTTAAGTGCATGTATTTATATATGCGTGTCTGTATGTACATATATATCTATTTGTATGTATTTATACATGGATATGTATATGTGTGTATATATGGATGTGAAATAGAACAATAAGGGAAGGTGACCTAGGCTTATTCTGTTTAACACCTGATGGAGGTACTGTGCTCAGGTGAAGGTGTAGTCAGCACAATGCTCCTGCTGTGGTCAAGGGAGGGATAAAAAACCCTTCTAGATCTCAGGTGGGCTGTGGCGGCCTCCAGAGACGCCTGTCCCCCTGTAAACTGCCTGTAGGGAGAGCCTAGGACACCTCGGGTCCCCATCTGGGTACTTTGATTAGATGCCTAACATTAGGGGGAGGCGGATATAGACCACGATGGCAAAAAATAATGTAAAAGGTAGGATTTTCAAATCATCTGAATGACTGAGAAAATGAGATGTGACTCTGGCTCTCAATGGAATGCATCTGAATGGCTGAGATGCTCTTGAAAATGCCTCTCAAGCTAATACGTAAGGACTTTTGAACTAAACCAGTAAGGGGTGTACAAATTGCAAAGCAATTACCGTGTGAGACAGTGTGTTCCTGTGTTCCAGGAGCTCCGTAATAGGACTGTGCAAGCCAGGCAAGGCAACTTTGGGTTTCACCGCACGTTCTCTTTCAGCTACTACGCCAAAAACCTGCTACCCCAACCTCACCTCGTCATAGTTTGTTACCTGCTCAAGGTTGTTGCATGTTTGTGTGTGTTATTGTTCCCTAATGGGGAATATCAGGTCTGAAGGGAGGGTAACCGGTGGCCGGGGCAGTTTCAGCAGCAGTGGGCAGCATCTTCTTCAGCGGTGGTGGTTGGAGGAGGAGATGTGCTCAAACCCTCAGTTGTTTACATATTCTGTTGCTGTGTGGAGAGTGGTTGGAAATGGCAACTCAGTCTCGCCTTTCTCTCCCTTCCTTGGCAGTTTCTTGAGGCTGAGCAACTTTTCTGTCCCTGCAACTTCTGATGTGAAGTGAAGCTGGTGCATCTAATGAGGGGGAGTTGTTGCAGAAAGAATTCTTGCCACGCGGTTCGAGAAAAGGTTGCGTTACCCTTCTGAAACTTTTTTTTGGCCGAGACTGCAGGAAGATATGAGAGACAAACGGGGGGGGAATCTTCATGGATACTCAGATTAACATTTTTAGGGGATTCTTTTATTATGTACGTCTGCGTCTGGGTGGGAAAACATCCAAAGTAGTTGGAAGAAACCAAGATGTTCGCTAGCTGGAGAGCAGAAAAAATATGAGCATGCTGGACCCAGAGCGCCACTCTGGTTTTCAGTGAGGTGAATAGAGGAGAAAATAAAACTAGCCCAAGGCTTTAAAAGCAATTGCCCAGCATTAATTGGCTATGGTCAGGTAGGGATTGGAGAAAGCAGGAAAATCTCTAGGATGGTATGGGTCTCTCTCAGTGCAGTTTGACTCCTTCCTCCGAGGTTGCTGTAGTTGCCAACAATTGAAAGTGCTTTCAAGAAATTGTTGTTCAAGTGCAGCAGAAGCCTGCATGGCGGGAGGGCTCCCATGTTCCTGCAGAGCTGGAGCATAGGTGCAGTAGAGGTTATTTCATCCTTCTGTCTTGGTATTGGTTTGCTAAAATTCAGAATAGCCAGAAATAGTAATATAATGAAAATACTTCTACTAGTCCTATCACCTTTTTATTATGCTCATGAATACAGGACACTTGCCAGATATGTGTATTGTAAAAGTAAGGAAAGCACAAGCGTTACAGCTGAGTAGCTTGAAAGTTGCATCTTTCTGAATTTTTCAATCCTCTCATTTCTTTGAATAGTTTTTTTTTCTTTCTATATCTGACTTTCCATATCTTCATACTAGTGTCTCATTTGCATTTGTCTAATGTTTTCTGTTTATGGCTCACTCACCTTTTTGTGTCTCTTTCCATTCTGGTCTCTTGCTCATGAGTATGCATATGCAAGATGTTCTTGCAATTTAAAATCAATAGACATAGCTTGTCTCGATGACTTCACTTTACTTCCTGGCAGTGATCAACTCACTCAGCTTTCAGATCCAACAGTTTCTGTAAAAACAGAGAAGCAGGAAAAAAAAAACCCACGCTACACCCAACCAAACAACAACAAAAAAAGACATTGTTCCCTCAGCAGAGTATTCTGAAGCTGCTTAAAGTACTTAAAAAAAAAAAAAAAAAAAAAGTACTGAAAGAGCTGTGGAAGTTTACACCAGTTCTTTTGTATTTACTCTCTCTCTCTCACTTACCCTGTTCTTCCTCCTTTTGCCCACCATTTTTTACTTTGCGTATTCTGTTCTCTTCCTCATGTTCATCCTTCTAGTGCTCTTTTTCCTTTCTTTGTCCATCCTTTTCCGTTCCCGGGAGGACGTTATACTCCTGCTGTTCCTCCTGTCCCTAAAGGTAACTGCTGCCACTTGCCATGTCCCTCTCTTTGCTTCCCTCTGTTAGTGGAAGACTTGGAGGAGAGAGACTCCTCTACTCTTGTGCAGCTGTGTTCCTCGTATGGTGATGTGCTTGGTCTGTCCATCTTCTTCCTTCAGGGAGAAAGTTTTGGAGTGCCTAAATCCTATTGAAAATCGGTGCATTCTTACCTACTACTGAAATTACTGCCCCAGTGGCTGTTTTTGGAGCTCCAGAGAAGGATTTGGTTTAATTGCAGAGAAAGGCAAGGCCACCTGACGTCTGCGAATGATGGTCACACAAGGCATGTGTGGGGCTGGACCCAAAAGAGGGACTTCAGTCACTTTCTTCAGGGAGTATCCAAATGCATAAAACAGCTCTGGGAAGGTGGGAGCGCCCTTGGTACAAGACTAGTCATGCGGTCTCTTGCTTCTCACTGCCTTCTGGAGAGCAAACCTTTTGTTCCTGGCTGGAAGAAGCTGAGCGTGGATTTGGGCCCTTCTGATCCAGGAGGAGCAGCTTAGTCCTCTCTGCAACTCCCAACGGGTGTGGAGAGTGGTGCCGACCCCCTGTTGCTGCTGCTCTGTTTTAGGCAAGAAGAGTGAAACTTCGTCAGCTTTTCTCAAGTGAATAATGTTTGTTCTCCACATGTGGGAGCTGCAGATCTGGTACCTCGTGCAGAGGGTTTGGGTTTAAGATCAGCCTTTTTTGATGCATTAGCAGTTTGCTAATTCTGGTCAGCTCTTAAAAGTGTGGGTGAAGGCTTTGATCCCACTGTGAAGTGCCTCTCTCTTCCCATGCAGAGAGTCCTCATCACGGGCTTCTGGGTGCCGGAGCTTGAGGACCAGTTGCTGCGAGCTTGGAGCTGCAGTGGGGGACATGTGGACACTGCTGTATACTGGATCTGATCTTCAGGTCTGTTTGTAGGTGCCAAATAACGCTCAGCTTCCACAAACTGAGTAGCTGTCCCTTCTAAACATCGGAATTTATGGTACCTTTTTCTTTGTGGTTCTGATATTAGAAGGCAGTCGGGTTTGCGAATAGCTAGTGGTGAAAAATCACTGGGACAAAGTCAAAATCAAGCAGTTTGATCTGTAGTTTGAAGGGTACTTCATTGCAAGAAGTTTAAAAAAAAAAAAAGCGCTTTTAAAATGAAAGCTGAGATAAGCACTATCAGTGAAAGGACCTTAAAAAGGTTGCAGCCAGCAGTCATAAAGATAGGACATGTACGGAGGTGATTGTAGATAATGTTTTACTTTGAACTGTCCATTTCTTTTTATATTCTTCCAGTAAGGTTTTTTTGATAATATTAAGTAGCTGAAAACCCATATTTCTTTTACCATCTCTAGTTAAATATGTTCATGCTTCCACTGGAAATCCATATCTTCAGGGACTGCTAATTCTCAGCTGTAAAAATGTGTTCTGAGCAGAAACTTAGCATAGGATATCTCAACAAGAATAAAATCAAAGTCACTTCAGGTATAAATTAGCTGCTGCCTGTAGAAAAAACAGGACTGCAGAAGTTACATTGTACTGTACTGCAAAGAAGTCTGCTATATAATAGAAATGGTATATTGTCCAGAAAAGAAAGCTAATGGTCTGTATATGACTAGAGTTAAGATGTTGCCCAGTAATAGTCGTGTCTTTGAATTACCTGGGAGGGACCAGCTTTCTTAAATAAAGTGTCATCTTTAGAGACTATGCTGAAGTATTCCTAGATGGATGTGGGAATGTGTGCTCCATCGGCTTAGCAACTGGGTCCAGGATGCTTCTCTCTTTTGCTGGACCTACAAGCAAGTCTTGGAGGCTTCATTGTAATTTTATTTTCTTTTGCATCTGTAAACAAACACATAATTTAAATATGCCTTTTGTACTGCCTGCTGTGAGACACTGTGCAGGTAAAGATTTGAACACGTTCACTCGTATGGAAGCAAAGTACTGAAAGTCATTGCAGCGTATCCTACCTCATCTCTGACTGTCTCATCTTTGTTAAAGTGCCCATTGGTATCATATCTGACAGTTAAATAGCACTCATGGGTTAATTTAATTTTCTTTTGAAGCATGGCTGTAACGTAAAGAGAAAGAGTGTTGAGAAATAAAAATACTCCTGTGGACTCTTCATCTCCTTTTTATAGAGAGTTCTCTTTATGTTTTGCTCACTGTTTCGGGAGTGCAATTACATTTAAGGATTGATCCCACTGAAGTTTAATGAGAAAATGTATAGCTCTGTCAACAGTAGATGGGTCCTGAGACGATTCCAGGAAAAATGAAATGATTACAGGGCCACAGAACATGATCCTACCAGCTCTTGCTGATGAATTTGTGACATCTCTCTACCTTGATACACCAATCAAAAGTGTAAGTGTTGTCTTACATGACTTAAAATTTCTGTGCAAAATTAATCCAGTTATTGAAGAATGTAAAAACTCTGGAAAGCGTTTCAGTGCTGCTGACTTACTGTGGTTGGCATGTTGTCCCATTTGTCCACCAGATACGGTTTTGAGGAGACAGACTTAGCAAACCCAGCACCTCGCTCTGCCAGAAGCAGTGATCTCCATCTCCCCTTCTCCTTCCATTTGTACTGCCCTCCGTAAGCTGGCTCCAATACTGATTTGGCCTCTGGGCAAGCTGATTCAGTTCACTAATCTGGCTGAAAATTAATTATTTTTGAAAGTCAACTGTAGTTTTGCCCGTTTGGTGACATTAGTTCTCCAAAGGATTCAGATGAACATGAGAGGTGGTGAACCTCTCGTGAACCAAGAGTCAATGAGGTGAATCCAGAGTGGGGAGGAGGGGAGGAAAGAGCTGGTGGCACCAGGCTTTTAGATGGGTTCGTCTGTTTTGATGAACTGTGCGCTGCACCAAGAAACGTGACTCTCTTCTCCTGAGCCACAGCTGAGGAAGCTGCGGCTGGGGTGCATGAAGGGTTTCCTAGGTCGTACGGTGTGAAAAACAGGACTGTAGTTGAGGACTACATGCGCTGGGTCTGGATTATTCCTTAGAAGGACATTGCACTCCTTGATGTGCCTTGATTTTTAACTTGATAAAAAGAAATAGGGTATTAAATTAAGTATGAATTAAGGAATGCAAGAAGTAAAATAAATAATTAAACCATAGTTATTTTTCTAAAGTACAGCTTTTATCTATTAGATACATCTCAGTCTATGTCAAGATCTAGAAACTGTTACTGCCACACTCAAAACCTATTTTTGGGTAAATTGCATTAACAGCAGTGATTTTAATAAGGGACCTGGTGCTTGGAGACCGTGAGTAAACCTTTGCTGGGCTCTCAAACAACCCATGCTTCCCACTTAAATGGGTGTCCCAGGCACCCCGCACAGTCGAGTCACATATTTGTGTGCAAAAAAAGTAAATACTAGGTCTGTAGCATAACTAATACATTATCTTGAAGGATTAGCTACAAATTTATGATATTAAAAAATTGAGCTAGACCAATGTGGTAGTTTTTCCTGCCGCAGGCTATATTTATACAGTGTAATCTTAATCAAAAGTGTCATAAATCTGTGTTTTTTCCTCTTATTTTCAGTGAAAGCTAATACATAAAACTGTTCTTGCCATACTTCTCTTAATACTTTTATGACTTGCCAGTATAATAATTAACTTAAATCCCCTGTGTTTCTCACTTCAAAATCCATGAGGGTGAAACTGGCTTTGTATTTTACCAACAACAGTATAACAGTGAATCTGGATTGTTAAGCCTTCTTAGGCAACATGTACTTATCCTCCCTCCTTCCATCCCTCCCCTGGAGAATGTGGGTTAAAAGTTAAAACATCTAAGTCTTGTGACTGTATTTTGAGAAAGAGATGCTTTGCTTTCATGGTTGTTGTTTTTTTTTTTTTTTCCCCCCTTGTTTGTTTTGGTTTGTTTTTTGTTTTCTTTTTTCCCTCCAGAGCTGTATATTCTCTTTAGCATGTGACTTGATAATTTAAAAAATAATATGGTGTTTTTCTTTGAAATTACAGTTACAGTGCAAGGATGGTTATGGGGCAGAGAGCTAGATATTTGGTGTGAACTGTTGTTTTGGGTTTTTTTCTTATTGAGTACCACTGCCAGTCGCTTGGTTGCTGCTTGCTTTCACAAAAATGTTGAATGCTGAATATCCCTGGTGTGACAGAACACAGGGCGGAAGGTATGTTCGCTCGCCCTTGGGCTTTTGCTGTGAGCAGCTGATGGTGTAGTTCGTGGAGAGCCGTGCTGGTGAGCATCCATTGCTAAAGGCGGTGGGGGCTCTGGAGAGGTGCCCGGAGGCGCCGTGCGTATAGTGAGCCGGACCAAGGCAGAGCTCCCTCGCCCTCTTCCAGATATTTCCCAAGGATAGATATGTCCCACAGCCCGAAACCAAGCGTGACCTTCATGATTTACGGTTGAAATGCAGGCAGAATTTTCCACAGTCTGTTTTGTGTTGCTTCTCTCTGCTTTTATCTGAAATCAGTTACACCATTGCGAAAAAACTATTACAGATGTTGCTGAAAACCACTGTTTTAGTGCGGCGTTATTAAGTGTTTTGGAACTGAGACACAACCTGGACACTGCATTATTTTTCTAGAAGGGAGAAACAATAACATCTGAGATTGCACCAGTTTTGAAGGGAAAAGGGAACTGAACGTGTCCTCTGAGTCCTCAGTGCTGAGTACAGTCTAACTTCAGCATCAAAGTATAATAATAATAATAATAATTGTGGATGCCATATGCAATTCTGCTGATGCAATCTGTGGAGTCCTGAGTGATTAATATCATGTATGCGTCCTGGTGCTTTGTTCACAGATGATAGGAAACTACAGAAATCTGTTCCTCCTTCTGTTTCATCATGTGACTCATATTCTTAGTTTGTACATAAAAATCCGAAACTTGAAATTTCCTTTTGGAAGATATAAAATATGTCAGATGGATTATAACATGCTTACATAAACATACTATGTGTGCGTAGAAGGCAAAAAAAATCAGCTGGTGGAATTATTACTACTTTGCTTTTCACTTCTTGAGAGTTTACAGAGTCTTTCTCAGAGCAGTTGATCCGAGCTACTGAAGTCCCCTAGATGTAGTCTAATAGTATGTGTTAGTGATGGCACGTGATTTGGCACTCCAAGAAGTGCGGGTCTTTCTTTTCAGCTGAAAACATATTGTCACTTTTCTGGTGTCTGTGTAAGCTGTGGCTGTAGCTGTTGTTATACTAGTGGGCATCACATGGGAAGAATAGGAAACCCGTGACACAGGAATTGTGTTTTAAAGTACAGTTTGTTTTATGGGAAAGCTGGAATATCCCTGAACAGTGAGAATTAACCATGTGAACTGTATTTCTCTGGTATAGTACTTAAATATGAAGCTGCTGGGTTTTTTACTTCTTCAGAATGCCATGAACAAATTGGAGGTTTCAAGATGTGTTAGCAAATACATATAAATACACAATATATATGTTTACATACACACATGTATGCATATTCATGATTAGGAGTTCGGGAGAAAAATTGCATTTATTTTTGAACAGCTTAGAAGGAAAATAGGGTTTGGAGTTCTTTTCTTTCCAGTTGTAAGAATGCTAAAACTCGTGTGAAGCTCCCTAGTACAGAATTTTTTCCCTCAATTCTGGGTCTTAAAAATTTGTGTCACTGGAGTGGGATCTTCCTATACTCAAAAAACTGTATTGCCTAAGTGTTAATGGTTGGAGAAACCTAATATACACAGGAGAAGACTCAGAATGGTAGACTAACGTAGGTTGGAGGGGATCTCTGGAGGTCATTCATTTGGTCCGGGGCCAAATTCAAAGTTGATTCCAACTTCAAAGTTCAGTGAGGTTGCTCCAACCCTTGTGTAATCAAGTTTCGAACATCTCCAAGGATGGAGATTCTGTGACCTTTCTAGACGCTCTGTTGCAGTGTTTGATGACCTTTATCATAAAAACCTTTTCTGATTTCCTTAATCAGATTTTCACTTGCTGCAGTTGTCCTTTGTCTCGTGTCCTGTTTCTGCACACCTCTGAGAGGAGTTGGGCTCTGTTGTCTTTGCACCGTATTAGGTAGTTGCAGACAGCAGTTAAGATTTCCGCCCGCCCAAGCCTTCTCTCCTCCAGGCTGAACAGCCCCAGCTCTCACAGCCTGTCCACAAGTGCCATGTGCTCCAGCCCCTGACCAGCTTGGTGGCCTGTCCTGAGCTCCCTCTGGAGTGTTCTGTCTGTCTTGTACTGGCAAGCCTAGCACTGGACCCAGCACTCCAGATGCGTCTCACCAGTGCTGAGCAGAGAGGGAGGATCACCTCCCTCAACCTGCTGGGGATGCTCTGCCTAATGCAGCCCAGGATGCTGTTGGCTGCCTTTGCCACAAGGGCCCACTGCTGGTTCGTGGTCAACTTGTCATCCCTCAGGACCCCCAGCTCCTTTTCTGCCAAGCTGCTTTCCAGCTGGTTGGCCCCCAGCATGTAATGGTGCATGGAGTTATTCCTCCCCAAACACAAGACCTGCCGTTTACTTTTGCTGAACTTCACAATGTTCCTGCCAAACCATTTCTCCAACTTGCTGAGATCCCTCTGGATGACAACGCTGCCCTCGAGTGTACTGACCGCTTCCCTGAATTTTATGTAATCTGCAAACCTGCTGAGGGTGTGCTCTGTCCCATCACGCTGGTTGTTAATGGAGCTGTCCTATACAGTATTGGTACCTAGAAATTGGCTACTAGTAGGAATTTGAGTAGCTGGTGAATATATTTTGGGGCCAGTGGTCCAGCTGGTTTTCTACCTACTTTGTAATCCAGTAATTGGAGGGAAAGGACAATATATCTGGTGTACATAATGAATCATATGGGTTTCGTAGTAGTAATATTTCTCTCTTGTAAATCTTCCAGATTTTTTTAGGTATAGTTAGAAGAATTATTTCATTCTGGCACCCTCTGGTTCCCTTGGTCTTAAGGGTTTTATTTCAGTCACTCTGCTTCTGTCAACCATCTGCAGGGTGCTCGTTCAGCTCATGTTTTCATAACTCCCCACAGACCTTCCTCCCCTGTATTTCACATACAGAAAACTCGCACGTGAGAGATTTACGGGAGGCAGTCCTGGCTTTTGATGGTCGTGGTATTTTGCTTCCTTTTACTGATGCTTTGTCCTGTCCTCCTCTTGTTCCACCATATGCTGAGACTTCTCTTTCTTTGCCATTATCTGCTCTTTGCTTTACTCTAGATAGCAAATTTAACCCTTTCTCTTCTAGACCTCATATCTATTATCCTATTTTTCTGGTTTTCTCTAAATATAAATTCATACGAAAAATTTATGTCTTTGTCATGCCGCTACCTTGCACCTCTCCCGGATGCACTGTTCGCAACTTTGGTGGCAGGCCTTCCTGTCGGCGTGTGAAAGAAGACCTGACGCTCAAGCTTGTTCATACAGGAAGGAATTGCTAAAAATGGCAAAGCCGGGGCGCTGGAGTGTGAGCAAGCAAGCGAAAATTCACAGATACACCTGTTTTAAAGCCAATAGGAGTGCACAGTCACAAAATAGCAGTCAGTTGCTGGACTCATCTGCTACTTCCCTGAAAAGAATCTTATTAAAAAATATTAGACTTACATAGAGAAAGAAATGGAACAAAATAAATGTAAAGGATAGTTTTCCATTTGCTGTATTTTACAGAGTCGTTTAGTCTTTTTAAAGAGATACTGTGTATAACCCTAGTTTTACACTCTAGGGCTTGATGATTTCTTCCGTGGTGGCAGTAAGCTAGATGGTCTTCACTATCATTAATACTCCTCCATTTCTGAGAAGCAGAGAAAATGCAAATGCAGTAGGGCGAGTTGCAGTAAGCATGTATTCATTTCCCGTCTCTACTTTTCAGTGGCATTTGAGTCTTTTCCTTCTGGTTCCCTTCCTGCTATTTCCTTTCCATTCCTGTTAGTCTGCCCTTGTCTTTCACAAGTGAGTATTGATGTTTGTTACCGCTTTTAACAGCGTTGTTTTCTTATGTGACTGTAGCATATAAGGGAAGATAATTATAAGTTACCTAATTGTTCCATATAGATGAATGCTTATGATAATGGATTTATTAGTATCTTTTTCAGACAGTGCATGTCCATGGTGCAGTACAGGAGTGAGGCATTCTGTCTGACCATTACCAATTAGAGTATATATATATATAATGACCAGGATCCTTATAGCTAAAATGATATTAACATTGTATGATCAAATTCTAATATTAAAAAAAAAAGTAGTTTGCAAGGTTTTGTGTATGCAATAGAAAAAAATCCTGGTATTATTTATGGTGATTCTCTGGGTGTGACTAATTAGATGTAACGAAATTCCAAGAGATCAGAGGTATCTAGAAGTGTCTGTACGAAGTAATAACACCTTCTGTATGTGGTTACCTTGAAGGTGTCTACATTTCCATGTGTCCTTTTACTGTACTAAAAAGATTTTTATTTTAGTGGTGAGAATAGTGTTACGTTGAGTGCTTTCACTACTGTTCTTTATTAACATGCAGCCCGTTTGGTGGTACAGATTTACACTTCATCTTTACGTACCTTGAGTTGAGATGCATTGAAATAAAAAATAGAAGAAAATACGTGGACCGAGTACTGACTTTTGTATTTCACTAGGGGTCACAACCAATTAGATCATCAGCTCCAGGGACCTTTGTAATGACCTAGATGTGCCACTATTAGAGAGTTCAATGGTATCCAGAAACTTCATCTGACTAGGGTTAGCAACAGCCTTGCCTCTTTCAGAAAATAGATTTAGCCAGGGGAACACGGACTTCTGCATGAAGGAACTGCCTTTTGCCATTCCTGTTGTTGTTTTTGGGGGGCACAGATCATAAAGCTTGTGTAAAAAAAAAAAAAAAAAAAAAAAAAAAATCAGTTTTTAAGAAATTGGAGGACTGATTACTATTGTGTATGGCTTGGGTTTTTTTCCATTTAAAAGACTACTGTATTATTTCATATCATACTGAGGAATGAAAATGTATTTTTCTTACGTTCCCTCTTGACAGCTAAAACTTTGTGATAATAATTCATATTGCTTTTCATCTTTAAAACATTTTGCAGACATCATCTGTGATAGTTGATCTGAAAAACATCCTTAAAAGGCATAGAATTTATTGGAATTAGTCATATTTTGTGGGGGGTTTAATCCTAATTTTCTATTGAAAAATGTTTACTTTATAGATGTCCATAGGAACAATTGAAGTAAATATCAGAGCTCTTGGCAAACTCCCAGCCCACATACACTGACTATTTTTGTTCTATTTGTGGTTCTGATGCTAAGTTAAAGCAGATGTTTTGTCTTCAGAGTGAATCAGGAGGAATCTTGGTGCTACAGGCAGTTTTGCTTTGCAGGTCCAGTGATTCCATTCTTGAAGCCTGTCTATAATGGATATAATGAAGATGTAATGATTTTTGAGGTAATCACAGTGGTGTGAATTGCTAGGGAGAGATTAGATGACCTCTTGAGGTTTCCTCCATCCTAGTTTTTACGATTTGTGTGAATTCTCCATTGATGGCTCTTCAGGTGGCAACAGATAAAATGAAGCTGTGAAAGGGGAGGGCCAGGTGATCAGGACGTTGATCTGGCACACCCCTAGCAGGGGTGGAGGAGGAGGGCTGATGCTTTCCTAGCTATGCTGTCCCACTCTTGCTAATTTCTTTCAGTTTGGGAACAGCTCAGAAGATGCTTGGTCTTCTGGACCTTGCCTCCAGGGTGGTCATAGCTTAAGCTCAAGCTAATGTTGATCAGCTGCTTGAAGCTTAACTTAGTTTAGTTTAGTGTTAATGCCTCCCACTCCTATGGAGGAGGTCTTTTGTCATGGTCTAGCTTGGGGGACAGGAGGGGCGGGGATGGGAGAGGATGACGTGGCAGGAAGCTGAGCCCCAGAGAGACAGCATGGTGGCGGTCTCCTGCTGAGGTCCATAGCAAGCCTTCTCCAGCTCAGGGCCCTGTCTTGCTTTCCCATGCCTACAAGAGACTTTTATGATCACCCATGTAAGGGTTTGTGTTGCTCCATCCTTCTTCTTATCACCTATTGCTCCAACCCTGTAACAGAACTCAACACAGCTACTTCTTGTCTTCATTGCCCTTCTCAAGAGGAGGGGAGGGCATATTATGACTGTCTGTTCAGTCTTTTATCTTGTAAATTTATTCTCTCTTTCTTTTCTGAACCCAGAAACGGTGCTTGTCTGAGAGCGCGGGGTACAAAGCGTGAAAAAGCTCAGAAGACAAAGGTGGTACTGCTGTCGCCATCACTGGCGCACTGGTCTTCAGGAAACTTCTCAAGAGCAGCTTCTGTGAAACTTTTGCATCCCTGGTACAGCCTAGAGATGTTTTTGTGTTTTGAAGGCATTTACAGGATAGTAAAGAGATGTTTGTGAATGTCATCCCTGGATATTAGTACAAATGTGTGTCTGTATTTAGATAATATGCTCCTTCCAAACTCATTCAATGTAATGTTTCCTCGTGGGCTCTCTTCAAACCCTGATAAGAAAAACAACACGGAAAAAAATACGACGTTATTTCTTTCAGTATGTGTTTAAAAGGGCGTACTTTGTATTTGCTGACATACTGCAGGTTAAGATGTTTCCAGTTAAGCTTGTGGCGTTTTAGTGAATTTGCTTGTTAGGAAGCCAGACCTTGCTGCTTTTTCATTTTGAAATGGTGCTGGCTTGTTCTAATCCTTCTCTGCGTGTCAAAGCCCTTTAAACCCCTGGCCCCGGTCCATGAGATTTTTCCATACAAGGGGATGACTTACCATATTTGATACCCTAAAGATTAGGGACCTGTCGAGGTTTCCTGACTGGCTGACACTTGTATTTTAGCGTGCCCGCTGTGAGCAGCGGGATGTGAAAGCGGATGGATCACTGGACCGATCTCGCGTTATTGTCACTTGGTCAGTTGATAAGGGAAAGAGAGATGAGAAAAGTGGGCTTCCTCTGTATGTTAGATTGGAAAAGCAAAATAATCTGACTGTAATGGATCAGCGGGACTAAGAATAGAAGTGATGCAGCTGGTGAAAATGGCGCTTAAATACAAGAAGCCTTCCCCTGTTTGCCCTCCCCAGCTGTAAGCCTTCAGCTGGGTACCAAGGCCTAATGGGCCGGGGGGGGTGGTGGTAATAAGCCTGTGCTGAATACAGCCCTGGTGGGAGCAGTTTGGATTTTAACCCTTTGATACGCATTCCCTGGGTGTGTTTGTGCATATGTCTACATGCAATTTTTTTTTTTTTAAACTAACCCTTGAAGGATCTAGAAGAGCCTGATCCAATATGTAGCCATTGTTTTCACTTCCATATTTTCTCCAGTATTAACTTCAGGGCTGTAACACTGATTTTTGTGTTTTGGTTTTTTAAACTGTAAATGTACACTTTTGGGAGTTTTATTTTCAGTGGTTTACTTTTTATTATCTATAAAACTTGATCTATGTAACCAAAATTTGTTTCTTATTTTTATTGATTTATATTACTTTCTCCCACGTATATTAAAATTGGTTTGACTTCCTTCTCCCCACCCAAGAGACTAACATCTGTTTTGTTTTCTAATCCTTAATTCATTGTCTTATAAAAATCAGCAAGTTACAACCTGCTTCATATTATAAGGCTGAATTACAGCTAATTAAAAATAGATATTTGTAATGGGCATTTTAACAGAATCTTAATTGTGATAATTCAACAGGATGCAACTCTGTAGAGGTTATCATTAAGATGATGACATTTGCCACTTGTGGGAGTGTTAGTTGTCTGCAGTATTCCTTACGTTTATTACAAAGACTATTGCAGCTACCTCTGCTTTTAATAAAACTGTTCTCAGAACGTCTTAATATTGCAACATAGAGCGATATTTGCTGTTCGCCTCTGGACTGCTGTCAGTACTTTCACTGTGTGTGGTGGTGTTATTAACTGAAGTTTGCTGCTGTAGTGATGCTTTTATAATTGCTTTATCTTTGGTAACAACACGTTTTCAATAGGAGAGCATCATGTGAGACAGGTTCTGTTTCAGTGGTGTCTTGGAGTAGGTAGCACCAGCCACCTGTACTGCTAGCAGTGAATTCAGAATATTGAAAGCTCAAAATATGGAGAACAGAGAATATTTGTATCTAGTGAATAATCAGGAGCACAACTTAGGATGTAGGAGAAATAATTATCTTTTGTGTTTTTAAACAAACAAACAAAAAAACCCCAAAAACCAAAACCCCAAAACCTTGAAATCTTTCGTAGTTAGTGGTAGATTAAACAGCAAGATGGAGTCAGAATTTGTCTTTTTAATGGGAATAAAGCCAGTCTCAGTGAAACTGTGAGAGGGTTGTTGTTGGAATATTGCCAGTGGATGAGTGGTCCACAAAAGAAGGAAGCTCAGGGAAGAGGATGAAGCGAGAGTTGTGGTAAGAGGAGTGATGAGGGTAGGTGGGACAAGTCATGGAGGAGTGTTGGGTTCATAAACTCTTCATCGCCTTGTTTCAGATTATAATTTTAAACTATTTTGAAGCCACTGAATGTAAGGCAGTGGGGCATGAGACTGCTCACTCCCTGGGGTGAGAACAGGGTGGTGTGGTTAACAGCCCCACACTCCTGAAGTTTGTGGCTGGAGGTGCCAATTGCAGCACTGACACCCAGGTGTGCACAGGGGACAACCGCGCTTGAGCCGGAGGAGCTGCTGCCTTGCAATGCCGACTCGCGTACTAGAAGCCCACCCTGGCAGCAAAGGGGAGATGGAAAGGGACATCCAGCAGTCAAGATGGAAAGGGACATCCAGCAGTCAAGATAGGAGGATTTCCCTGCCTGGGTCAAGTGTCAGTGGGAGCAGTGTCTGGTGGTGGCTGTGTCTCAAGGGTGGCAGTAGGGATCGTGAACCTGAGAGAGATGGGAGGACGCTTGAGGCTTGAGATCTGGACACCTGCAATGTTTCTGTGTTGGGTAATGCAGAAAGAAGAGCAGGTGTAACCGAAGGGAGTAATTGGGAGAAAGGGCTGGGGGAACTCTGACATTGATGAGGGGCAACCGCTTGAAATCAGTATAATTGTAACAGCAAAACCTGTGTTCGCTGTCTCTTAATCAAATTACAGGAATATTTTTCAATAGTTAATGTATTCTAGGAACTTCCTCATAATTTCAAAATACCAGGTAGGTGTATTCCTGGCATTAAACCGAGGATGGGTGTAGCCCCAGGTGCATCTTCAGCTAATGCATTTCTTCTACTGCCAGTTAGTTTAACCACTTTGTTAAGCAGTTCAAGTCATGTACTGTGTCAGGTGTTACCTGCAAATCAAAAAAGTAATCAAAGGGAATTGATAGAAAAACAAAAGCTTTGCTTGCCAGGGGCGTTGCTGAACTTGATCCTCAGGGAAGTGGTGAGTGTAGTTGTTCATGTCATTCGTGTTCTTCTGAGTCAGGATGGTTTGTAGGGGTTACGGATCGTGGTGGTTAGCTAGGAATAGTTTCGGGTGTCTTGGGTAGAAGTCTTTGAGCCTTTGCAGAGGCATGCTTCATTCAAAACAGCGTCCATACTGTCATGTCTGTGTTGTTTTTCTGTTACACCTGGAATATTGGGGGTGGGTGGGAAATGGTTCTCCTCAGTGGTAATCTCCTCTGGTATTCGTGTCTTCAGTTGTTATAAAATTATTTATTAAAGCTGTTTATTAATTTATTTGTTGCACCCTCTTCCCTGAAAGATAATTAAATATGATGAGTCCACTTGCCAGCTTGTAATGGGAATGGCGGGATCGTAAATTGGGATTGATTGGTTTCACTGGGGTGACACAGAGTACAGGACTAGCCAGCCTGGCCAAGCTGTAGGGGCTCCAGGATGAAAATCCTTGGGTTTTAAAATTGTGTTTTCCTCTGTGTGATACAGGATTGTTTCTTTGGAGTGCTGTCCTCTCTAGTTCAATAAACCAAGCAATGTGACTTCCTTACCATCCTTAGTTTCTGATTTTTGTAATAATCTTTTCATGGTGGTGTCCATGTAACTGATGAGCAGTGTACCTGTATTAACTTCTGTGTATCACCCTGGTATGCAGGAAGCTTAGCATGGGTGGTGTTGCCATTTCCTGCTTGACAGTCGTATTTAACCATCTCAGGTTACTTTTTTCTTTTTCTTTTTTCTCCAAGCTCTTTTAAAAATGGGATGCCTTTGCAAGTCTGCCTGACTCCATTGAAAACGATGACTTTTAAAGTCTTAAAAATTGGAGGTTTTGATGGGGAGAACAAAGGAACCCAAGACTTGTTTAAAAAAACAAAGCTCTTAAAATGTGTAGTACCCTTCACTCCGCAGACAACAAAGTATCGTTTTATTTAAAATACTTTCTGGTCAAGAGCAGTTGCTGGACTGACTGAAATGACAGTGACTCAGGCCCCTGCGCTGCCTGTTTCTCTCCTTTAACTACAGCGCCATGAAGGGCAGCTAGCGCAGGTGTAGGTGTCCGTAGGTAGGTGAGGTGAACCCGCCAACTGGCAAGAACTTTATCAGCTAAAGTTACTCTTCAGGTTATAGTTTCTGGGCTGTGAATGTGAATAGATATGAGCCACGGTTAAGGGGGTTGTTTGTTCACGTTGGTCTGCAGAATGAAATGGCGCTGGCTTACTGCATGCAGATGGTGAGTCCTGCAGGCTGCTGCAGTGATCTCAGTAGGGGATTGGAAAGTACAAATTACCTTTTGGAAATCAGGCTACTTCTGTTTTTTGCACTTAAATATGTAGTCAGACGGGCAGATGAATTCCCTCTTGGAGTACTGAATGAAACAGTACATGGAATTACTCCCCAACACCCCCCTGCTCCCCCCCAAAATCTAAGTGATGGAGGAACTATCAGATAGGGGAGAAGCAAATATATATCTATCTAATAAGCAAGGACAGGAAAATAGCCAGAGCAACTGTGTCTCCTGTCAAAAATACGAGGGCTATTAGAACAAGGAGAAAAACAATGAGGGCTAGGAAGGCCGGTGGAATTTGACCAGGTATGTATCAGGTAGATCTCCGAACAGATGCACCTTTTCCTAAGGTTAATCATGGCTTGCACTGAGCTTTATGGTGTGTTGGGAAGTTTGAAATGCTGGGATGGAGAGTTTCCAGTGGAAATTCTCCAGGAGCAGTAACTGCGGTCAATTTTACTCTTCTCGCTCATCCCAAAGACATCAAGAGTATGAGTATGCTTCAGTGACTTTCTCTGGATTTCAAATTATTATTAAAAGATCTGTAGCTACTGAATCCGGTAGTGGAGCTGTTTTGAGCTGGCCAATGCCCGATGGGAACCTTGTATACTTAGATACGGGATTTCTCCCTTTTCTGAGCTTTTTACCTACAACATGCTGAAGGATAATTGTTAGTAATAATGCTAGTCTGCACTTTCAAGAAGGGGCAGGCTAGGAGAAAAGACACTAAAAATGTTTAATGGAAACACTCGTGGTCAATTGATCAATTTGAGAGAGTGTACCTTCCTATTAAAATTGACACTTGTCAGCCACATTTGTAGGATGCCAAGCCAAATAAACTCCTTAAACTGATTAATAGTATCATAGCTGTCACATAGTGCCCCCAGTTTAGAGCCTGAATATGTACCCACACCTTCACGTACACAGATACCACACTGTTTTCTTGAAAAAGCATTTTATTGGTACATTTCTAATAGAAAGCAAAAGAAGGGGCCAAAATTGTAACGAATGCAGTGATGAAATTTATTGTGGGTTGAGCAAAGGCAGGGGTAGGAGCTGAACGTAACTACCCGCTATGTAGAGCAGGGTGCATTCAGCTGTTGTCTTTCTTTTTTTTTTTTCTTTCTTTTTTTTTTTTTTTAAGCATAACTTTGAGCCTGGAAATGAGGATGGTTGGGTTTCTTTGGTGTATATCACAGCTTTGAACAGCGTTTGCTTGGTTTTCTTTGCTCATTTTTCGCAACTTTGTGGTAAATTGTGAGAGCCTGTCCTCCCTTAGCTGCTGTGGCTGTGCTAGCTAGAGAGGTCAACGTCGCCTCACGCTTATTGCCATCTCTATTTTGGAGGAGCAAAACAGGTTTGTTTGAGCAGTTTGACGTTCTTTTTTCTAACTTATCTTATGCTGATGGACACGGTGAGGTGGGACTCTCCACATGTAGCTCAGCAGGTGCTTCTGAGGAGGTGACCCATCTCTAGGCTGGGGCTTGGTGAGACGGGGTGTTGGCTCTCGCTGCCTGTGCCAGCTGCAGGGGCATCAACACTGATTTTACAACCACCTTCTGGTGATGTATAAGCTTACAGCTTGTGTAGCTTTCTCTGCTGCTAGTGGGAACGATTTTGTTCGCTCTTTTAAGACAAGTTTAATGAACACAAATTATTCTGGTTTTGCTTATTCTTTAAGTGGTTTTGCTGTGAAAGTTGGCACAGCGCGCTTGACACGATGGTAAGGGGAAAGCTGCATGGGATTTCATCCGCAGTGGGATGATGGTTAGTGCCGTTCTTTAACTTATTTACATCATCTTGCACAGCGTAAAAGGAAAATACATGCCAGGGTTTGTACAAGCTACTACATATAAGCAGTGTTAAATTTTTTTCTTCCTGCTCTGATTTTTCCATTGTCCTGGTGTTTCCTCTGAAGGCAACTATGAGGAGACTCTCTGAAATTTTGAACCACATAACGTTAGTAATTGTCATCTGAGGCAGGATTCATCTGTTCCAGACATTCATGTTTCAGACTTTCTTGCAGGTTAAATCTCACATACCTGTGCTCTGTTACCAAATCACAGGATGCTCACTACAGCTGGGTTGACCGAGAGCAGATTTTGGCACAAGTCTGCAGCAAATTTGTGCTCGTTCCTTTGGACTTGTAGCAAGGGGCCTTAGGTGTTCAGCCACCCTTCCTTAGATTAGGTAGTCAGGGGGTTGCCATCACCACAAGAAACATCAGATGCACGGTCCACATGGAAACCAATGCTGCGCTGAGTGTCCTAAGGAAACTGGTGACCTTGTCCTTAAGCTCTGGCTATTTCATTTCTAACTGTGTACAAGTGCAAGGATTGTTTGTTCTTCTAATGGTCTCTGGGATTCAGCAGCCTCTTAACAGGAAATAAAGAAAATCCTTGTTTTATTTTTGAATGGGGTTAGAGTATAAATGAAGATTATCTTGCAACTTTGAAAAGAGAGCCTAAGTACTGCTGCCTGTGCTGCAAGTAGAGCCGGCTCAATTCTGGACCGAGTGTAAACCTGGTTTGAGTAAAGGTATTAAACCAGAAGAGGGTGAGTGGGTGATAGCATTTGGTAATGCTAATCCTTATTAGCAGGGCGAAATAAGAGTATGAAACCTGTGCAATTAGGTCTTCTTCTGTGCAACTGCTATAGTCAATCCAGTCCCTTGATGAAAGATCTGCTGGAGAGGTTGGTATTTATCCCTTTCCCCACTGTGATAATATGGAAGAATCACTGGCAAGTCTCTTCCCTCTTACCCTACTTGAAGCAGGAGCAGTTTTCCTGTGGGATACCTTCCTTTTGGATTTCACACTTTGACTTCAGTTTTAGTACACTTAATCACGTTTCTTTTGTCTGAAGTGCAACCAAAATGGAGAAACACAACATAAGTGATTCCAACCTGAAATTAGGAATAACCAGTTTTTAAATATTACTGTTTTATAATTTCTTTCAGATGCTCATAAGCCCTTACAAGTGGAAATCTTGGATAGTCATTATCTGGAGAGTAATATGTACTGTTTTACTGAAGAAAGTCTGAAAATAAGGGGAAAAAGAAAGTCTGAAGATAAGGGGAAAAGATCACCTTTTTCTTTAATTCCAGTTCTTTAGGGGTTCAGAAACAGTTACATTTTACAGCTTGGCTGAAAATCCTGTGTTGTTTTGATGATATATTAGGACGTATGCTTTCAGCAGATTCTTTAAGACAATTATTTACAAAAAATATTTAATCAATTCACCAGAACTCTGTGGCTCTGTGTGTGCGTATTTTTATATTCACATATGTGTATGTGTGTGTGTGTATGTATGTATAAAGCTGTAATTCTTGTAACAAGAAAAGGCCCGCTAAGTCCTTTGACTTTGTGCACAGGCTGGTAAATAGAATTTTAACTCTAATGTGGAATTTGAACTGTGTGCAAGGATAAGATGGTGAACTACGAGACCTTGCGCTGTGTGCGTGCACTGTGTAACACGAACATTTCCTTATGTCAGAGAAGCTGTCCAAAGTGATGTGTGACTGTGTTTATCAAAATTCTGTTTTATTTAGATCTAATGAAAAACAATGTCATTCTATTCAAACTAGAGTTGTGAAGGGAGTATCAAGGTTTCAGAGCTATCCGTTCAAACAACTGAGGGTGTCAAAGATAACTACTACTTTTAGAATAAAAAAAATCAAGGGGGATGTAGTATTTTGCTGTGTTTTTCTCTGCTCCCTGCAATTTATTGCACTCTTCTAGATTGACCACTGATTATTACCTAAACCCAGGCATTTGAAGACTCTAGATTTTCACTACTAAATCTTTTGTTACCTTTACAATATAACAGCATGCACACGCACTTTCTAATTTCATTTGCCATGCCAAAATTTTTTGTGTACATTGATAACAGTTGCAGGTTTTTTTAAATATTACTGAAAGACATGATCTTTCCCAGAGTAATAATTCTCTGAAATTATGAAATGTAAATGAATATATATAATTATTTTTGTTAAACCAGACCCTTAAGTTCTAGGGAGAACAAAGAGTTCTTGAAATTCATCTTTAAGTCCCAGAAGGTCTGGGACTTATCCGTGAAGCTGTTCAATTCAAAATAATTCATTAATGTCAAATAAAAGACCCTGTAAAGAATAATGTTTATTCCTCTAAGCCTCTACTGAAAGGCTCTGTAAGCGCTCCTTGAAAGTTTAATCATTGAATAAACCTTTTAAAAGGAGGAGGGGGAGGCGCATGGCACAGACTTCTTGTGAAGGTTGTATGGTTGGTTAATGAATCATTCATTCACATCTGGCCAGCTGCATGCTTTTTTTTTTTCCTATGGAAACCTGTTATCGGAGTACAATGATTCGGGGGAAAAAACCCCAAACAACAGAAAAACAACGCAGCTATACTGTCAGGTGAGCAAAAGATGTGCTTTCTCATGCTGCCAAGAGCCCAGTGGCATTGAGATCGTTCTGGTTTGGCATAAAAGTTTTGGAGGCATCGCCCCATGAGGCTCAGCTGAAATCAAGGTAGACGTTCGGGAGGAGCTGCATCACCACCCCCCCGCGCTCCCCCACTGCAGACTGCAGCCTCCTCAGCTTAGGTACCCCAGGGACCAAGCTGGTGGCAGAGCTGCTACTTCTTACCTTGAATCATGATGTACTTCAGTAAGTGCCTGCGTCTCTTCTTTCTCTATGCTAGATGTCATTCTTCGTGGGAGTCTGGATAAATATTTCAGTCTGTAGGAGTTCAGGAGAGCTAGGTATCACCTAGCAACAAGCATCCCACTCTCTGCCTCCTGCTTCTCTTTACTTTTATTAAAATACCAGTGAAAACCAGAAGTTGAAGCATTAAGTTAATTTTCAGAAATATTTTGAGCAGCTTAAGATATTTTTGTTATGACACTAGGTCAGAGCAACAAAGATGTTGGCGGGGGGGCTGGTATCTTAAAGCAAGTAACTCCGCTTGCCTTGTTTGAACAGAAATCACAATCAAGGACTAGTAAAAACTTTAGCTGAGGACAGAATAAACCTTATGATCGCAATTGTATAGTGAGTAACGGAATGCGTAGCAAGTGTTCCTTTGGTCCTGTGAGGTCTATAAAATATATGGCAGTTACACTTAACCTAAACTGAATGCATTTTAAGCTGTATTACCTGGTTCATCTTGTGATGGCTGCTGGTGGGACAGCGGCTTATGTTGGAATTTAAAGCTTTTTAACTTCTTTACAGACAACTTTGTGGCACAGTGTTTTGGCTAGTTTCAGTTACAGTGGTACAGAACTCAGTTTACAAAAATCCCGGGGGCTAGACCCGAGGCAAGAAAGGTAGGCACTCAAAGTGCAATTTATGTAGATTTTTGGGTATGCTGATTCAGTGCAATGCTGCACTGAATTTCAGCCTCTCCTGTCACTTACCGATTTTAAATGTTAAGGACTGTTGCAAATCTGTAGCTCATGGTTAATGTCTATTTGTATCTGTAGTTTCTGCAGAATGTCTGCTTTATGGAGTTTACGAATTTCCCTGCAAGAATCGGAAACATAGGAAAAAAAGGGCAAGTATGTGGCTGCTAGTAGTATAAAGGGTTGAGGACAACCTGTGTTCCTTCGTCTCTGAACGCTGCTGAAACCGTGCTTTTGGTGATCCTGCCTTACCTGATGTTCAGGGTGGCCTTCATGAGTTTGGGAGAAGTTGCACTCTGTCTTCGGGGAAGTTTGGTGTGACTCAGGGCCTTTGAAAGGGATTGCAGAAGTGTAAGTGCAGATCTATGGGCTTTCAAGAAGAAAAGTGCGTACTTTTAAAGTAAAATAAATGATGCAAGAAGGTGGTTAAGAAACACAGTTACGCCCAGATACGGGGTTTGCTTTGTAGAGGGAAAAGTTAATAAATCCTGATTCAGCAAATGACCTAACTTTGTGAATGAGTTGGTCTTTTCCAAATGTATGTTCCCATATCTATCTGAATTAGAAAAGGGGGAAAATAGCACGAGGAACAATTTGTAACTGTATTAATGGGAATTTACTTAAAAGTTAGAAGTATGTGAAAGAGATGTGAAAGTGATACTAGTATCAACTTGTTTTTTAATGAATTAATGTGGGTTTATACATTCAAAAATGTTCTTTTTGTAGAGACAAGGGCATCTCTACACACATTGTGGCCTCTGTTTGTCTCGAAATATGCTCAGCATGATTGTCCTGAAACCATTCTCATGTTCCTTATCTCTGGTCCGTGATTCCTGCTCAGCTTCGCCGGTGGGTGGGGATGCCGGCCAGGGTGGGACTACCAGGGCATTTATTCTGATCAAGACAGGTTTTCAAAATGGACTAGGTGTTGTAATTTCTGTTTGGTTTTCTCTTGCTGTAGGAGAAGGAATCTAACGTTTGGTGACATTCATAAGCTTTATAAACTTGTGGGGTCTGAAAACACGATTTTAAGACGATGGTTAGCCTTTTGCTGGAAGTGGACATAATTCTGTGTTTGCTACTTAAATTTCTTTCTTCTGGTTGAAACTGGTGGTTTGTTAGGTGTTTTGCTCTATGATTACTTAAGGAGCCCTTTTGACGTCAAGGTTTTGAATCAGGAATATTGTGCAGTTTTCTCGTCAGGTAGATTTTCTTCTGGTATAAAAACCACTCAATACAAATGGAAGATGCTTCTGTTTGGACTTTCATATCTGTTTTCATATTCCTGATAGTAGAAACTGAGATTTCACAGCAAGCTGCTGAAAACCAAAGTCCAGAGCAGGTTTCACAGCGGTGACACACGTGGCAGAATGGATGCACTAGATCTGTAAGGACAGATGGTCCTATTTTTCATACGCATTTCAAAGTACTTTCATCTGAAGCTGAAGCTTTTCAGCTCTTCTGAAAATCAGACAACAGATTTGTGGAGTTACTAGTTAAATGCCATTTTCAGATGAACAGTTTGTTCTTCATCTTCTCCCCAAAAGCAGCCTAAAATAGTTGCAATGAAGAGGCCTGTGGCCTGTATGGGTGACGTGTGTAAGTGTGCATTGGCCACCAAAATCAGTGCTCTTGGTCACCCTGGTGGTCAGTGCTAAGGGATAACCCCTGTCCTACCCCCAAGCTGTGAGTATCATGGTGGAGCAGTGTTGTGGGACAGTGGCACTGCCGGAGCTTGTGGTGTGCCCTGCTTGTGCTTGGTGAAGAGGAGGACAAGCAAAAACCCTTTCATGGAGGAGAGCACCCCAGTGATGCAAGGTTGTGGGCAATTCAGTGCTTGATAAATTGTGCAGACCTGAAGAGAATTAATAAGCAAACCCAATTATTTGTCATTGCTAACGAAGTAGCTTTTTCATGAGGAGGGCTGTTGTACATGATTTAATAACGCAAAACCAGCTGTGGCTATGGCTAGTTGGATGGTGGTGTGTTAGCAGTTTTGAAACACATAGCCATGTTTGCTCTGTCACCATAGCCACGGGAACCTAACAGGACTTCAGCGTTTGTGTGTGACTTGAAACTGAGTTGCATTGTAGGGGAGAGTGTGTGTCTGTGCGTGTGTAGGGAGGAGTAATGATGAGAGAACCTGGAGAACTGGAAACAATTACAGGTCAAACTCCGTCTTCCTCTGACAGAGACCCGGTGAAGCTTTTGAATACATTACATTTAATTTTAAAGAACTTGATGACTAAGTAATTTCCTGCTCAGGTTAGATAACCACATCATGTCAGTCCAGGATGTGGAAAACCTGGTCCACTTGTCCCATTTTTGGACATTAGCACAGAGAAAGAGCCATTAGAAACTCAAAGGTGGTTCTTCAAGTGTGCAATTTAAAAAAAAAAAAAAAAGAAAGAAAATCTGCTTCATGAAATGGAAATTTTGAAGCAATCCAAATAATGGCAAGGGAGATTGAACAACAAAAAGGAAAGAGTCTACAAGATGCATGGGAGATGGGGCAAATGGTCTGCAATAGTTAGCGTGCTCTAAGCCTACAGTATTTAGTTACATCTAGTTAGGTCAGTGTTTGCAGTGATTTTGCAACCTTTTATGATTCATTTGAATATTTGGAACTTACTTTTTTCTATTAACCTTAATATTTTCTTAGAAATAAAATTAAGTGCATGGTGTTTAGTCAGTATAATAGTAGCACAGTATATGAATATTTACTGATATTACATGCTTAAGGGAGCTTTTTGTCTTGTTTTCAGTGTAAAAGTTTGCTTAGTGTTTGGAAACCAGTTAGTCATGTTGTTGTATGTACAGCAGTAATGAAATACTGGGTTGTGGTTTAAAAACGGGCAGGTGATGCTCCACTGCTATTTGAAGGATGACCTTACTTTGAATGATATAAAAATAACAGCAGATTGTTTATAAGAACTCTGACAGCAGATTTAGATTCTTGACTTCACACCATTTCCATTATTAGGAGACATGTGTAAGTAGCATTTGCTTCCAGATATATGCACGTATTCTGGCAATTTAAGGATTAAGACATACTGTCTAGTATTTAAATTTTGGACATCTGAAGCTTCCCCCTCCCCCCCCCCCCCAAAAGCTTTAAAAAAGTTAGACTATTGGATTAGTATATTTTCTTAATCCTGAAGGAGCCTCCCAAAAGTATAATATAGTATTTAAATATCTATATATTTTTTTCTTTTACAGATTCATGTGGAAATATAACTAAAATAATCATGTATCCATAGGAAAACCTTCAAGAAATATGTATTCAAATTTTGTAATGGTCTTGCACAGTTATTTCCTGTGGCTGGAGTATTGACTGCGCTCACTAATAAATGTATTTTGGCTTTTAATGCGTTATTGTCCAGATCTCACATAGTATTTCTGGGAAACACATTTTGAAATACCAGTAAACAGTATTTGCACTCAGTAATTGCTGGAAAGTTTACCTGTACAAATGCAGGGTACTGATATATAATGGGCCCTGAAGACTAATTAAAGCAGTTGGGATTTAGTACCCTCAGGTAGCAGCTCAGAAATTAAAGACACTGAGAGCATTGACTGAAATCATTAGGTAAGAGGAAACATAAGGCTTTCACCAATATACTTTTTATCTTATTTATCCAGTTTTATGTGAAGTGCTTATAAACTTACTGTTCTTCTGATCTCTGTTTTACTATGGAACGGATGTCCATGCTTAGGTTTTTTATTTACATATACAATAATATTTGAGAAATTAATGAACCTCTAAGAAAATAAATCAATTAAATTATTTCATCTTTTCTTTTTCAGGATTGAAGTGGATCTAGGGATGAATGGATGACTAAATACTCATATGAAGAGGAAAGCCATAAAAGTTGGTTGACGTTTTTACAGCCATATGCATTATATATATATATAACTGCTATTAACAAAACTTTATATTGTGTTACAAAATACAATAGTTGAAATAACCGGTCTGAGCTTCATATGCTGTATTGTCTTTCAGGCAGGAGAATACTATAGCTTAACACAGCTGTAGCTTAACGCAACAGTGTCTGACCAAACCTGAATGTTCAAAGGAAAACCTAGTAGTACGTCAAGGAAATAGGTAATTCCTTTGAAGCCAGGTGTTTCAATGGGCGATGCATAGTGGTGTTCATTATTCTTATGTGCAAGGATGAAGGGAGAATGAGAGGGGCGTTATCTCCATTATAGCTACTGGCTATGAAGCTTAATACGTTGTGGAGTGGCACTCAGACGCCACGCAGACAAATGCTGTTTAAGAAGTCAAATAGGATACAATATCTTCAAAAGTATCTTGGTGCTTTGTTTTCTTATAATAGAGAGGTGGCTGTCTTACAGCATGCATTTTCTGCGCTAGTTAAAAAGGAAGAAGCTGTTAGTGGACCTTCGTGTTTTACTGACTTTATTGTTATGCTTTGTAAGATGATAAAATTCAGTAGGCCTTGACATCTGTCAGTCTGAATTGTTGTGACTGTGTACTATAGGCTTTGGCTGGGATGCTACGTTAACCCATTCCTGCCAAGGCTGTTTAAACAAAGCTGACTGTGCCTGTGGGTTTGCACCGGAGCAAATGAATTGTAATGACAAATGCAGGGTGCGGTACAGTGGGATACAGGGTACGGTCCAGCGGGATGCTGTGCAGCAGCTCAGTTAAATAAGGCATTCTGGAAACTCTGCTAGTCGAGCTCTCTTTCCTAGAGAGCTTTCTTCAACCCCTGAATCCCAGTCAGGGGCAGGAACAATCAAAAAAACCAGCAAAACCCCCAGATTTTTTCAAAAGCACAGTGTCAGTTCAATACCAGAAATGTAAGTCTATAGTTCTATTAACTTGAGCAAAGTAGTTCAGGAGGACAAAGTTTCTTATTTATCTCAGTGATAATTTGGTTTTATCAATCTTTTAGTGGTTCAGAAGCTTTACAGTTTGTCAACAACTGACTTGGATATAGAAGAGTTTAATTCCTTCTTGGGTATGCTTTTTTAGTGTTTACAACAGGTAGTGGACATGCTGATCCTAGCTATCTCCGGATTCACAAGCAGCATAAGCCTTGAGGGAATCATCTGTGTCCTTCAATCCAGTCTCCTGAAATAACAGCCAGTGAAACAATCTTTAGTTCAGAAGCATCCATACAACATCTGCTTTATATACCACGGGTCCCAGAAAACACCTCCAGGAGCCAAATTTAAACCCTAATAGCGAGTGGTATTCATAGCTCTGCAGTAATGTACACAATTTCTCTATGGGATCAGGGACCCGTATGCCCAGATATGAACTAGCAGTTGCTGCCTGCTAAAACCAGTGCACAAAGTCTTAAGGAATTTCTCTTTGGTTTGATAGCTGACGTGTCAGTGGCTGCTGTCCATACAAATGTCTGATAGCTCGGGATGGGCTTGCGTCACGGGGAAGCAAACACTTCCCTGCTCAGACCTCCTGGCTATGAATAGCAGAGTGAAAAACTGATACCATCCAAACCTTGCTTGGATCTTCCAGAACTGCAATGATAAAATCCTGTATGTGCGAACTCGGGGAGACTCTTTACTGGCAGAAAGTGTGAGAGGGTACAAAGACCAACCTAATCATCTGTAAGCTATCTCTGGATATCATTATATTACAGTGGACTCCTCATACTATCCAGAAGACAGCACAGAGCAGTACTACCATAGCGTGGTAATGTTTTGCATTGAATTGAGGAGAAACTGAGTCAGACTGAGGACAGTCTTAGGTATTTGGCTTGGGAAAGTGACACCAGGGCAGAAAACGTTAAGGATTTGTCAGATCCTTGAGGGGGGCTATCGTAACTAGAGTCTGCGCAGAGGAGGGAGGGCTTTCAGATCAGGCAAACGCAAAAGACTTTTGGACTCGGGTGGCCTTCTCCCAAGTTTCTTGGGAAAGACTGTAGTTGCATGAGAGACGCAACAGATGACAGATGCTAGCACTGCTAGCTCTGTATCTCTGTTCCTCTCTCTGCTTTTGCCTTTCTGGTTCAACGCAGAGTGGTGGCAGAAGGAAGGAAGAACAGGAGAACAGGGTGACCTCTTTGTCAAACCATAGTTCCACTCTCTCATGCCCTTCTGATGACATCCTGCAGTAATCGTGGGGAAGCTGCACAAAATATGTGCAGATGAGGAAGGGGATACTGAGTTATTTCTTCACATGTTTTCTGTTTGGCAGTCTTTGCAAATGTAGGGCTCTGAATCCGGCTGTTAATCTTTTCTATTAGGAAAGTACCATGATCAAATCATATCGTTGAACGAGAAAAAAATGTGGTTATGCAGAGGAATTCAAAGTCCGAGGCTAAAAATTCCTTTTCTGGGAAGACTGATTCCAGAAAACTTAAGCAATAGAGGTGGAGAGGGCTCCTTTGTGGTCACTGTTAAGATCAGTTGATAAAGTTCTGGCTTCAAGAGGAAAGAGATTGGATTTCACCCAGCACCCTGCCTCAGCCTTTCACTTTATTGCTGCTTTGCTAACCAAGTTTTGAAAGCTTTCCATTGCTAACATGAGTATGTTAGTATATCATTGGGGGTGTAAACAACTTGGGTTGTATCACCTGTATGTTATATTGGTATATTTTAGGCCTTTGTTGGTCTGCCTCAGGTTCAGTTCTCTGTTGAATCTGACATTTAAAGTTTACATTTTTCAGTCTACAGTGATTGAATGTTGGATGTATGGAGATGAGACCAGGGTAGGAGCTGGTAAGGAATTTGGTAACTGATAGGGAGGAACCATAGCTCAGAAAGTCCCGGGCAAAATAAAGATCAAGACTTTAAACCAAAAAGAAGCGGGCAGGACTGAAAAGATGTCAGAGAGTGAAATTAAAGGGGAGGAGAGATTGCTCAGATTGAAAAGGCAGGGCTGCATTGTACTTAATGAGTGGTCTTGGGTACAGTCTCCCACTCACACTGTGGTTTCACGGACAGCCTGCAGAAATACTACTGGGTGGTTCATTTGATCAGGCTTAATGATGTTCTAAGTTATTTAATGCTTAAAAAATTATCAACAACACAGAGTTGTATTGAATTTGGTGTTTAGGAGATGACTGCTTATTTTCTAAAGAGGTCTATGTGATAAGCCCAAGAAGTACTTCTGTCTCACGAATGTAACCTGTGCGTCATCTCTAAAAAAACAAAACAAAACCACACAAAAACCAAACCCAAACCAACAACGAAAACCAAGAGCCAAGTTTGGCTCAGTTATTTAGAGGGAATGACTCGGTACAAAGGAGATCTTTCTTGAGCTCTCCAGGTCTCATCCCATCTCAGGAGTCTTCCTACCTCTGATGTGCCCTTGCCTCGCCTCCCCTGACTCCTGTGCGGAGCAGGGCATAGGAGGGTGCATGGGCGTGGTGCTGCGCGGTGGTACCCAGCTGATGCAATGAGGGCAGGGCTGCTGTTTGGGGCGACCTCGGCAGGCTGGAGAAACGGGCTGGCAGGGACCTCATCAGTTTCAGCAGAGGGGAAAGTCCTGCACCTGGGGAGGAACAGCCCCATGCTCCAGTGCAGGCTGGGCAAGACCCTGAGCCGTGTCATCTAACTTTGGAGCTGCCCTGGTTTTGGATGGAGTTTGGACTCATTGGACTTTCAATCTTTACATTTTTTGTGATTTTGAAGTCTGGTCACAATAAAAATGATTTTTTTTTTTTTTTAATGTGTTTGAGGGTGTTTCGAGGAAGTTTTATGTTTTTATTTGCATAGTCAGAATATTAGCAGTGTGATGATACGTTTGGTTTTTGTCCTCTGCTGTCCCCTCCGTATCCATTACAAACAAATGCAGTTTTCCTAGAAAGGAAGTGACTGCTCTTAAGTGGTCTTTCACATCTAACATCATTCAATGGATTCTTGGAGTATAATTATGACTAGAAATATCAACAGGACAAAATATATTAATCTCAAGGGAGTTATTTTGCACTGGCCATCAATCAATCCTTTCTGTTACGTGCTTTTCAGTTTAGATTACTCTCAGGCAAGGAGGCTGTAGTTTGATGTTTTGTCTCAATTCATTATGATTATAAATATCTTGGATAAAACAATGTAACAAACGACCACTTAAAAATGACTGATGGCCCCATTCAGCAAGGCAGGGAGACTGTGAAGTTCTTTTGGTTTCATCTGTTGTCTAGCATTTATCAAGATGGGTCCCTTAACAGTCGATTGGTGGTTGATATTTAATGAATATTTCACAGTGTAAATTGATAGCAGGCAATTTGTTGTCTGGAACCTGGTCATATTCATAGGACAGATTTGCTTTTACTTACTGTCACTTAAAAATGTAAGACTTATGCTGAAACTGTAGAGCAGGAGGAAAACGTTTCCCCAAACCTTATATCCAGGGAAGGGAGGAGCAGCAGAGATTTTCTTTCTTACTCTGTTCCTTACAATGACTGCCGCATATTGTGCTGTCTCTTGCTCCCGTCCTTTCCCATCGGGTGCCAGTGCGGCTGACGGGCTGCTGGAGGGCCGTGCATTGTGAGTGGTGTAGCCCCAGGTTTGCTTGCCCCTGGCTCAGCCCCGCTGGGAGCGGGGTGGACTTGGAACTGATCCCTGTGGCTGAAAAATTGCTGGAGGCATTTCCAACCCTGATCTTTTCTAAGGAGAAAAAGGTATTTAAGATGCCTGCAATGAACCCCTTCAGCTTGACACGTTTGCATGGCGTATGAGCTCGTTCCTCTTCCCTTTGCCTTTGTAAAATTAATGAATGATTTCTGGGAAGACCCTGGCGTTCCTATTAGGCTTTCCTTATGAACAGCAGAGCAAAACTTGTTCTACACCACTTCTTTTTTCATTTCTGCTGGGCAGTTGCTTTCATAGTCTAAATGGTTTCTTGTTTATGGGCCCAGATCTTGGCTCCATTCCACTCATTTCCCAACTATTTTGGTGTGTTTACATAGTGCTCTTCAGCAGCTGGCTTGGGGTGGGTATCCAAAGCACACACACATATATATACACACACAAAATCAGTTCATCGGAGTTAGGGACAAATCATATTTAGTGCTTGGTTTGTGATCTGACCTTGTTTAAATCAAGTTGGATTATGATTTTGAGGGGTTTGTCCTTTTATTTCATTCCTGCCAGTGTGGATCAGGGGCAGACATCTACGAAGGATTGTAACCGTTGCTTTTAAGGTTCATAAATCAAAAAATATATTGTATTTTAGAAGTGTTATTTTAGTGGTTGAAGATAGCTGTGGTCTTTCTGCATCCTCAAACCTGTAGGCGCAGGGGTAGGTTAGACTTTCCCTTTCAAAGCCTGGTCTACTGCAAAAGCCTCAAGCTTTGCTTTAAGATCAATAAATAAAGAGATCTTTGTATATAATAAATAAGGTTGTATTTTTCAAGTAGTCAGCGCAGAGCTGCCCAAGAGGCTTTGCTCAGAATTGAGAAACGTCTCTAGCCCAGCAGCCACGCAGCAGTGGTGTGCAGGGTTTGCATGCCGGTGGCTGCACAGATTTCTGTTCTGCTTGGGGCCACTGTGGGTTGTTTCAGGTGCATTGATTTTGCAGTAGTTCTTGAATTAAAATCCTATTTATTAAACAGTTTTTTGAAACAAGAATGGAGAATTGCATAAAAAAGGATGGCAGCAACCTTCATGTGAGGTGGTGTGTGGGGGAGTAAGGCGGCTGACATTGTAGTGCAGCTCACAGGAGAGTAATTAGTCTAGAACTGACAAAATGTGACGAAATGTGGAGTATTTAAAATACCAGAGTTATTTTCACAGTTCAGTTCATTAAAATTACTAAATGTCACTGTAAAGCAAAGGTAGATCTTGCTGGTGTTGCCTAGATCACTCCTCCATGAAGAGATAGGTGGTAATGATGAGTCTGTGGTTCGTAAATTGTGGATGTAGGTGAATGCTGTGTTTATGGGCCTGCTTCAGCATCTATTGACATAACTCAGTGCAGTAGAGAACGTGTTAAACTACTTCTGAAAGTTAATAGATATCCCCTTACAATTTTAGTTAGTAAACATGTTGGCATCCATCATTTGTATTACTTACTGCTGTTGATTGTAAGGCTTGGTGTGTGATTACTTAACTTTTTTTTATTAATTTAAGTTGTACAGAGCTTAAACTCTCCTGTGATGAGTGTCCTCCTGTTAACTGTCACTTTGGTTTTTAAAGTTTGGGGGTTTGGAGGTTTTTTGTTTGTTTTTTAATTCATTTTTGGGAGTGAAAAACAAAGAACTTCACCTTGAAAAGTTTAGCCAGAGCTACAGAGATAGCAAAAACTAGCCTGTGAGTATAAAACGACAAATTGCTTTATAATGCAGCCACAAACACCCCTGGTTCCCATTTCTGGTGTTTGAAATGCATGGTGTGTCGGTGTTCCCGTGCTGGGAGGCATAGGAGATTCTCTACCAGCAGAATTCCTGCTTCTTGGGAGGAGCAGAAATGGATGCCGTTACCTCTTGTAGTCACCAAAATGCATGTTGTAGACTCTATGAAATAAAATGATGGAAGCAGCCCAAAGATCTAGGTGAGAAACTTTGATGTCAGCATTTCCTCAGTTCTGGCTGCAGCTGTGTTTAGTACCTCAGGACTGCCAAGCCTAAATGTAGGACCTGCCGTATCGGCCTGGCTGAATGCACCCACTTCAGGGAGCAAATGTGGCCGTGGTGCAAGCGATGCCGGATCGCAAACCCACCGACCAGGGTTTGCTCCCTCCATACTGCGCTTGCTGCAGGTGTGCTACTGCCTTTTGGAGTTTGGGTGTCCTCCCGTACCTTTGCAGTGCTCCTGTTGCTCGTTATTGTTGTTGTTGGAGATAATTGGAGGCCTATCAGTGTCGTGTTTCCATGGCATGAAAGTATCCATTGCATGTTGTGGGCTCTGGTGTGAGGCCGTACGCAGGGGCCTGAGGGGGCAGGCTTGGAGGGCTCGCTAGGACCCGTCAAACTGTTAGAGGTTTGTCCACACTGTTACTAGAAAAGCCTGGAAGGATCAGTCCCCCAAACCACAGGCTGGTTTCGGTTTTGGAGGAGGCTGGCTGGAGCAGACCAGACCAGAGCTGGGAAGTGGAAGTGAGCAGAGTGTATTACTGGTTTAGCTCAAACCAGGAAATGCTTCCATGAACGTCCCGGCCTGGCATGCTTCGGTTCGCCTCGTAGCATGGCCTGGGGCTGCGCAAGCTAGGTGGCTTTTGGAAGAAACCAAACCGGGGGGTGTGCTCCAAAAAGCTTACCTAACGTGCTCTGATTTCTCATGGACTGTTGAGAGACACAGGCTGTGGATATCTTCAGCTAAACTGAGAAGATCCGTTCCTGTTGCAACAGTGCTGCTTGCTGAGGGAGGTGCAGACTCACGGTTAGAATCATAGAATCATTAAGGTTGGAAAAGACCTCTAAGATCATAGAGTCCAACCGTCAACCCAACACCACCATGACCACTGGTTCTGCTAGGTGAACGCTCAGGGACCCCCTAGCTGAGATTGCGCGATGTCCCTCTTTGATTAGTGGTGTTTCCAACCAGTTTCTGTTTCAAACCAGCTTACTCGGTTCTTCTTTCAGCCTTGATACCCCTGGTGAGGACTAGTCATAAGTGATGGGACGTAGTCAACAGGGAGCTAGATCTCAAAGGCCTGGGTACGTTCCTTTCAACTTCAGTCGTTTTGCTGAAGGCTTCCGTCTTTCACTAGTCAGCAGACAGCAGCAGGCATCTCCAGAGGGTGGTTCTTCCCATGGGATTTCTGTGTCCTCCCTGGAAGAACAGACACCTCCTCTGCCTGTAAGCTATGCTGGCACAGACATGGTGAGTACACCAGGCTACACTTTGCTGGACTCATTCTCCAGTCCTTGGGTTTTCAAAGCATCCCTGCTCTTGCAGCCTGACTTCTCTGCTGCGGTACATTCTCGTGGGAATGAAAGAGCAGTCGCCGAGCTCATTTCACCTTTTATTCCTAGAGCACTTAGAGAACAATTATACTAATTCTAATAATGACTGAATTTATACTACTCCAGAGAGGAAAGCACAAGGCATTTAATTTCCAAGCTGTTTGACAAGACCATTTTGATGTGTGTATTTTCAGAAGTATGACACAAGTTTCCAAAGAGCCTAATGGGGAGAAAAATGTTTAAATTCATACTCTCAGGTTTTTAGTTTCCAAGAAGCTGAATACTGTTTAGTTCTGTTGGGCATGATCCATCAAATAAAACAAGTTTAAACCAGAGATTTACAGGACTCAGTACTTCTGCTTGTTTCTTAATGACCTGTTTCTGGTCATTAGTTATCAGGATGTAAGTGTTTGCATGGATAAAAAAAGATACTTCTGTTGTGGGAAGTATTAATTCTCAGTATCATGAAGCAGCACAGCTAACTGCATTTTAGAGTTAATCTTTATTTCTCAATGAGAAGGGAAAAAACCATGGTTCTTGGTCTGTGCAGCGGTGCTGATTAAGATACATTGAATGGAAATTGAAATACTACATACACTTTCTTGTTTTCCTTTTCCTACATATCTGACAATAAACATTTAGTGCTAGAAATAAATGCATTTGGATTTTAGTATTTTTGACATGCCGTGGAGAGAATAATGTCAAACAATGGCAATTTGTCACTTCTCATATGAAGGCGTAGAAGAATGTGTGAAGAATTCAGTAGCTAGCACGTAAGAAGGCAGTTATTTTAATACTGATACCCACTGCTAACAGACCTGAATAATGATTCCACTGGATACAGTATTTCATATACCCAAGGACACATGTCTAAAAGAGAAAATAAGCTCCTGGTATTAATCTAAATCTTGACCCACTCTTACGCTTCCCACATGGTGCTTCGTGTGTACTCCTGGTGATTCATTAAGTCTTTCTTGTGCAGAGGTTCGGTGATGAGTCAGGAGAGGGGCAAGTTTTCTGCTTTGAGGCTGACACCTTCTTTTGAACTTTGCTATTTACTCAGGGTTTTTTGTTGTTGTTTCAGGTCAGTTTGATAGCAGTCTGCTACAGCTGTGATTGCTGCAGTTAGCTGTGGTGGACCTGTGGGCATAGCTCAAGTGAAAAGAAAAGCCTTGGCTTTCAAACTTTGTAGGTAAACATCCACTGAGTTAACACCTTAATTTCTAAGTAGTATAGAAGTGTTTCAGTATTTGTATTAGCAAAAAAAACCCAACCCAACCAAACCCCAAACAAACAGAAACAAACCAACAAAAAAGATGTCCTAGAAATAGTGAGATTCAAAACATTATTATTCCTTGGCTTTATTTTCCTGTTTTTAGAGGAGATGGTGCAACCCCCAAAACCCAAACATTTGGAGTTAAGTCTGAGTTTCATTTAAAACTATATGAGCTTGGGCTTTGGTGGTTATGAGGAGAGATGACAGTGAGAGTGTCTCTTGCAAATTAAGAAGTGAGGAGTTTCTGTTGGTCTTAGGAAGATGAACATTAACTTAGATGTGTAGGTCGTCTTATTAAGTGCAGTGGAACTGAGATGATGTTTGCTGAACTACTCTTTGGAGATTTACATAATGGATGAGATACAGGAGCTCCGGGCGGCATGACAGTGGAGTTTATTTTATCGCTGAATGTAAAACAAGTGAATTGCCTTAATCTCTGCAGAAAGCAAGGATAATCTTTTTTATATGCAGAAAAAGAGCCAGAGAGTTCATAATATCCTGGCTATTCATGTGCAAGGAGCCAAACCTTTCTTTTGAATAATCTGTATCCCTTTAACTACCGTACTGTCTTATTCAGGACTTCTAAAGCTCTTCAGGAATGGCAAGCAACGTGCATCTCTGTGACAATATGGCTTTTACGCAGTAAAAATACACTATCTGCTGATAATTCATGGCTTGATAAAAGAGGCTCATAAGAGGCTGGGTAATTATCCCAACTGCTACGTGTTTAAATATATGGAAAGCATTTATAGACCAATTTATTGCTATTTATTTCTATAGTGCTAATAATAGTAATTTCAAAAGTTTTAGAACCTTCATAATTTCAAAGTGAGTGTGTGTTGGAAAGAAGTTTTAATATTAACATTAAGAGGTTTCAGGCTTTAATTTACTCAAACCAGTTCACCCACTTTGGTTAGCGTGGGTGGTTTTTTCTACCTCAGCCAATGATATCTGTTTAGCATGGAAAATGGACAAAGAAACACTGGAAAAGTAGAATAGTTAAATGTAGATGGTAATAACAGCACACAGCTCCTATTGTGTCTGCTTCTCAACTGTGTATTTGGCTTCAAGCAAGAGTTTGGCTATTACTTTACTCTGAATATAAATGTGCCATTACTCTTTGATCTGTAGCAACAGTTTGTTATGATCAAGACTACTTACCACTTTTGCCTGAAGGAAAAGATTTACTGTTGGGCATAGCAGGTTTCCAAAAGAGTGAATGATCTCCTTAGTGTCTGGTTTCTGTGAGCTATATGCAGCTTAAGAATCCTTTTGTATTAACCTGATGTCAATTGCTACTTCTTTTAGAAAAGTCTGGGCAAGAAATTCATCATACAGTATTGCACAGAAACATAGGTGTTTATTTGCCTAATATTAAACCAGGTTCTTGGAAAAAAGGGATAATTTCATGAATGTAGCATTCCATGAGCAGGGTTAGTTTCTGCTTTTGTTCATGAAAAAACTTAAAATATTTCCAGTGATTTCAGTATTGATGGACAAAACCTAGTCGGTCTACTAAATATGCTCTGCTCCACTCTTAATTCCAGGATGCAGGCGGGGATTAGTTCCACCAAATTTACTCTGGATACTGGATAGCCATTATTATTTATCAGTTGATGTACGAAGTTAGATTTTTCTTTTTATCAGTTTCTTTTTCTGGCTGGGTTTCTAGTAAACCAGTTATTTTTGTCTAGTCATAAGTCTATATCAGTAACAGTTACTGCAGTATGCAAGGGAGGGCACCAAAGTAGTAACCCGTTTGCTTATATTTGCTGGGGTCTGTCCACATCGCGGCCTGGTGGGATCAGAGACCGAGGAATGTTTTATAAGGACAGAGTTGTTTTCATCAGAAGGTGTTTTAAAACACTTGAAATTCTTCCACTGCGGTGCCTCTGAACTCTCCCACGTGGGGATCTTTAGAGTAAATAAATAAAAGATTACACCAGGCAAATGATTTAAAGTGTCTGTAACTGTTCCCCAAACAGCGCTAAAATCCTAAATAAGATATGAGCAAGGCAAGAGAGGGGAAAAGTTCACTTCAACCTCCAGACTTTCCAGTGCGCTACGTAGCTACGTAGCACCAGACCCAAAGGACACAGAAGAGGATCCTGAAGAGTCGTGGTGTCCAGTGGAGCCCCGTGGTTAGGACAGCTTCCTCGTGCCCTGCTTTTCCACAGCTTACCCCGCTTTGGAATGCGTGTACATCTGTCTCGGAGAGAAGTCTCTCATTTCTAATCCAAACATAAGTGACCTAAAAGTATTTGCCTACATGCGTATCTAGTAAGTCAGGAAAAAAAGGTGTTTTTCCATGTGTGGCTGAGATAATGTTGCATTTGCAAAGGAACCTAAGTGCCGGCTAGCATGGCTGTGGTTGTTTTGTTAAACTGTGTTCATTTAGTTAAAAATCCTGAAGCTTTCAGTTGGAAAATTTTACAAGTTATAAACATTTTAAAGGGAGAAAAGAGTAAGCATCTACTGCTTGTTGTGTTGTAGCATGGAAGTGTCTGCCTCCTGCACTTCTTTCTGAGATGGCAGCTCAAGAATGCTTATTACACTTAAACTGATGAACCCATATTCCTTGCTAGTGAGGAGTGAAGCTGGGCATTTCCATCCTGCATTGGCTCGGACTGCTTTGAACCCTGGGGGACGTTCCAGGTAGCCAGCCAAGATTTTGCCCTTCACAGTCACTTGTTACTAACCTCTTTGTAGGCCATTCAACATGATAAGCATGTGAAGTACTTAACTAGTATCCACCTTGCAAAATTTCGACAAAAATTATCCGATACAGGCATAAACTTTTACGTCTGACCCTAGAGCAGTTGTATGGCAGCTGATGATGGTAAAAATGGAAAGGATTATTTGGTAACCTGTTTTAAAACGGTTGCTTTGCCTGAGTGGGGTTCTACAGGGCTTGATAATTAGATATAGTCATAACAGTATTAACAGTGATCTCTTGAATTAGTCTAGTAGTTCCTCACAGTTGATCAGTGGTATGACTTCTTTTTTTTCTTCCCAGTTTTAGTGTACTCAGGTTAATACTTAATTTTGTGTTTTAGAATAATAAACATAATCCATTGATTTTATGAGTATTCTTTCAGGTTGAAAAAAAAATTCAGAGCTCTGTGTTTTTTCAGGCAAATGGCCACTCATGGAGAGTTGTCATTACTTAAAAAAAACCAAACAAAAAAACCCCACCTGAATGTTTCGGAGACTATTTTAAACTTAAGAATAAATGATGATAGACTTTCACAATTTTTGCTTAGGAGTGGATAACTTATTATTCCTGGCACCAAACAGGTGATAGAATTACCATGCTTTTTTCTATAATTCTTGAAATGCAGAATTTATTAATGTCTTCAGACAATATAAAGTATACCTCCAAATACATAAGGCATACACATGCACACAAAAGTCGGATGGAAGCTCTGCGTTGATTGTGCTGAGCCAGGGAATGGACATCTGAAGAAACAGCACCAACAAATGACATAGCTGTGGTGCTTTTCATCACAAAACATGAGCTAGGTACCTGACATAAATTCTTTAAGCTGAAGTCCTGTGAAGAGTGATTTTTAAGAAAAGGTATATTTTCCTGAAAGAATTCTTAGAATTCTTTTTTACTTTACATGTGAACTGGTGACTTGGCATGAGCTTTCAATGTGAAAAGCATTTTTGTGAATCATCTACATTGATTGAGGGAATTACTCCTCAGCTTTGTGTCCAGCATCATTCAGTGTCTGATAAACACTGCTCTTGAAACTACTGTGGCTGTGATTTTAGTGGTTAGAATATTTTAGTAATGTTTATTGAATTTCAGCATCCAGAATGATGGTGGAGGCAGTTTGTCACATTATTAATGTTAGTGGTCCAGATCTCTTCAGAAAGATGCGGTACACATAACAGTCTATGCCCGTGCAGAAATCGTTGCTTAAAAATATGAGCAGCTTAACCCATCCAGTTCTTGTGGTGCAAAGTAAATCTAATAAAAGCATTTTATTCTATGTGAGACATAGCTAGTATGGACAGGAAATCGTTTTCATCATTTTACACAGTGTAACTAAGCCACGTGTTGGGAATAAATATGTGATTTATACAGGCACAATTTCTTATTATGTCCTAATGAGAAACGTTAAATATATTAATATGACTCAGGGCTTGACACATGCTATAAAGGCTATGTATGATGCCAAACAACCAATTATCTCAGTGCATTATTTCTTGAAAGCCTTGACATGGGTAAGGTCACTATACATTTTTAATGGGAGCGTGATGCTAGGTTATAAAAAGATAATACAAATAACAATACTTTGTTAGATCTTCCTGCTGCGCGATGTATAATCAGGTGCACTGACTTAAAGAACACTAATGAGGATTTAAAGACCCAGCAGGGGCACATTTAGTAGTCACACACAATTCTGTCAAATGCTTTTGCACAGGGCACCTCTGATGCAAGATAGAGTTCAACAGCAGGTAGAAATGTATAGTTTTATTGTATAGCTTGGTGTAATACTTCTATATATTTCAGTGAGAATAACAATAACGTGCAATGTTCTGGTGCTTTGCTAGGCACTATTGTTTGGCTGTGATTTTTACCGTTCGTGAAATCAGCCAGGAGTGGTGGTATGCGTGGACAGACTGTACTGCTGGATTTTCAGCGATCGAGTAATGACTGAGGGAAACAAAGGAAGAGGGCTCTGAAGGTATCATTTGAAGTCCATGCTAAGCTGTAGATGCCATGTGCTGACCATTTCATTTACCTCTGGAATAAATCACAGGGAGTGAAATGCTGCAGAATAGGCAGTGGCCCACCTAGCTTAAGGTCCCTTTTTGGCAGTGATCTGTACCAGATACTTGGCAGAAGAATGTCAATTCACTCTTGAGTGCCAGTCTTGAGACTGGAATCCTGTGGTTTAGAGCTGGTTTAACTTTCACGTTTTCGGCATGTATGATACTTAAAAGACATAGGAATATAAACGTGGCTATTTTCTGTCAGAGCAAAGGACCGTCTACCTTGTATGCTTCCTCTAACAACAGTCAATAACAGACGGGTGCTTAGGGAAAGGATGTAGCAAGGTTGTGTGTGAGCGATGGTATTGCCCCAGTACATCTTCCAAGTTTGCAAAAATCTAGGGCACAAATACTTCCATAGCCAGAGGTTGTATCTGTATTTTTGTGCTTGATAGCTCTTGATAAACAACTCCGTAGAAAACTCCCAATTGTTTTTGAACCAATTTCCAGCCATCAGGCAGGTAGACTTGTCAGGAGATCAGCTTCTCTAAGTGGGGAAGTCATGGCTTCCAATGCAAAACCCATGGATTCCAGTGCACAAAGGCAGCATATAGCAGGAGGTGGAAGCAGAGACAGGCTACAAAGGATGAACACAGAAATACCGTGCAGGCATGCAGAGATGGTGTCAGGAAAGCCAAAGCTTAGCTGGGGTTCAGTCTTGCAGGAAATATCAAAACCAACAAGAGCTTCTATCACTGCATCAGCAGTAAAAGGCTGGACAAGGAAAACGTGGGTCAGTGGGTGAATTATTGACAGCGAACAGCGGTAAGGCCGAAGTACTCCATTGCCTTCTCTGCCTCAGCCTTCACCTGCGTGGCCTTCTCACAGACCTCTCTACTTACAGACAAGGTTCAAGCAGAACCACCAGTCATGAATGAGGACCAAGTCCCAGGGATTACCTGAGAGGACTCAACCCACACAAGCTCATGGGACCCACCGGGCTGCGTCCATGGGTGCTGAGAGAGCTGGCCGATGTCCTTGTGGCACCCTTCTCTACCATGCTTGAAGGGTGCTGGAGACCATGGGAGATCCCTGATGACTAGAAGAAAGCAAATGGTGCGCTCCTCTTCAGATAAATCCAAAAGGATAATCTGGGGCACTACAGACCAGTCAGCCTCCCTTCGGTCCATGGAAAAAAAAAATCATAGAATGAGTCCTCTGGGAACACCCTTCTGGGCACCCTGAAGGAGGAGAAGGTGACTGGGAACAGTCAGCATGGATTCACCCAGGGTGAAGCATGCCTGACCCACCTGATTGCCGTCTGCAGTGTAAAGTGACTGGAATAGTGGGTGAGGGGAGAGAAGTGAACACTATTCACCTCAGCTTCTGCAAGGCTTTCAACAGTGTCTCCAACAATGTTCTTGTATCTGAGTTACAGTTATTACAGCCTGGATGGGGGCACAGTCAGATGGGCAAAGACTGGCAGGATGTGTGGGCTCAGGGGGTCTTGGTCAGTTCATAGCCGTGCGTGGTGGGAGAATGGGAGGCAATGCATTGTAAACAAGAGAGGTTCAGGCTGGGTGTGAGGAAAACCCTTTTTTCCCCCCCATGGGGGCTGTCTTGCAATTGAGCAGGTTGTCCAGAGGGGTAGTGCCATCTCCATCCTTTGAGGTTAAGACCTGACTGGACATAACCCTGAGCAACCTGGTCTGACCAAGCTGCACGTGCTTTGAGCAGGACTGGAGACTCCTGAGGTACCTTCCCACCTGAATTATCCTGGGATCCTAAGAAAAAAAACATTGGCTATATACATTCATTGTTCCCTGATTTTTTCCAGGGTTACATGATGTTTCATGCTGTAAAATGAGATGTTATAAATTAATTACTCATTTATCTTGTCGTTTCCCTAGACACACACTCATGTATTTTGTTTATAACCTTACATTTAATATATATGCCCAGTTTGATTGGCTGTATATGGCAAAATTGATATCTCTGAATTTTAAAGATGCTGTAATGAAAGTTCAAAGCATCTGTTAATGTAGTGCTATATGTGCTACTCGTATCTCTTTTTCTGATGTTTTTCTGTCATTTTTATGGTTATACCCATAGTTACTTAAAATACTCTTTAATCTTGAAGTTATGCAGTTATTTGGCAGTAATTTTGTTCATGTGCAGTACACTTTTTTTTAAAACGTGTTTGAGGAATCACAACTTCTCTGAGAATCTGTGGGAAATGCGTGTTGGCAACATTTGAAACTTGTTAATTAGACATTCTTAACACTTAATTAGAATTGCCTTTAAAGTGGACTCTAGTTCCACAATAATTTATTGCTTGTGGAATCTAATTTGTCAGTTTTGTACATAAGCATTTTGGTCATCCTGTCTTGAGTAAGAAAGTACCTCACATGAGCAATCAGGTATCAGCTTCTATCTAGAAGTTGATGTGGGTAGTCTGAGAGTGACATGTTGTTTTAGACAATTTTTTCACATATTTGGTGGATACCTACAAATTCTCATTCCTGAATTGAGGTGCTTTATAATTCATTCACTAAGTGAACAAAAGTCAGTTTTCTCCCTGTTTTTTGAAGTGTACCGAGTGCTACTCACCAGCTTTAATATTAATATTTTCCCAGGAGTTTGCACTGAAGCCTGTGGGGAGCAGGAAACCTCAAACTGATGTTAAATAGAACAGAGATCGGGTTGCGACAGGATGTTAAACATTTGCAGTTTGGGAGTTTCATCAGAGCATACACCCTTTCTTTTGAAATGTCAGAATAAGCAGTTTGTTTGCTCCATGGTGAGAAGCGTATAAAGCAATTACCATTCCTCCACGTGCACGTAAGGTGCTGTGCAAAAGGTGCAGGGAAAGGTGATGGAGTAATGCTTAGCTTCTGGCAAATAGTTTGACTTTTTCATCTGAGCGTGCAATCATTCAGCTTTATTTAATTATTCCTTTGTTATTTTGGCATGTGCATGAATCAAACGATCTTTACGTGCAGTTTAGCAAACACGGGCACTCTGGCTGTGCTTGTACTCCAGTGGAGCTGCTGGGGCGAAGGTTGCGGTTACAACCGCCCTGGAATAGGGCCATTGAGAGAACATTTTTGGTTTCATCGCTTATTGCCTATCGTATCTATGACTTTGTACGTGAACCGTGGCAGACGGTTTCTGAGGTCCTGTGAGAACCGGCTGCGCCCCTTGCAGGTGCGTCCTACAATACCTGGTGTTGGAGAGTGCAGCTGCACCCAAGCATGTTCTCCTCCTCCTCCTCCTGTCAAGGCTGCAGTGAATTTGCTCTGTTCCTGTAGCTGGCAGTGTAACAAGCTGAGCTGGAAACGAGCAACTGACTTCTGGGAACAAGGGGTTCTTATATGGGTGCCATATACCTCTCTGTCTTTAATGCTTAAAAATAAAAACCAAAACCAAACCCCCAAAAAAACCAACACCACAAAAGTTTTTAAAAATTGCTTGTGAACAAAGTAAATCTGAAATAAAAATAAGGCTTAACTGACTTTCCTAAATTTTAGCGGTTACATTTTTAACCCAAAGGGGGAAAGCTGGCTTATCCTGGTTTCCTTTCAGTTCTGCCTATATGTTGGAGCTCTCAGATAAGTGAGAAACGCTTCTGCTGGCTAAGAGCAATATCAGCTGCTTCACATTTCTGTGGCCCAGCTGCTAGAATGCAGCTAGGCATATTTAATGGCGGCATTGCCCTATATTGCTCTTATTCAGAGGATATAGTTTGTAATGTCCGTGACTGTAAGAGGTCAGCTTTTGGTGCTGACAATCAATCTATCGCTGTATTTTATCCTAGAGGAGGGAACGCGGCACCTGGAGCAGCAACTGTTTTCTTCCTGAGCTAAAGGGTTGGGGATGATCCGCCGGCCAGTCGTGTTCCAGTGGGGCATACAGTATTGTTGGTAGCGTGTTTGCTTTCTTTGAAACCCAGGACGGAAAGGGCCAACGTAATTTATGGAGGAAACGATGATGTCCAGGCCTGTGAAAACTCATATGCAGTTTTTTCACTGTTCCCTCTGGGGCTTTGCGATTGAAGGCGCTGTCGCTTTGAGGTGATGGTCCCTTTGGGCTGCAGGGAGTGAGGGAGCCAAGCAGACCCTGTAGATGGCATCTTGTCTTCTTGGCAAAGAGCAGCTATGTTTGGCCATTTGGCCTGCCACATGACATCTCGGACAAAAATTTTTGGACTAAACCGTGGCTACTGCTACATGCTAAACGCTCCCTTTATTCTCCAGCGTGCAGGGCCCATGTTGTATCTGTCTTCATGGAAGCAGACTTTGCACATTGGCAGGTGGGGGGAAAGTGTGCCAACCAGCTCCCCATGCTTCCAGCAGCTCATTTTCCTACCAGAGCAGGTAAGGGCAGAAGTCAGAGTAAAATTTCGGTCACTGTGTATTTGCTGGTAAGCTCCTGGGCAATGCCGTTCAATGCTCATTTGCTCAGCAAATACAAAATAGTCACAATTTAGACAACAGATACAGGAAAATTTTGTCAGATGGCAGAATTATTCCTCTGACACACTATTGATGTCACATACTCCTTCTAGCACCACAAGTTAATTAAAAACATGTTGTGACCTGAAACTTACTTTTTGATTATCTAAATTTTGATTTTAATTTTTGGTGAAAGCAAAAGATGGGGAACCTCTTGAATGAAAACCTGACCTGAAACTGTTCTCGCCAGCTGTTCATGTAATTTTTTTTCCCTCAAGTTTAATAATTTAGGCAACAACCCACCTAATATTAAAGGTAACCTTTAAGTAGTTGTCGTGGTTTAACCCTAGCCGGCAACTAAGCCCCACACAGCCGCTCGCTCACTCTCCCCCGGACAGATCAGGGAGGGAATCGGAAGAGTAAAAGTGAGAAAACTTGTGGGTTGAGATGAAGACAGTTTAATAGGTAAAGCAAAAGCCGCGCACGCAAGCAAAGCAAAAAAAGGAATTCATTCACTACTTCCCATCGGTAGACAGGTGTTCAGCCATCTCCAGGAAAGCAGGGCTCCATCACGTGTAATGGTGACTTGGGAAGACAAACGCCATCACTCCGAATGTCCCCTCCTTCCTTCTTCTTCCCCCAGCTTTATATGCTGAGCATGACGTCATATGGTGTGGAATATCCCTTTGGTCAGTTTGGGTCAGCTGTCCCGGCTGTGTCCCCTCCCAACTTCTTGTGCACCCCCAGCCTACTCGCTGGTGGGGTGGTGTGAGAAGCAGAGAAGGCCTTGACTCTGTGTAAGCACTGCTCAGCAGTAACGAAAACCTCCCTGTATTATGAACGCTGTTTTCAACACAAATCCAAAACACAGCCCCATACTAGCTACTGTGAAGAAAATTAACTCTACCCCAGCCAAAACCAGCACAGTAGTATATGTTTTAGTAGATTTGATCAATATAGTATTTGTAGGACTATGAAAATGCTTTTTTATTTCCCATCGCAATTTTTTTTTGGGGGGTGGTGGTGATTGGTTTTTTTTAATTTTAAGGCTCATATTCCTCAAACTATTCTCCAAACTCGAGGACAGTTGACAGAAGATAGCAGAAAACTACTTTGGAAATTGACTAGTAGTTTTTTAAAATCAGTTGACTTGTAACTGATCAAGGAAAAGTGGCAATCTAGATCAATTACTAGGGTTTTTTTTGTGAAAAAGTAATGAATTTCCACTTGATAGCAGTCTTCACTACTTGTCTGTGCTTTAAAAACCAAAAGCAAATTATCAAGAGTTTATTTTACTATTGTGCATCATGAAGTGTTATGAAAAGGTTTTTTTAAAATTAATTCTAGTGTAAAGATAAATGCAGTGCATGCTTTTTCCAAACTTACCCTTTCTTAAGTATATGTCTCTCCTAAATGATGGCTTTTTTGGGGCTCTCTTTTTCTGTTGTTTTTTTGGGGGATTGGGGTTTTTTTTGTTAAGCAGGACTTTTAAGTGTGAGATAAAGAAGATCCACAAATACTTAATGGATCCACTGGTATTCAGAAAAATCTTATCAAATATTCTGTGAATCTTGTATTAGAAGGAAAACAATGAAGCCATTAATGTTGATAAAAGTTAAATGCATGGCTCTGGTGTAATTACTGTTAACTTGTAACATATTGTGTCTGAATTACATATTGTAGGAATGATCAGTAATTCTTTGTAGAGACAGCTAAAAGTATCAGGAGAGCAGAGCTGATGTAAAGGGATTTTAAGCAGTCCAAGCTAACAGGGTTGCCTGCTGAGTCTGAGAAATAGCAGGTTGGCCTCTAGTTGCCAATGCACTTGACGCTCCTCTGTTGCCTGGAAGCTGATCACATCTCTTCAGTTCTATTTGTATTTGCTAAAACCAGTTTAAACCCAAACAAACCAAAAAGCCTTTAGAAGCAGAACATGAGATCTTGGTTCTCTTCACTGAATGTTGTTTGGACTTGAACTTTTTCCCTGGAGACAGATTTGTAAAAATATATAGCAAATTAAAACATAGCTACATCCTTAGGGATTTGGCTACTTAACTACTTTTGGAAACCCGCTGTCTTCAAAATCAGTATTTTTTTTTTTTTTTTCTAAGGGATCTAGGCACCGGAATAGGAATTCAAGAAGCTTGTGTTGCATGTGTACATCTTTGTACTGGTAGCAGCAGGATACAGACGGACATGGTCTGGTACATCAGATGAGGATCTCGGCAGGACAACACGAGCTGAAGGCCAACCACTGCATGTGCTTCTCAGGCATTGACAGCATCGAGTCACAGCTGCTGTTGAGGTCTGGGCTCTACCCAGCATGTGCGGTTGTGATAAGGCCTCTGAGTGTGGTCTCTTCCTGGATAGCTTAGAGCTATGATGTCTCCGTGATCACTGGATGCCACGCAGATGCATGTCCGTGATATATATACCTGTACCTAGACTGCCCTCCTCCCACCAGCCTCTTATGGCATGAGGTGATGTATGGAATTTCATGCGCTACATTTGGGTCCACCTTGAGCTCTGTTCAGGGCTAACAGGCAGACCAGAGACAGGTATGTAGATCAGTGAGAAATAACCTTGTTGTTAGCTTTAGTTAATTATTCTTCACACTCATGTGCTGAGCTGCTGTCCTAGCGTATTTCCAGAAGTCCACTGCTGTGGTGTTTTAAGCTTTTGTTTTTTATAAGGCATAAACCACAGCTTGTATGTCCATATTGTTCACCCAGGCTTCTGCAAACTCTGTGCTCTCTTTTCACTAAAGGAATTTCATTTTGAATTGGAATGAACTCAGATCAACCCCACCCACTTTCACATGAAAACAGTATGAAGTTTAAGGCTTCACTCTGCTTTTTTCTTAAGAAATTGTTTTAGTTTTCCTTGAAGCATCAATAAATGCAAATGATCCTTTTCTTTTCTGGTGAATTTGACTGAAAATTCAAGTTCAGAGTGAAATGCAGAACTACCAGAATCTCTGCTTTCATTATGAACATTTCACACAGCTATAGACATAATTACATATGATGAAGATCTTACGGCAAGACATGGGCTGTTAACCCCGATTCCCTGGCAGAACTCCCAGTTGAGTGATTATCTTCTAGCCACATAAATTTACTTTTATTTTCTATCAGATAGTTGTTTCCTTCACTTTTTGGAATGAACTGCTCTTATACATACTGTGGCAATGTTAACTGGTATGCTTCACCCTAGAGATAACTACATTTAAGTGACTAACAAATCTCATTGTATGGTATATAAAGGACTTCTTTGGAAATGAAGGTCTTCAGGAGACTGAGGTAGTAGACAGTTGAGTGATTCTTTCCTGTGAGAATTTGGAAAGAAGATATTCTCCTTGGCTTCCTTTTCCTATGGAGATACTTATATTTAGAAGAGATGGTAATCTTTCATTCTTATACCTTGAAACAAAGAGAAAAAACAATTTCAAACTTTGGAAATCTTATCTAGTCGTATCCTTAAAAAGGTCTGTCATATCTTGAAAAGCTTTGCCTTGAGTGGATCACTTCAGATTTTTTGCCCTGAGGTGTTATGCTGTCTGTTGCTTTGACTGATGGATAACTTCAGTATAGTAATGTAAGTAATGAGAATAATACGAATTTAGGTATTCATGTTCAGAAAAATCAACAAGGTAATCTTATTGCTAGGGCATATAAGTGATGTAGGTTACTTCGTGGTTAGTTCCATGATGTTTCTAAGATACCTGTATAAAAAAGGAAAACTTAAAAATTTGTGTTTCTGAGCTATCAGGAACACTATTTTCACAAAAATTACTCAAAATTTTGGAACCATTAAATGAGAATATAATGGTGAATTAAGAAATTACTGCATGTGCAGAAAACTTGTGTAAAAATAACTAGAAGATGAGGCAGGGAAAGTTGTAAGTCATAGTTTTGAGATGGAAAGGCTGCTTAAGGGCTGTTCTCGGCTCTTAGCTATTCAAACGTACTCCCCTTAAACTTGAAACTTTTTGCTGTAGCTTGAATGTTGAATTTGAGACTGCTCTTCCGCCAGCTGATACTTAATTTCTCAAAAATGAAAGTGTGTCATGTTAGAAGTTAAGTTTGTACAACAAAGTAAAGGAAGAGTTGGAATGAAGGAATGAAGTGGGGCCTGGAAAGAAGGGAGGGGGGAGGTGTTTTAGTTTTTTGTCTTTGTTTCTCACCATCCAACTCTATTTTAATTGGTGATAAATTAAATTAATTTTCCCCAAATCAGGTCTGTTTTGCCAGAGATGGTATCTCATAAGTGGTCTCTCTGTCTTTATCTCGACCCATGAGCTTTTCCATCTTATTTTCTTCCCCTGTCCTGTTGAGGAGGAAGAGTGTGAGAGCGGCTGGGTGGGCATCTGGCAGCCAGCTAAGGTCAACCCACCAGAGTTACGAAGCATTGAATTGTCAGCTGAACATTTTCAGTGTCTCATGGAAAAGTTCAGAACCATCAGTGGCTTTGTCTTGCCAGTGTGCAGCTCTTCAGCATGACTAAGTAAGCCCGTTACCTTCATTAGTGACATCAGTAACTAGCATCATCCACCCTGATTCTGTGTATCTCTCACATTCATGAGATGAAACAAGAGGAGGAGACTGGCTTGCACAGGAACGTAGATGTTTGTCGATCCATGCAGGAAATGTGAGATCTGGGTTCAGGGTGCTCTGAAGCCTGAGCTCACCGCTTTCTTCCTGGGGTTGCCTGGGGTTGTGCCCATCGCAGTCTGGCCAGGTCTGTGAGAGCATCGTTTCATTTCTGATGCTTTAGTACTGAGCAGCTAGACGTGAAAGCTGCCGGAGAGTGGGAGAGACAACAACTGTGGTATGGGATAGGGATATGCAGTTTCTGTCCTGTTGTGCTTAGAAGAAATTATGGAGGGGGTTTAGGGGTGTCTTTGGTGGTGTCTCAGGACAGGAGGTTGGTTGTGGCACCAGCTCCCCTGTGGTTGTTAAAAGTTTGCAGCGTGATTCTCAAACGTATGGCTAGGCCAAATTAAAAACTTGGCTACAAAACCACAGCCCTTCTCATGGATGGAGCCAAATTTCATAATAGTGTAATTCATAATTAAATAAGCACTACAGGATGCTGGGGGGTTTTGTACCAGGATGAGATACAAGTTTTTGTTTTGTTTTCTCTTCCTCTACAGTAGCCAAAGATACTTTGATTAAAACTTGCAACAGAAAGTCATGCGCATGAAGAAAATGCCAGTTGTAGTTGCAGTGGTGCTGTACTGAAAATGTAGGCCTTTTAGGAGGGGGGAGAGTTTTGTTATTAGACTGATCGCCATAGCTTCTCAGAAGAAGAGCTTGTAAGCCTGAAAACTTATCTGTCTTCTGTAACAATTGCTCTAATAGCAGTTGCCCATATGGACCTGGGTATGATTTGTGTTTTTAATTAATCTTTCAAGGGAATAAATGTCCAAAAGTGATTAGCGAAAGGCTCCAACGCATGGCACCGAGAAAGAGAGGTTGATCTCGTTTAGGATGAGTTAGTTAATTGATCCAAGAGAACAGATGTTTTGGTAAGGTCATGCAGTGTTTGGCTTGATTATATGCCCAGTTTAGGACATACATCTGCTATGTGTTTTTACCTAGGTGGGTGACTGGAGTCCACCCAGGTGGGTTGGGGTGGGAGGTAGGAGAACGGAGAAGGAAGGGCTGTTGCACGAATTCAGGTCACCTTCACCTGGGCAATGTTGGGAGCTGGAAGTTAGCTGCCACAGTCGATGAAGAGAGTTGAGTGAGCCAGGAGGGGAATGCGGCCTGAAAAATGCGTTGACTCAATACATCGTATCGGCAGTCTCTGCTGGTGAGTCTCCCGACTGTCATCAATTAACGTGGGGCGCTGGAGCAGCTTGGCCTCACTCAGGTGTGGATGCTTCATCTGCCTGGCTGACCGGAGAGGCTCCCGGGGGAGCTCAGTTCACACCCCCAGCCCCCGTGGGGATGAGTCAAGCCCCTTTGTCTTAGATGACTGCCCACCGTATGCAAACCTCGGCAATTACATCCTATTTGCTGAATGACTTTGAACATACTGCAGCGCAAACACTGGTTATGGCAGGGGAGCACAGTTTGGAGAGATCAGCTCTCTGGGTGACTATTGGGCTAAACATGTCATCCATATGTATAGCATGCAGGCTGGATCTACTCGGCTACTACCAGGCAGTGGCCCCCCCCCAGGATGTGTCACACAATGTCCTTCCAGTTATAAATGCAGAAGGGATCAAATAGTTTGGAAAGAATCTACTTCTGTGATTATTGCCACTCTGAATTATAAATGACCCAAAAGCCGGAGCTGTTCGCTGCATTCACTCTTCAGACCAGCGCTCAAAAGGCAGAGCGGTGCTTTTAACAAATATGATTTTAGAGAACAAAAGGGGAAGCGAGCGCTATGAAAATTTAGTTAAATGTAAATGTGTTAAATGGTACATGAACTAGTCAGGTTTTCGTGATTTATCAGTTTTAAACTTCAAAGGCTCTGGTTAGCTTGCATTTTTAAAACTAATGAGTTTATCACAGCCAGTGGGGAAAAATGGTTCAAGTATATCAGCTGTAAATTGGTACAAAGCACTAAAAGGGACATTAGCCTCTAATCAGATTCTAACAGTCCATTAAACCTGCCTTTCCTCAGTGGCGCTTTGTCTTCCCCCCCTCCTCCTGCCTGTGCCTCCTGCGCAAGCCAGCCTCGTCCCTTCGTTCAGGCGGGTAAGACCTCCTCAGGGACACGAAGCAATATCAGCTCATCCTTCTTTGTCTATGAGCTAAACAGCCTAAGGGATGCTTGATGATGGTATATTCCTGATCTTGCTGTAAAACTCAACTGTGCTGCGTATAAATCAAGGAGGGAGAGGGACCTCTCTGCTTGCAAAATAGGCACTGGGGGAGCCAGGAATGCCAGGCTGGCTCCTGCTCTTGCTCCACCCCAAAACCACATCCAAACCACTGGAACTCAGTGACACCCGAGATCCGCTTCTGATAAGTAAACAGTGCACCTCCCTTTCTGGGAAGAGGGATGTAAAACCTGGAACAATTTCAGACAGCTGTTTTGTGGCATCAGAGTCCCTCCTGCTCTTTCCCCACCTCATGCCTCGAATGCTGAATAAAGATCAAGGTGCACAAAATAAATTGCTGAGGAGACATATAAGAGCATTTTTTTCTTCTTCCTGTTGTTTCAAGCTTAAAATACAGTAGAGACACAGTGGTAGCATAGCATGGACCAGACCATCTCAACAGCTTCACTCGTCTTCATTCACACGTTTGAATGCAGAGGCGTTCTGCTGAAAATTAGTTGTTTGAGCTGAAATTTTATAATATAAGAGTTTAGAGCTTTTTATGAACTATCTAAATCTACTTTTTAAGGAAAAAAATAGAGAATGCATTTGCTGTTGCATTTGCTTATCTGCTTTACCATCAAGTTCCTGCCTGCCCTGTAGTATCAAACCGCAGCTCTGTGTGCTGTAACACATGGGGTGCAAAGTGAGGGTGACAGGGATTTTAAGCAGGTCATTTTCTCTGCCTGTGGCACCGTGTTGGAGCATGGGCGTATCAGTTTCTCTGCTTTTCAGCATGTTATTTAAATTACAATAAAGTTAAGGAGTATACAAAAGTAAACAGTTGCTGCAATATTTATATCCCCGAAAATGAACATCCTGTGACGAGGTGCATTAACTGGAAAAAATAAAATGCTTAAAGTAATTTAAGTTTTTAAAATGTATTTTGGAAGCTCCATTAGGACAGACCATTTTTCTTAAAATCCCCCTGAAGCAGCCATGAGAAGAAACAGGGCTATGAACGTATTCCTTATGAATAATGGCACCACGCAGTACTGAACAGATCTGCTGCCCGTAAAACACAGGGAAAGCGTTTTTTCCATTACAGTGCAGTTATTGAGGACTGCAAGGTAACAGAGCAGAGGTGAGTTTCCGGAGTTGAGCGCTGCCTTCCAGATGGGGCTGCAGATAAGTGAGTGGCTGTGAATTAGTCGCTTATAAGCGATACGTGCTGTAGTTTCACTATTTGAAAAACAGCTGTGACGTCTTTGTATTTCTGTACCGCTGACCAAGGTGTCTGGATTCATAAGGTCAGATTCTAGCTCGAGGGATAAAATGTCTTTTATTCTCTCCATGTTGTCCAAACTAAATGGCAGCTGAAGGGGCTAGCTTTCATACACCAGCCTTGAGCCTTGGCTGGAATAGAAAATTGGCTCAGGTTGAAGTAGTGTTTGAATTGAAGGCACAAGAGGTTGTTTTGCATGTCTACATAAACTGCTCCAGCAACAGCAGGATGAAACATTCAGAGCAGGGATGTTGATTCAGGGAAGCACAAGTTCTGCAAATCTCACTTCAGATTGAAGCTCTCGGTGTATATTGCCCATTACTGCAAGGGCAATGCATGTTCTTAACATGCTTTTTTATTTCTTTTGTGTCAGAGGTGAGTGCATGGAGATTTTCACTGACAAATGCTGGTAACTTTACAAGATAATGAACGATATGAAATCTGAGGAGTTGCTGATGTGTGTTAATTTATGGTATGTGTGTGTACAGGCCTTCGCTGTAAGGTCTCTGAATTCAAGCATATGCTTTCTCTAGGTAATAAAGAAGTACAAATGTTTTGATTGAAATGAAACATACCTAAGTATACTGCCAAAAACCTGAAGCTGTTTGACATCACTGCTCTCCTTTCCAGTTCTAAAGCAAGGAATTTATATACGTGCACCTGCGTGATTAATTTCAAATTAAAAAATAGTAATTGGAGATGATTTTCCCTTGTTGCTTACAAAGACTTAGTTCTCTTTTAAGGATAACTGAAAGTATAATTTACTATTTTAACAGAAGTAGTAACTTGGTAGCTGCTCTTTGAAATTAACATTACATCTTCGTTAACTTTATTTCCGCTAAAAGAAACTTACTTTTACAATATCGTAGACTAAACCAGTGAATTAAACCAAGTGTTTTTCATCACTTTTGATTAACCTTGTCCTTTTTTGCCTTAGGACATCAGCGCCTTTGAGAACAGAATGTTAATGCTTGATGGGATGCCGGCAGTCAGAGTCAAAACAGAGCTGCTGGAATCCGAGCAAGGGGTAAGCAGAGGTTTCTGTGCGGCCTCACTCTGCAGTGCACTGGTGACCCTTCCCGAGCTTCTCTGTGGTTAGCTGTCCCTCCCGTTGTATTGTCATTTTCTTTTCTACGTCTTTCTTCATTTCTACCATTTTGGAGCTCATTTTCTTGGGAGATGTACCGGTGACCATCTAGACTCATCTGCTGGGAGCAGAAAACAAAACTCTGCAGAAGACTTACTGAAATTATCTGGGCTAGCTGAGATGCTGTTGGTGTAATTTTACGATTATAAAAAAAGGTGCAGTTTAAACAAACAGGAAAGAATAACGGATTACGGTAAAAAAAGCCAAATTCATATGTCTGAGAAGCCCATATATATCTTCGCTATTCTGCCTTCTTGGGATATGTGCCTTACTGTGGTTGTTTTGTCCTTTATATGCTTGTCCTGCTCCATTTTCTGTGCAAACCTGCTCTCTTTCTGGTGGAATACACTTATTTATCATTATGATAAGAGGGCTAGAAGCTTCGGATGGTTAAAGCTGGTATCACGTTGACTGCTGAATACAGGACAGAGATCATGAATAGGATTTTGAATTTTTTGCAGAACAAGTGTTTGGCAATGGAGTGGTAGATTTTAGGAAAATGGAAGACTACATTTTTGGACATATTAAGGGTATTTTCTTACATATGTGGTAATAATTACATCAGGGACTGTAGATTACTATGAGGGTATCTGTATTTAATGGATTTTGTGTTACCGTGAATCTTTATTTCCTTGTGTGCATCTTACGTTATCCCAAAGAATTCAAGCCACCTTACTGCTCTGAAGACAGATGCCTTCAACAAGCGGAGAGTGTAATAGAAGCAGCAATGCTATTGCCATGTAGGGATGGGCTTTTGCCTCCTTCTGTTACTTGGCTTTTTTCCTTCCTGCTATTTTCTCAATTATTTAATTGAGAATTTAAATGATATGGAAGAGAGGGAATTAACTTTCAGGATGACTTAATTTGAAAGACTTGAAAGGAGATGTCAGTTATTCAGGATGTTTTTGAGGCTTTAAGTTTGAGACAAAAAAACCTTGACATTTAATGGAGTTCTTGCTCATCTCTCTGCCTCCTTGAGAGCAATACCCTCAAAATACTCCAGTACAGCGTAGTTTGAGAGAACATAAAAGTTGGACTATTGTATGAGCCACGATGATGAAAAGACAGATCCATTAGAAGTAATTTTTAATACCTTCTGGATGCTTTGCATTATGTCTTTGTATGTAACATAAATCTTTATATTGTTCAGAAGATAAATGTTTTATTGGTATTTGCCTTTGTCTAGTTCAAAATAAATTCTATGCATGATGCATATTGCTGGGTCCTTTATGAAGAATACTTCCTTTAGCAATGTGTGATTTGATTCTGGAAGACCTATTTGGTGTCTTAGGAACTGGAAGGAAATTAACAATTTATATACTTTTTAAATTTCTTTAGGGGTTTTTTAATAAAATTTTACGGACTTCTGTGTAAGCAGAAAATGATGTCATCTTTTTCTTTTCCAGTGACTGAGCCGTTGGACAAAGAGCTGGGTTTGATTTGGGATTTTATGTGCTTTGTTACTAATTAAGTAGTGTCTGGTCAAGAGTCTCTGGCACCTTTATGACTCTTCATTAGGGAACAATCAATAAATACAAAATGAATTCTCCAGTTCACTAACAGAGGAGCTAGCCATTAGGATGGCAATTTTCCAGCAAACAGCTTAAATTCTAAAGAGAAAGGTGGTTGAAACAGATGTTTAGCATGTGCTTCAGAGACTGTTTTGAATATGTAGATGTTGGTAGATATAACAGGGACAAGTGTTTGAAGGATGTGATTACCGAAAACAGCACGTGGAGCTGTTTGGGAAGATGAATATCATAACTGGGAAGCATAGAGTGGGAACTAAAGTGTGATCCAAGTAGTATGAATTTGAAATTGCGATGTCTTTTTGTGTTGTTATAGTGCCCAAAGTCCCTAGAGTTGCACCTCCATCGCAGCATATGCGTATACAGGGAGATGTGATTTCTACTTTGAAAATTTGCAAACTAAGACGGCATTTTGAGTCTTCTGAAGGTAGTGGCTAAAGCTTCATCACTTAGGATGCTGAACACCAGACAAGACTAGGCAAGCATTTCCAAAACCTGTAGGAAGACAGCTGGGTTTTTTGCTGTTCCTGCTTGGTATCTGCTATTTGCTCTAGGTTTGCTGCAAGGGCGAAAGTGAGACATGGTTTAAGGGTTATGAAAAGAAAGTTTCATCCATGGTTAGGGGATTCTGAAGGCTGTGTCAATTGTGGAGGAGTGAAACCAACAGAGTCTGGAGCACCAGTGGCCCTCGACCAGGGTGGTGAGCATGGAGCGATCAGACCAGAGAGCACTGAGTTGCCATGCCTCGCTAATGAGGATTTGGAGGAGCTGTGATAGTATCATCTGATCTTTTGTCTGAGAAGGGCTATGGGACCACTTTGAATTGTCTCCTGTTTAAGTCTGAGCCCATATTTCAGATAAACATCTTCTTGATTTTAAAACCGATCGTGGTGAAAAACCTTCCACAGCTATGCTAGTAGTTACCCATTCTTGTTGTGAAAGCATGCACCTAATTTTTAATCTGAACTTATCTAGCATCAGCTTCCAGCCCTTTCCAGTGGCAACAGAAAAATTCCCTCATGGTGCTGTGTGACGATCTCGCTTAGCCCTTTCGGGGCCAGGCAGTACAATGCGTGATGGAGTGAGGGGGGTTGCTCCTCAGGTTGCTGTTTGCAGTGTGGGAGGCTGCCACATGCAATAGCTAAGCAGCCTGGTCTTGGCGGGTCCTCCGCGTTAATGGTGATGGGTGTTTACAAGGTAATTACTGCAAAACTTTATTGAAATCAAGATTAAATTAATTGTGGGTTCCAAGGATACGTGCCTACTTCTTGTAGGGAAGTTGAATGCTTTCCTGCAGGGCACGTGAGTATGTCAGCCAGAAAAGGTGTTTTCTCAGTAGTTGTGCCTTGATTAGCTGTCTCTTGTGGTTCATGACCTCCAAGGTGGGATTCACAGAAAGGACCCTTGGTGTAGGAATGTGGATGTTGTTCGGCCATGCATGCAGTGCTACGTGGGACACCTAGCCGGTCCTCACCACCGTCCTGGCTCTTGCAGTGTTCACCTGATGAGAGAGCAGCCAGTAGAGGAGAGTCTAATTGCACCCTGGGCAGTCGTTGCGTGGAGGCAAGGTTGTGTGCTTGGAGGGACGGCAGGCTGGTGCTGGGTCAAATCCCACTTGGGTGCCGGTGCACCTCATCGCCTTCATGTTCCCATGGTGTCCTGTGCGTTACTGCTGTAGGTGAGGAAAAGGTGCGGAGATTTTCTCAGGAGTCGCTTGGTGCCAGCGATGAATTACTGGCAAAGAGCGGGGACCAGAAGGAACCCCTGTGATTCTGAGTTTGGCTCCAAGACCACAAGGAGATGAGCAAAATGCCGACATCCCTGCTTCAAATGGGAATTGTCATAATGATGTTATGTGTATGATGCTGGCTTGGTGGATTACTTCAGCAGATGACATGATCACAGCATTTGAGTCCATTTTTACTCCAAGGTTTCATTTTATTTCATAATTTGATGAGTTTAATGATTAAACAATATGTGTTTATCCTAGGATTTTATTAAAAGCCTTTTTTTTTTTTTAAATTCATGTGTCTCCTTACAGTTTGTGAACCTGTAACCCACCAACCTATTGACTCGAGCAGTAGAAAATACCACCGTTTAGCAATCTTGGTAAAGTGAACAATGATCACTGCAGTAACTTGACAACATAGAAATAATAAACCCAGAAAGAAGTAACATTTCCCTTCCTTTTACACCTACTCCACCAAAATGGAAGCACAATAGGAGGAAAAAAAAAAGAGATTTTATACAAACAGCACCATCTTTTAACCTTAAGTTGGTTTTTCACTTACCTTTTGTGGCATACAGCTGTGGTGAAATAGGCACCATCTGACCATGTGCATTTCATTCATCAGAAATACATCTTCCCTGTGCTGCTCTTGGTAACCTGGTCTTCACCAGGTGTTGTCTCTTGACTACATGTGGTGGTGGTGGTAATAGAAGTCACCCACGATGTAGATGAGAACCAGGACAGAGCAAATCATTGAGCCGAGACTAGCATTTTCTGCTGTATTTGGCTACCAAGCCAGGCAATCAATCCGTTATATTCCTGTGTTGCTTTTGGTTTTCCTATTGGAGTCCTCGGTCTGTTTGTAGGAGAGGTTAAGTATAATGTAAGGTTCTTCTCTACCATCTATGCATGATCTCCAGGATCTTTAACTTTCTTGTTAGGAGATGTTTTGTTTTGTTTCATGATTCATCTGTCTTGCACTGTGTTTGGGTGCTCTGTGTCCAAACCTGGGCTGATACCTTTGAAAAGGTTTTAAGAAGTATTCTTAAATAGCATCTCAGTCCTTGCACTGCAGAAGTGTTACATATCTAGAGCAAGCGAAGGAGGATTTAAAATGCAGTACAGCAGAAGGAATAAGCAAACGAAGAAAGTGCAGTCCAGCTGAAATTTTAGGGTAGCCCTGGGAGAATGAAGCTGTGCAAGCTACTCCCATTGCAAACCAGCCCAGTCTCTAGCTGAGGCTGAAAGGAAATTGGAGCTGACGCCTGTGTTTCAGCTATGCCCCATGTACCAGTTTCTTCGAGCCTGTGACTAGAGGAGAGGTGGGCAGAACTCAGGAGCTACAACCTGCGTCGATGCAGTGAAGACAAACCTTTACCAACCTGGGTTTAAAAGGCACTGAGTTCAAGCTAGGTGATTGTGGGAGAATGGGATTTAGGCAGCCCATGAGGGAGATATGTCTTATGAGATACAGGTTACTAGGCAAATTTGGAACAAAGAAGTATTTATAAGGGAAATGGATTTTCTCTTTGCTTTGGAAAAAGTTAAAACAGTTCTGCTTTGTTTTATCATCACCAATTTAGAATAGTTTAATGATTTTTAGAAGGCCATCAGCATTAGCAAGAACAGATGCATATTTTTCCAGTGAACTACTGTCCTTAATTTTGCACAGGAGATTTAATGCAGACTATTGTTTGAGGCTTCGACAAGACACAGTGCTGCTTTAATGACTTTATCACAAATGAAAAAAAGACATTACATAAAAGATATGGCATTGCCCTTTAACAAGGCTTCGTTATTATCTCCCCTACTGTGGAACAGGAGCTAGCATTGCTAATAAATTGGTAGAATTACTTTAGAAATGTGAATTTGCTTATCATTTAATATCCTCCAGTGACCTACAGCTTTAGATCTTTTGGTCTGCAGTAAAATCTTTGTATGTCAGTAACCAGCTTCAGAGAAGGACGTGAAGAAGGTGGTCCCTCCCCATGTAGGTGAACGAGGGGTACTTCAGCAGGAAAAAGATATTCATTCTTTGGCTGTGCCAAAGACTATTTTGAAAAGTAATACTCCTCATTGTAAAAATATACAGAGGCTGGATTAACTTAAATGGTAATACAGACTGGGCAGTGAATTTGTTAGCTGATGGCTACTATCAAGAAGTTAGGTAGGATAGTGTTGACTGACTTCAGCATGAAGTCTGAAAGTCTTGCTGGTCATTGTGGGATGTGGCCCAGTTTCTAAAAACTGGTAAATGTGTCTGACTTCGACACATGAAGTTACACTTTCTCAAGGATTTGCAGAGTAGGCCCATAAGCTTTTGTTAAAAGCAGATATGAATGTGGGACTTATGTCCCACAATTAATCTTCAAATACAGAGAATAATGAACCTCTAATTTTCATCAGCCTTTTTGTTTCCAGATCTGCAATCTCATCCATTCCTGTGCCTGCATTTTGTCCCCTCAAATCATTATTTGAAGCTTATATATCTTATTCTGATTTCTTCTCCTAATTCTGCTTGATCCGTCTCCATTCCCATGCCTTATCATGGCTGAATTATGAAAAGAATGACTAAAATGACAAAACCCTTTAACAAGCCAATATTGTTCTCTGTGTCTTTCATCTCCAGCCAAATTATCTTGTTGTCTCCTGTCTGAAGAATGTCATCCATGCTTATGTTATTATATACATAAACATGTTGTACCTCAGCCTGGGTAATAGTGACAGAAATCTGTTTTCTTTTCAAAGATTTCCAGAAACGCCTATTGAAATTCAGTTGAGAATAGTTTCAATAGCAAAGCTTGCTCCTTGACTATATGGGGAACTGTTTTATGTTGATTCGTTGAGCTTATGTACATTCTTTGTATTATTAGAAGAAGGAGCACTTCTAGTATTTGCTGTTGTAATTTATGAATCTGTTTCATTCAAATAATTTAATTTTTTTTCCTGAATTACTCAATATTTAGCATGACTGATTTGGGGAAACACCATATGGACAGTGCACGTGTATCAATCTCTTCTGCAAAGAAACTAGCCCTTCTTAATTTCTGTTGGTTTTCTTTGTCTTGCAATAGATGATACTCGAGGAGTGTTACTGAGGTGTTAGAAACACAGTTGATACGATTCATTAGTTGCTTTACAGTGCCATAATATGTGACATTCTTCAGAAAGAGATCAAGATCTGATCCCAAAGACCAGTAAGGACATGACCTACAGGGCATGATGCAAAGCCATGTGAGATATACCTAAGGAGATACAGCTATATTCCCCGAGCAATGCTGATGGACATGTTTGCAACCCAGAAGGGTGCAAGACACATCCCAGAAGGGTGCACCACAGCTATGTCAGTTTGAATTGGATGAAAGTGCTCAAGCCTCACCGCCAAAGCCGCAGAAGGCAAAGGCAGGGACTGGGAGAATGAAGAGCCGCCCACTGTGGGAGAAGATCAGGTTTGAGACCATCTAAGGCACCTGAAGGTGCACAAGTCCATGGGACCCGATGAGATCCATCCGCGGGTCCTGAAGGATCTGGTGGGTGAAGTTGCTAAGCCACTATCCATTGTATTTGAGAAGTCGTGGCAGTCCGGTGAAGTTCCCACTGACTGGAAAAGGGGAAACACAACTGCCATTTTTAAGAAGGGAAAAAAGGAAGACCCGGGGAACTACAGTCCAGTCAGTCTCACGTCTGTGCCTGGGAAGATCATGGAACAGATCCTCCTGGAAGCTATGCTAAGGCACATGGAGAACAGGGAGGTGATTCGAGACAGCCAGCATGGCTTCACCAAGGACAAGTCCTGCCTGACTAACCTAGTGGCCTTCTAGGATGGAGTGATTACATCAGTGGACATGGGGAGGGCTACAGATGTTGTCTATCTGGACCTCTGTAAGGTCTTTGACACGGTCCCCCACAGCATCCTTCTCTCTAAACTGGAGAGGTATGGATTTGATGGGTGGACTGTCCAGTGGGTGAGGAATTGGTTAGATGGTTGCCTCCAGAGGGTAGTGGTCAACGGCTCAATGTCCAGATGGAGATTGGTGATGAGTGGCGTCCCGCAGGGGTCCATATTGGGACTGGTACTGTTTAATATCTTCATCAATGACACAGACAGTGGGATCGAGTGCACCCACAGCAAGTTTGCAGATGACACCAAGCTGAGGGGTGTGGTCAACATGCCAGAGGGACGGGATGCCATCCAGAGGGACCTGGACAAGCTGGAGAAGTGGGCCTGTGTGAACCTCATGAGGTTCAGCAAGGCCAAGTGCAGGGTCCTGCCCCTGGGTCATGGCAAGCCCCGGTGTCAATCCAGGCTGGGGGATGAAGGGATTGAGAGCAGCCCTGCCGAGAAGGACTTGGGGGTACTGGTGGATGACAAGCTGGACATGAGCCAGCAATGTGCGCTCGCAGGCCAGAATGCCAATCGTATCCTGGGCTGCATCAAAAGAAGTGTGGCCAGCAGGTCGAGGGAGGTGATTCTGCCCCTCTACTCTGCTCTGGTGAGACCCCACCTGGAGTCCTGTGTCCAGCTCTGGAGCCCTCAGCATCAGAAAGACATGGACCTGTTGGAGTGGGTCCAGAAGAGGGCCACGAAAATGGTCAGGGGGCTGGAACACCTCTCGTATGAGGAAAGGCTGAGAGAGTTGGGGTTGTTCAGCCTAGAGAAGAGAAGGCTCCGGGGAGACCTTATTGCAGCCTGTCAGTACTTAAAGGGGGCTTATAAAAAAGATGGTGGCAAACTTTTTATCAGGGCCTGTTGTGACAGGACAAGGGGGAATGGCTTTAAACTAAAGGGAGGCAGATATAGACTCGATATAAGGAAGAAATTTTTTTTACAATGAGGGTGGTGAAACACTGGCACAGATTGCCCAGAGAGGTGGTGGATGCCCCATCCCTGGAAACATTCAAGGTCAGGCTGGATGGGGCTCTGAGCAGCCTGATCTAGTTGAAGATGTCCCTGCTCATTGCAGGGGGGTTGGACTAGATGACCTTTAAAGGTCCCTTCCAACCCAAACTATTCTATGATTCTATGATTAATTAAGCCAAGTGAAGCACCACAAGCTGATAAATACAGTGGGTGCCGTTTCATGCTAAGTGGAAGCTTGCATGAAGAATAAAAGGTAGCCAGCTCCTACAACTTTGCTCTCAACCTGGCATTTGTGCTGTATCCATTCCCAGTGACTGAATGACATCAGGGAGAGTTGGGTCAACTGATCGCTGATCCAAGAAAACCCAAACCAACAGGAGAAAGGGAGTGGCTGTATACGTCTTGCAGTCACGCTGTTAGGAAATCATGGATATTTTCTATCCCATGAGGAGGGGAAGGGCGGGAAGAAGATCATGGGTGCTGCTTTTGACAAAGGTCTGTAGTTAGAGCTGGTTAACTGTATCTGAAACTACATCCTGATACACCTTTACTGCCTCTTGGACCCAAACTACCTGCTTTGGGCACTGCACTGCTGCCTTGCCAAATACTGAGTATTTACAGTGTTACACATGTTCCTTACTCCTTTTGAAGTCAGCCCTCCTATAGAATAGGGAGCTAAGGGGTTTTTACACCATGGTTGTAGGTGTGGTTTATTTATTAGGGATTTTTTCCCCCAGGGAGCAGACAGAAAAGTGCAATAGAAAGGTAGTAGATTTAAGACTAATAGGAAATGATAGCTTAACCAGCTCAGTCAGCACGCTCACTGTCAGGCTTGGCAGGCAGTCTTTTTGCCAAGTTAACTGAGTTTACAGATAGAAAATGCAGGTGGGGTTGTAAGATGTATGATGCCGTCTGAAATTCTCACGAAGAGAAGGACCCTCTGAGACTTAATTTACTGACTGCTGTCTGCCTTTGCTTTCCTTTCCTAGGCAGTTAAGGTGGCTGTTACAGAGCACTGCAGGGAATGTAGTTCTTACTCTGTCTGGTATCGTTTGTTGTTTGTATGGTCGGAACAGGGAGATTTTCAGTTGTGGGTGAGGACTTCATTGTGCTAGGCACTATACAAATGAAGGGCGACCCCTGGACATCTTGGTGTAATTAATCAGAAGTTGTGTTTAGACACTGTTTTAATGGGCGTCTTCAGATAATGATCGTGCATATTAGGAATGTTGTAGCAAGTCTAAAAGGAGTGAAGCAGAGAAAGACCTCTGCTCCAAACAGCTCGTGTTTAGCTAACAGTGCCATGCTAGAAAGAGGTTTCCCATATCTATAATGATAGAAGGGCAGCAAAAGATTATTTCACTTATTAAAAAATTAGATTTTATGAGGATGTATTTGGTAGAGGAGAAGGATAATATTTTATCTGCAAGACTGGAAAGAGTTTCAAAGAGAATGTGTGATATTACACAGAAATTAGCGCAACTTAATATTGTTTCAGTTCCATAGAAAAATCACAGTTACACAATATATCATATATTAAATACATGAATTGATAAGTTTTGTGTCCTTATATGGACTGAAAAAATGTTGGCTGTGGGAGAAGGAAAGTCAACTCTTTGATTTGAGCATAGTGCTGAAGTGCGTCATGAGATTATAGTTTGGTTGCCTTCTATCCCCAGTCAATTATTTCGTGAGCTCACCTTGAAGCCAGTCCACTTTTTTTGATGATGTATGACCTCTCAGCTTGCTCTGCTACCAGAGCTTATGATGGGAATCTCATGGAAGATTTATTCAGCTGAGAAACTCTAGCCATAAAGAAAAACAAGTATGGTACATACAAGCTGTATATCTGTCAGTTACTGTGAATTTCTAAATCCAACCAATTTGGGTCGAAAATTGTTTGTTTTATTGAGATGTGAAAGGTCAACATTTCCTTTACTGCATCAAAAAAGTTGAAAATGTAAAAAAAAGTGTAAGAAAAATTTTCAGTCATCCAAATATCTACACTTACGTCATTCCCCCGATAACCCCAGTTCCAGTGACTCTTGTGTGTGCTCCATGTTCTGTTTCTTTTGGGAGTCCAATATCCACAGCTTAACTGTAATTTTGATCTAGTTTGCAATCCCAGTGGAGGAACCAGTGAGGTATGGATTTTTGCTCTTTGCATCCTGCCAGAAAGGTATTAACGCTATAGTCACAGGAGCGCAGAGCGTGCCGTATATCAGCTGGTATACAGCACTGCAGTCTAAAATCCTGTTGCACTTCTTGCACTGAAACTGAACACAGGTCTCTGTTGTTTCGTGTCACAGTGCAATGCAATTCTAAGATACAGTCATGTGAGTTTTAGACTTCATGCAAAACAATTATTGGCATCTAAAAAGCAGTTTCTCTTCTGATCTGGTGACTTACCTGGTAGGGCATCTGAAGTTTAATTCGGGTTGCAAGTGCAGTGAAATTCAATAGGTTCCAAGCGAATGTAGTCCCTCTGTTCCTATGGAGAAACTGATGAAGGTAAGCTAGGTAATCCCGCTTTTGTTAACAAGAAAGCTACCTTGAATTTCTTCACATTTACGTCCACGTGTGATTACGTATATACATAATCATGCACAGATGATGCATGGTAACTTCTTCATGGTTCAGAGTTCCTTATTTAAAATATTTTCCATTGAAACATCTCAGTGAAATAATCGTGAAGCACAAAATCTTTAAATTATTTTGCTAGGAGAAAAGTTAATCATTACGTTTCATCTTGTTCTACTTACCGGTGAGTTTAATGGATTTTTTTTTTTAAATGCTCATTGGAGTAGTCAGTTCATTATGATGGTCTATATTTTGTTCAACAGGGCATGTTGGTATGTTCAGTATGGAACAGAAATGGAAGTGACTGGGCTCTTGTCCTTTCCCTTTGTTTTGGCTCAGGGTGAAGTGAAATCTTTCTATATTCCTGGTTCTCACTTGGGTAGTTGCTATGCTTTATTTCTTTAAGGATGCTGAGATACTTGAAGTGAGAAGTATTGTGTAAGTGTGTGTTGTTGTTATATTTTTATTATATACTGCTAGCTTAAGAAAAATAAACATAATATAACTCAATAATTTACAGTATCACAGAACACTTCAGCAGCATGAGACAAATGCCACTATGTTATGATAGTACCAAAATTATTTTAATCTTTATTGTTTGTTATGAGAAGGGTTTACTTCTAGTTTTCACTTGTTTGTTGATGTCCTCTTAACTCTTCTTTTCTATTTGAGGTTGCCTTATAAATAGTCTTTTTAATGTATATTTTACTCTTGTTCTGTATCCTGCTGGGAAGTACTGAAAGAGCTGTATATTTTTTAGGATTATTGGCTTTTTGCCTTATTTCTCCCTATGGAGATGAGCCCTTACATAAATTACTTTAAGGATCCCGTTTTCTTGATTTTTGTATTTTTATTTTTTTTATTCCCTTTCTTCACCCCCCTCCCCTCCCTTTGTTTCACACTGGGAAGATGAGTATTTAATAAACTGTTGTTTAGGGGGCATCTGCTTTCACAGACATCCTTTTACAAATGTTGTTATTGCTTGGTTGCTGCATCGCTTAAACACATCAGAAAATCATAGGAACCACAGGCAAAAAAGCCAACAGCAACAAAAGATGCTGTTCATCCTCCCCTGCCTGCACAGGTTGCTGCCCGTACTTGCCATTGCCCAAGGATGGAGCCCAGGCAGACGAGGACAGTGAGGCCCGTGGCAGCTCCATGCAGGCCACCCCTGCGATGGAGCCCCAGCTCATTGGAGTGGGCAGGGAGCGAGGGGCTGGCGGAGGAGAAGAGGTGCTGGGGATGCAGCAGAGGGAGGACAGCAGGTCTTCCCAGGCGAGGCTTGTTCACGGAAAGGCTCATGTCAGATCAGCCTCCCCAGCCCTGTCTCCTCCAAATGCCTCCACTCCCCTTGTTCCTTGGGGGGACGCCAGCCACACAGGTGTCACCCACATCCCGTCTCCTTAGGCTGCTCCAGCGGCATTTGTAGCCTGTTTCCTACTTTCATAATTTACACTAGAGATCAATATTGAGACTGAGGCACTGACTTTGGCTTTGATCTTCAACTGTGATGCTGTGTGTGGAGCTTATGTCATTGCGGTAGGTGAGTTACTGGAAATTCCTTAACAGTCGTGTCAGTTTGTCTTTGGAAGACAGCAGCATCGCTCTCTCCTGTTGGGTTACAGATACACTCGGTTATGTTTTTAATACCATAGGTGCCCTTCCACGACATTTGCCACTTTCTTTGATAGCTTTTTGCCAGATAGATGGTTTGGATACAGCCTGGTCGTATTCTGTCTTGGTAGTTCTCAAGTACTGGGTACCTGGTGGCTCTGAATGTTTTCTTGTCCCCTTTGCTGGATTTCTCTGGTGGTTTTGCTCTTTTAAAAGCTGTTTGTGAACAGGAAGTTGTAAACTGATAGAAGATCAATTGTGGGCTTCTGTTTTGCACTATGGTACAGGGAATTCTTGGTGAGAAGGGACGACTGATGACTGAGGAAGGAAAGGTAGGATTGGGTACCATTAGTGATATCAAATGCTTCACCCTGGGTGAATCCATGCTGGCTGTTCCCAGTCACCTTCTCCTCCTTCATGGTGCCCAGAAGACTGTTCCCAGAGGACTCACTCTGTGATTTTTTCCATGGACCAAAGGGAGGCTGACTGGTCTGTAGTGCCCCAGATCACCCTTCCTAACTTCTCTGAAGTTCTTTGCCTTGAACCCTGTCTCTAAGCATGAAGGCTGTGCTGGTGAAGGCTGATGCAGAGAAGGCAATGGAGGAGTACCTTGGCCTTATCAGTGTTCCCTGTCAATAGCTCACCCACCTCATTCTGCCCCTAACGCCCATTTTCCTTGTCCAGCCTTTTACTGCTGATGTAGCGGTAGAAGTTCTTGTTGTTGCCTTTGCTGTTCCCTGCACGTCTGAACTCCAGCTGAGCTTTGGCTTTCCTGACACCATCCCTGTGTGCCTTTGCGATATTTCTGTGTTCATACTTCGTAGGTCGTCCCTGCTTGCTCCTCCTGCTATACTGCCTTTTTGCACTGGAGCTCCATCATGTGTTCCATGTCTGCCAAACTGGTCTCCTGATACTTCTTGCTTCTCTGAGTAGTGGGATGCACTAGTCTTGCACTTTGATGTTGTCCTTCAAGATCTTCCGGTTTTGCTGTGCTCTTTGGCCCTTTGAGAGCTACCTCCCATGGGATCCCGCTTAGTTCCCTGAAAACCTCTGCTCTCCTATAGTCGAAGGTCTAGATTGATCTGGACTAGGTCTCTTTTACTGTCTGTCTTTCCTCACTCTCCTCAGGGTCTCAAACTCCATTACTTAAAGGTCATTACACCAAAGCTACCGCTGATGACCACAGCTCCAACCTGTTCTTCCTTCCACACAAACAGTGGTCATTTTGGTTTTGTCCATATGGGACTTTGAGAACACCAGAGTGACCACAATGGATCAGATGACAGGTTCTTCTTACCTGTACAATGGCCACTCATAGCATGAGCCTACAGAACGCACAAGCAAAAAGCAAGCATACAGCAATACTACCCTGGTACACTCTCCAGTATGTGTCAGCGTGCAGACTGGGGACCACATGAGCAGATACTGACCTTTAGTATTGCAAGTTGTCACTGCTCTTTGAGCTCCGTGGAGATTTTCCTGACAACCAGAGGTTGTGGCGTTGGTTTTGACCTGTAAAACCTTAAACTGTCTTGCACCTGCCTACTGCCATCCTGAGACTACAATAAGAGCTTAAGATTTAATGATACAGGTGGCAGTGGCAAAGAGAGCGTTTCCTGTGATAGACTCTTGATTTATTTTCCCATTAGTCACAGTAGAACAGAATTGTGGATTTTTAGAGAGTCCATGCGATGACATTTCTGGGGAGGGCAGAAACTATGATGTTGAGAACGTTGTGACATGCAAAAGATTTTTTTTGTTCCTTTGGCTACGGGGTATTGTGGAACAATGCTGTGTAATAACTTCATGGGACTATAAACCTTATGTTTAATAGAGTACTTAGGGCTTGTATACTAATATGTTGTTGTATTGTTGAATAAAAAGCAGATAAAGTACTAATGTCATTAATGGCTTTCAACAAAAAAAGCCCCCTGTGGAAGTAGTAGTGGTCTGGGCTGTGGTTTTTATGGCAGAGCATTGGTTTGGGAAGCTCCCATCCACTGTTAACTCTTCTGTGGTTGTGTCGGTTCTGACATGTGCAGGGATGTGCTCTAAACCAGAAAAAGAGGAAAAAAGGCTAAAACACCTTAAAGAGTTTTTTTCTCTAAATTCAGGTTATTTCACAGATCCAGGTTAGAATGTAGGTATAAACTGATTAAAGTGTAGATCTGCAACGTCCATAATTCTGTGTGGTCTGCAAGTTAAAACATGCTGTGCAAACGTGGCACAGAAAACATTATTGATTTTCGTGATAGAAAACTTCGAAAATAGCAGATAGAATAGAAGCCAAAACTATTCCGGTTGGCTTCTGAATAGTATTCATCTTTACAGACTAAACTAAAAAAATCCAGAGTGGAAAGGTAAGTATTACTACCTCTGCCCTTGGAAAACGGTTCATAGTTTGGGTGATTGAAGCTTGAGTTTGTTTCCTTTGTTGCTATACATGTTAGATTTCATGAATGGATTTAGGCTGAATGACTTGTCTGGAACATGAAATACACTTAACTTTTTTTCGTGAATAACCATCCAGAGTATTGGTGGGATAAAGTGGCAATTTAAGACAGCTGTTAGCATAAAATAAATACGCTTGTTGTTAGTATTGAATACACAAGCATTAATTTATTCCTGGTTTAAAATTCCATAAATGCTTCTAGCCTACCCAGGGGTACTCCTTGAGTTTCATCCCATTTTCACTGCCTAGATTGGGACCTTACTGTTGTCAGAAAAGGATCAAATATTTATCAAAGGCTGAACAATAAAATAGCTGGCTTATCTAGAAATTTGGTAGCTTTAAATGAGTTATGGAGAAACACTTGCAGCTTCCCATAAATTGATACTTGCAAGTTCCTGTCTGCAAACCCCAAGTTAAAAAGAAACAAACGGTGCTCAAAATAAAGTAAATCCAGGTCACATACACAGAGTATGAAATATCTGGTCCACAGTGGAAAGCATGCTGTGGGCTTGTTCTTGAAAGGTACTGAATATTCAGCATCTGGCAGAGAATGTAAATATCTGCTTAGTTTTTAAGAACAGAAGGAGTTCTGTTACTTACTCATGGCACTGACTTGGGGCCAGCGTACCATGCAGGAACCTTAAATCTAGAAAAACTGCTACCATAATCTCTAGAACCACTGAGGTGTATAAAAGTCTTTAAAATAATTGGAGGAAATCAACTAGATTAAATTTTCTCTCTTTTTAAGGCAGAGTAATGTATTACATGTCAGGTATAATGCTTATTCTTAATTTTGTTTTAACTGTACTATTAAACTAATCCATTTCCAATACATCCCACAACAAGAGATGTTTTTGTGAAGAAATGAATTTTAAATATTCTTTATGGACTAATTTTGTTCTTATCAAATGGAGGGATGTTGTGAAATGTGTATGAGACAGGGTTTATTGTTGATTGTGTACCCTGATTTTTTCAGTACGTTCCTTGATTCCATTCAAATGATTTCTATAACCATATAATCTCTAAAAAGATAGATGTTTTCTGTTGTTATCCAGTAGTTAATGGTGAGTGCAAATTACATCAGCAAATGTCATTGGAGTGCATGCTATGCTAAAATAACTTTCTGTTTAAGAATTTTGCGTGTAGTATCATTAGGTGGGTTTGCTTTACTCATTTTAAAATAAGGGAAAAATCTTTTTCTCCCAAACAGTAATTTTTTTCATCTAAAAGATGCATGACATAGGTCAGTAACATAGTGACATAGGTCAGCCCTGACTGACCACTTCTCCTGTATGTTTAGGAATTGCTCTTTACATTGAGCATGTGTTCTGAACTGCAGCTCAGTCCCCAGCTCCGCTGCAGAGTGTGTTCACCAGAGAACAAGATGACTCTGCACGCCTATGGATGCCAGATGCAATTTCATTAAAAGCCTGTGTGAACGAGTAGGGTATGGACAGTAATGGCATGAAAGGGTGAGGAGGGACCGGTGATGCTCGCAGTCCTCGGGAGCGGAAAGAAGACACGGGGATAGAAATTCAGGGTGGGAATATGTTGCCATGCCAACCAAGTAATTTCTCTAACAGGAGGAAACTGGTAATGAATAGCTGCTGAGTGGGAATTTTAAGAGAAAAATACACCCTGTGAAAAACCAAAAGGTTACATTTTCGATAATCAACCTTCGCCATCCCCCCTATGAAATCCTGTGCTGGCAATCTCTCTGTCGGAGCTTCCTGCTGTCCTGTACCAGACCCTGCTGTGCCCATCTGCTGACCTGGGAAGTGCTCACCTGCGGTGCAGTGATGGGTGCCAGTGCTGAGCCCGCAGCTGCAGGCTGACCTGAGCCCTGCATGGATCGTTCCTCGAGCAGCTGCGAAAGCCAGATGAGGGTTTCACAAGTCCGTCTTCCCTAATAACTGTTTTGAGTCTTCCCTTTAAATCACTGACTAGCATATTTACTTTTTGTCTTCCTTGTCTCTTCTAACACAATGTGAAAACGCTGAGGATAAAAACTTTTAACACTGGCATTTCTTACAAATATTTATTTCTAAGCCCTGATTAGCCAGGTATCCTGGAAGTTGGACACGTGCTGTTTGCGTTTGGTCTGTAGCTCTGTAAAACCTTCTGACTTTAAAAAAGGAGGAAAAAAAAAAAAAGTCAGTGAAGCTTTATCTGAAATGCTGAATTTTTGTCTTGTCACGCATTGCATGAGGAATTAGCAGTGCAAGGCAGTTGCATTGCTTTACCTCCAATTCCCTTAAAGCAGTGTTCAGCTTGGACCGTGAGCTGTGTTCGGAGCAGTACTCCCACCCTTAGGGTTTGTGCATTTAGGGTATGAGCCACCTCTGGGATCAGAAGCAGCCAAATGGTGTTAGTAGGGAGTATCTCTGGATAAGTCAGCCCCTGCGGAGTTCTGTGCTGCTGCAGCTAGGCTGCTGCCGGGCCCCGGCGTGGCCAGGTAGCTCTGCCGTGCGCCGCCAGGTCCCTGCCCTTGTGCAGGTGGCTTGTGCTCCTCTGCTGCCTTCTCTCAATTCCCCGCTCCTTCTGTTGCTTCTCTTGCAGGCATGCAAACATCAGGGCAGCAGCTAACAAGATTCTTCCACCTGTCTGTGCTGATGTTTTAAATGATGACCTCTGCTTTTTCTGGCAGGGTAAGGCGTTGCTTTAGCAAACTGGCCGAACACAAGAGCGTGGTGGCTCCTCTAGACTTGCACTACTAGAAGGGCAAGATGAGTGCTCACCAGTCTTAACAAGATTTGATACTCCTTGTAGTAATAATCTTACCATTAGTTGTAGTGGAGGCTAGGTCAGGCATTGGAAGAGGTTGTCCCATTCCTTTGCTCTTCCCACCCCCTCCTTTCCCCGACTCCTCAACCGCTGTCCCTGAGCTGACACTAGTGCCCGTAGGATCACTCAATGAGCCGGTTCAGCTTGCCAGCCTGGCATAAAAGTATGTGCTACCCTAACTCATGGGTCATGCTTTTAGTCATGCCACATGGATGAAACACGCGGTTTAGGCTTTGCCATGCAGCTTGCAGGTGCTAAGTGACTGAACAAGACGGGCATCTTGACTCCAGCAGAGGAAGGCTAAGTGACATTACATGAAATAACAGAGCTGCACGACAGCTCAGCCAGCCCTGGTTAGGGTGATACAGAGATTTCCCTGCAACCCTATTTTTCTGACAGAATCTGCTGCTGGGTTTTTTTGTTTTTGTTTTTAAAGCTGTTTTTCTGAGCATCAGGGATTGCGTGTGCAAAAGAACAGCAGTTTTCAAACACCGTGGAGAGCTATGTCTGAGGTTCATCCTTTATAGCGCCTCTGCGTAGCCTGCGCTGTTTCTGGTAATAGAGTACATCAACCTTTTGAGCCACACAAGGACTCACAGATCAAGGCCTTTCTTTATGAGGGCGATGTATCTGCATGCTAGAAATCTTGGGTGCATGTCATGCAAAAAAAAAAAAAAAAAAGAAAAAAAAGAGTGCAGTGGCACAGATCGGTTAAGATTTATTGCATCATTATCTCACATGAAACAGTAAGATCGTCCTGGCATGACTGAGCAAAAACAATGGTGTGAAGGTATCATTATTTATTTTGACGCACTGCTGATTGCCCCTAGACATTTCCAGGAGCCAAGGCATCCTCAGCAGCAAGGTCTTTTGTTTCACATAGTTTTAAAGATAGTAATTTCAAGGAGGGAAGCTTGATCTACATCATGTTTCCTTCTTCAGTATGTTCCATAGGTGGGATGTGTTCATCTGTGAGTTAGTGACACTCTGTAAGTGGGAACGGTTTCTCCTCCTGGCCTCTGTTTGCTCCTATAAAATCTGACAGAAAAGCCCCTGAGCAGATGACTTGCAAGTTTACACTGAAGAAACATAAAGACTGATCCCTTTCCTTACAGACCTGGAGGAAAAACAAACTCCACACAATATATTCCCTCTCTTCTGAGTGTAACAAATCAGCAGTTACTGCTGTCTGCAGGAACAACAGGACACTGCACAGCTCAAGCTCAAGATACAACCCATGACACAACTCTGTTTGGTCTACAGTCATAGGATTATTTTTTGAGGAATATTATTAATAAGTAATAATACAGTGTTAATGCAATCTTAATATGTATCCCGAGAAAGGAACTTGAAATGAATAAGCTCCCCATTTTTGTATGAGGAGCTTCATAACCTGGAAGTGGTGCACCAAACATGAAATTGTGATGTTTTAACTTGGGTAGAGCCCGGTGCTGGTGGAATGGCTTAAAATGAAGGTCATTGATTAATAGCGGGAGGTACTTGATCAGATCAGCTTTTAAAAATCAGTGATCAATATGGATAATACTGTTATTGGTTGAACATTGTTACTGTTTCATACAGCATAAAGGTTTTGAAGCATCCAGGGTTTTCAGTATGAGCTTCAGTGTGCATAAGACTGTTCCCGTTATGCATTTCTTGTTCTCAGTATTTAGTTTATCTGTAGCACGTTGATGTATTTCTATAGATATTTCTTAAAATTCACTTATCAGTTTGCTCTAGGCAAAAAGTGCCTAAACTGAAGCTTTCAAAAAAAAAAAAAAAACCCTCTTCATTTGAGATACAGATAAATGTATTCATTACAGTCCAGCTTCAGTTAAAGGCTCAGTCTAATTTTGAATTCAGATTGTGTCTCCTCCCAAGTAAATCATTTAGTTCACTGCTACCCACCACTTCAAGCCTGACCTTGAGAAAGTAAAAGAACTTCTCATCATTCCCGTAAGCTCGGGGCAGGGGGAGAAGAAAAAAGAAGGTTGGGCTCTGCTGGGCCAAGGAAAGCACTCATGTCACAAATGCCCTGAACATCTTAATCTGGTCAGATTTTAGCTGGAGAACCTTATCTGAGTTCTGTTGTCAGGAAAGAATGTATGGAGGAGAGTTTATCTGGGCTAACCAGCCTCTAAGTCAGTAAAGAATTCATAGATGGAAAACAACTGCTTCCATTGCGCCCTGATAAGAACAAGAAGTCTGGGCCTTTTGCAAAACACAGGTATTTGTTTTGTTGCTCTTTTTTGGGGGTGAGATGAATGCTGCACTAGATGATGTTCAAATGAACTTTGTGTCCCTAATAGGAAAAATTAGCTTTACATCTAATATGTGTGGTTTCATCTTCACCGTGGTGTACTGACCCCTGTGTCATGTTTCCTCAGTCTAAGAATAAAAATGTGCTCAAAATCTAACCATCAACCTTGTGTATTTCACTACGCTTCTTAAATCCAAGTGCAGCTCTTGTCTTGTAATACTTCAGCCCCAGAATAAATGTTCTGTAGATCTGTTACCCTGGTTGATGCCTTGGGTAACTTCACCGGCAAGGTATCAGACAGCCTCATTGGGAGACAATGGGGCAGATGGTGAGACTGAGGGAGTACCTTGGTCTCCAAAACTGCTGCGTGGTAAATGCTGAACCCTCAGCCACTGGAAAAGCCTCACCTTCAGCCTGTGTGAGCCCTGCCCTCGCGCTGCTGAAAGCTCAGGGTAACTGGGGAAAAATACAAACCTCTGTTGAAGGAAGAAACTGTTCCTTCATCTCATACTTCATTTATCAAACCATCTCTTTTGTGGTTTTGTTACTGGGAACATGACAACGTAGATGCTTCAGAACCTATTCATTAGATACGTATCAAATGGCATCTGAGTGCACAGCATGACATTTTGAGTGGTAATATCCACAAAGGAACTAAGCTGACATTTAACAAAAAACCAACCCAAAACCTTCGTTATGTGGGTGTGTGGTGAAACATACTATGCATTAAAGCAGTTTATGGTTTAAGTCTGGTTGTGTGGAGTGAGGTGGTAGCAGTAGTGGGCTGATTTATTCAGAACCACTGTTAACCACCACGGCAAGTCAAGCCAAAGGTCCGTTTGGCCACATACTCCAGCAGGGTCTCCAACAGGTGAGGAACACAAGGAAGGTGAAGAAGGTCCGTGTTGTGTGATCCTTCCTTGGACATAACTTCGATCAGTCAGCAGTTTTTAGGTGATTTCAAGCCCATTGCTATACTTGTACGATGGTGTTTAATAGCCACTGATGAACTCTTCCCAGTGAAACTGTTTAATCCATTTTTTGACTCATTTACGCTTCTGGTCTCCACAATACCTGTGGCAATGTGGTGGTAAATGTAGGTGTTACATGAAAGGCTACTTATTTTCAGTTATTTTATAGCTGTTGTCTGCCAGTTGCACTTGTTTCTTATGTTGTGAGGAACAGTTTCCCTGTCAATCAGGATTTTGATATGTATCGTAGGACTTCAGTCATCATTTTCCAAAACCAAAGCGTATTATCTGCTTCATATATCCTTGAATGTTCATTTCTCAGATCATCCCTGTAGTCTTTTTTGTATTTTTTTCAGTGCTAACATACCTTTTTAAATAACAGATGCAGGATTCTTCTTCAGTAAGTTAGGTATTTAAATGTTAAACAGCAGTGTCTGAGCTAATCATCCTTTGTCTCTAGGACAGGCAGGACAAATTATCCTCTAGCCCCTGATTTTTCTCCACTGGGTAGAATGGGTGCATGGATGACTAGCACAGGTTAAGGTTTCAAATACACATCTGAAGCTAGAGGAGGAGAGTCCCACGGGGGGAACCAGAGCTACATGGTGCATGTTGGATTTGTTCAGTTGTGCGGTGGCTTTTTCTGTTTTGCTCCCTCCCTGTGTATTCCTCGCGTGTGATAACATGCCCAAACACGGCTGAGCTGATGTTCTCAGACAAGTGTTCACAGTAGCTTCAAGGTCTCTTGAGACATTTGTGTTGTCATTCGTTTTGTATGTAAAATACAGATTTACAATGAGTTTTCATGCTTTAGGTTGTGGTTGGCTTAAAACAAAAATGTTACCTAAACCCCCCCAGCCCCCGCCCAAAACAGGAAGGTGATTTAATCGAAGTCCTCAATGTAAGTGAAGTTCATTCTTGAAAGGTGGGAGGTCTTTACCACTTTGTCCCGTCTATCTTCCGTGCAGCATTTAAAGGAATGTATTACACATCTTACTCCATAACCTGGCATCTTCTTTAAGGAAATGTCTTGTTTCCCAAGAGAACTGCCGTAATATAGCCCATTACCACCAGAACAGCTAAATTTACATGTGCGGCCGCTTTACAGGTCATCATTGTATATGCACAGTAAGGGTTAGTTTTCCCACATGCCTTACGTGTTACTGCCTTGTCACTCAGTATTGCAAGTTCATTCTGCAAGTCTTTGTAGACGGAGATCTGATATAACGAATATAAGAAAGTCTCTGAAATGTGACTTAAAAAACGGAAGTGCCATAAGTTAAGTGTTCTTTAAAGGCCCAGGAATACCACATATTAAATAACATAACCTTTTGTGGCAATCTCTTGATTCACTTAGCATCGGTCTTCTCACTTACGCAACTGCTGTATGTCAAGTGGCAAGTTTTTTCTCAGTACTGCACTGCTGAGTGCGAAGCCCTCTTGCCTAGGAAATGGCACTTTCTTCGTGCACGTCATGCTTTGACCACTATCTACTTCCACTTCTTCATTGATCTGGGGTTTGATTAGATGGAAAGTATATTTTTAAAAATTTTCTTTTCTATGTCTACTTTGAAATGTAAAAAAATCTCAGAAATCACAGGATTATATGTTTTATATATGGAAAATGCTAGTGGGATTATTCATTATTTCTTTAAATAGGTGCATTGTTCTTGGCAAATTCATTGTTTGCAAAGCCAGTAACGCTACCAGAGATCATTTGCTGTACAGCTAAATGCTGCTAGGTTGTTTGTCATTATCTCATTGTTCTTAATTGGAACTGTATTGAACTTAGGATCTGCAGAGATCTTCATTTTTCTCTTTTAATTAAAAAATAATACTACTTTTTCTGACCTGCTTATTGTGCCTGCTGTTGATCAGGGATCATTTGTATGTAATGCAGCTTAAATTAAGCCTTGTGATTGACTGTTACTTAGCTGTTTGTCTTTAACTTCTTCAGCTTCTGAAGTGTAGAGGGGAGGATGCTCAGTGCTATCTCCATCGTCCTCCTTTTCTTCCACCCGCAGTTTATAAGTGGCATTATTGCCCCATCTGCTTTGGGTCCATTTAGTTTGGTGGGTGTGTTTTTCACCCTGTGGCACTTTCATGTGGGGGAGGATTTCTAGAGAGGAAGGCTGGCAGGACAAGTAACACAGATCTCCTGAGCCCTGCCAGGAACAGAAGTGGAGCTCATGAAGTCAGAGTCCTCTACGCTGCAGGGTCTCAGCTTCACACAGTGTTGGTGCCTGGCTGGTGGGTCTGTACAGCAGTGGGGAATTCAGTAAACCTTGAACTCAGATTGTGTCTCCTGTGACATGAATGAGAAAGCTTTGATATTACTTAAAGTGGCTGAGTGGCGTCTTCCAAACGAAACAGAGCGTCAAGCAGTCATCGGTGACAGTGGAATAACAAGTACGACCTGTTGTCTCATTCACTGATGGCCATTTATCATGAGCGCTGAAAGAATGGAGAGCTTTGTACGAGTGATAGTGTGCGATCATGTAAATTAAACACACGGGAAAACACTTTAGGGACAGTGGCACACCAAGTCATCCGTGCATAGTCCTGTTGATCCCAGTGGGATTCCTGACAGAAGAAAGCACCACTGAATGTGAGTTGATTATACAGGACTCCAACCGCCCGGGCAGATGTCACTGTCCTTACCCTTTTGCGTTGCCCTCAGACCCCTGCTTAATTTCATCATCACCATCCCATGGCGTCAGGCAGTACTGCTGTCAGCACGCAGCATCCTCCCACCTCGTCGTCTTGGCTGCATGTGGTTGACGCCAAGCTCCTTCCCCGTCACCAACAAAAGCATTTCTAGTGCATCGGATTGAGGAACTGATACACAATAAAAATTAATCCTTTTTTTCAGGGAAGAGGTTATTTTCAACCTGCTAGTTCCTTGATGCCACTGTGCGAGTCCCTACGGCAGCATGAGGGAGGAGGCAAGTTGGGGACAGGAGGGAGGTGGGATTGCTGCTTCTCATAACGTCAGGGTTTGATGTCGGTTTACACTGACCTTGGGATGGTGGTGTAGTGCCAACGCTGCTCTAGAAAGACCAAGATGACAAGTCAATTCCTTAGCTGTGGTGCTGCCTGCTTGGTACTGACGGTAGCTGGGCCACTTGTTACTATGTGAAGATTTTCATCCTGCAGCCCTGTTCTCAAGTATTTCTGATTTTACAGTTTGCATAAAACCACATCCCTATGCTTATTAAAAGAGTAATTTTTTTTGTTGGAGGGAATAAGATCAAGCAGAAACAAAATAAAGATTGAAAGAAAGATGTAAGAAGAGGAGGGAAAGCTCAGCTTTAGATGTTTTAAATTGTTGACTGAACTTAATGTTACTTCTGAGCAATAATCACAGATTTTCTGGGGTCCCTGGGAGGATTTCTGTGGACTTTTGTTTGACGTAGCAGTGGAAAAATAGATCCTAAATCACTGTTCACACTCTGGACAGTCTGATAAAAATCTTTTTTCTTTTTTTTTTTTCCATTTTGGAGTTATAAGGTATTAGAAAAATATAGAAAATACTTATATAGAAAATAATTTTGTTATTATTTTCTTTATCTGAGCAACTCCACTAACAACCTTTTCACTAGCAGATGCAATCCATACTAAGTAGGCATCAGCAGCCTTAGCTTTATGTTTCCTGGCGTTCTCTTCACGTCTATTTTTTGTGGGTTTCAAATTACGTCATTCGGTTCCTGCTTAAGACATTGCCTGTACTGCTTTGGACAGCAATCTTAATGATCATCTTCAGAAGTCTATCATCAAATGCTTGTTGAAAAAATTTAGTGTCGTAATTCAAGCCAGTAGGGAAAACTCTTCTGATGATTGATTTTCTGTGTAAAAGTTATTGACAATATGAAATATCGTCAGAGTAAGGAACACTTTCAATTATGTCCTATTTAATTTTAGAGAAGCAGTCAAAATGTCATAGTGAAGTATGAAAAATCTAATTTTCAAGCTTGGATCCCTCACCCTTCTTGAGACCAATGGTTCATATCTTAGCAGAGGTTAATTTCTTTCTTCATTTATATGAAATAAGTAAATTGAATACCATGCACTTGGCTGTGTGGGTGTGTTTTGGATGAGATCTTAAAAACTGAGATCCTGTTTATCCTGTGTGGGTGTCAAAGATCTCACTGTTACGCTATATGCTGTTTGCAAACTGCTTAATACCTTCTACCCTTTGAGATGACTGTGTTTCAGCAGTGTTATGTGTACATAGTCGCAAAATGTTTTGGGGTCCTTCAAAGCGAAAGGTCCTCCACGTGAGAGTGTCTGTTGTACACATTTATTGTGCTTATTGCTATAACGTTCTACATAACTTGTTGTTGTTTATTGTATTCATGATTATTACTGCATTAATCAGTCTCAAAAAGTAGTCATCTATTTAATATTTTGAGATGGCACGACTTAAGTTTCATCCAAACTTTTACAACGATACAAAAAAAAGAACTTAGTCGTGAACTGCTCACTAGCCTTCAGAAAGTGCAGCGGTGGTTGTGGGGCTCAGTTCCTTGCTGGGAGCCCTGACTTACCCCAGTTACTGGTGGAAGCTGGAAGTGTTCAGGACCTCGTGGAATAAAATCCATGCAACATCAGGCAAGTATTCAGTTTGTCTGGAAGTCCAGGTATTTACCCTTTTCTGTAGCATTTGTGACTCCTTGTTCTTTGGAGTCCCTCAAAGTCAGACGTAATATCATTTATAATAATCCGATTGGGGTGAGTTAGTCCATAATTTGTACTAATACCCAAAGAAAAGCATAATAATAGGTTAATATGGAGGTAATGTGTGGAGCTAAAGACAGCTTGGCCTGAAGATATTTCCATGGCAACAGAAGGGTCTCTACAGATGTCTTCCTTCTAAACTTGATGCTGTTTATTAAAGGCTGTCTGTAGTACAATCTGTAATTATCATTAGGTAAAGAAAGGTTGTGAACGTGGGTGGACTGCTTGGCTGATGCTCTCTGACTGATTTGTTTAGCGCAGCTTTGAAATACAGTTACAAAAGAATATTAAAAACCTGAGATCATTTAGCAGTTTCTCTCTGCAGGTAAGCTGAGGCTTAATTCGAGACTGTTGGCTAGTAAGAGCGAAGTATCTGAGCAACACTATGAGGAGGATAGGGAGAAATGTTTGCTGGACAAATTAAAAACATGCTGAGCTACACATAGTAAGGGAGGTAAAGCACAATAAAATCAGGTTTTGTAAATAAATGCTTCTGTAAGTAGAGGGAGACAAAGGAAACTATAAGACTGTTATCTAAAGGAGAAGATGAGAAAATAATGGATGACAGAAGAAGCTGGAATACGGATCGACCTTTCTTGCTTCTGTCTCTATGAAGAAGGTTAATTGGGATCAGCTGCTTAGCACGGTTGAAGCTAACAGCAAGGTGGTAGGAACACAGGGCAGAAAAAGGGAAGAACAGGTTAAAGGACATTTTCATGAGTTAGATGCATTCAGGTTTGTAGCCTTAGGAGGGAGTTTATTCTGGTCTACCCAAGCAACTAATTGAAGCAGCTTCAAATCCATGAGCAATTACTATGTAAAACCAGTAAGGGATAGGTGAGATCCCGTAAGAGGGCACAGAGAGAGTATGTTCTTAAAATGGAGAAAGAAGGAGGATTTTGGAGTTGCAGACTGATCAACCAAATTTGGTACCATGAAAGATCCTCAAACGCATAACTCGTCAAAAGCAAGTGGCCATGAATAAGTGAATGCTGGAAGTTTTAAGATAATTTTGTAGTAGAGCACATAGATTTTGTCTCTTAGTTACAGTACCGAGGACAGAAACAAATGTAATGGTGGAATATAGTGAGTTTGTGAAATGGACTTTATGAAATGATTGCTTGACATAGTGACTTGGTGACCCTGAAGCTAAGCTGGGGTGGGGGTCTAACTGTTCCTTCTTGACTTGTAAGGCTTTGGTTAGAGTCTCATATGACATCTCGGAAACAATCTGGAGATTTAGAGTGTGTGTATGTTTATTACTATGTGGATGACTACAAACATATGCAAGCATGCTATGTGAATGACAGCAAACATACAGAGTAATTGCTGGTGGTATGCTGTCTGGCAGAAGGGTATATCTGGTGGGGTTATGAATTTATGGATGGTAGGATGCAGTTGGACAGAACCACAGGATCACAGAGTGGCTGAGGCAGGCAGGCGCCTCTGGAGATCGTCTGGACCAACCAATTAGTCAAGCAGGACCACCCAGAGCAGGTTGCTCAAGGCTATATCCAGTCCATGTCTGAATATCTCCAAGGGTGGAGGCTCCACAACCTCTCTGGGCAGCTTGTTCCAGTGTTTGACAGCCATCACAGTACAAGAGTTTTTCTCTTATGTTTAAACGGTATTATCTGTATTTCGATTTGTGCCATTGCTTCTTCTCTGTTCACTGGGCACCACTGAGAAGGGTCTGGCTCCATCTTGTCTACTCCCTCCCATCAGCTATTTATTACACACATTGATGATAAGATCCCCCTGAGCCCTCTTTTCTTGTGGCTAAAAAAAGCCTGTAAACTTCAAGCTGGGCTGCAAGCACTGTAGAAAACAAGATTAAAATCAGTAAACCGGAGGTGAGATCCAGAATCATTAAGAGGAAGATAAAAATACAGAAAAATGACAAATAATTTTAGAATGAAAAATAAAGTTAATAAATGCATAGCATGAAATAACTGAATAGAAGAAGATAAATATTTGTTTAGTCTAGAAAGAAAAAAAATGATAGCATTCAAATTCTTGGAAAGGTTGTTTATAGGCAGCACAATAAACATTTGTTCTTCATATTCTCTGAGGCTGTGATGAGAAGTTTTAGTTTTCAAAGCAAAAACTCTGTAATACTAAGGATAGCTAAGCACTGTAACAGGCCACCTCCTGAGGTTGTAAACCCCTTGTTCTTAAAGGTATAATATATTGAACAAACCTCTCTAAATCTATCTGGTTCAGTTTTTGGGACAACAAAATTAATTAGTTTCTACCTTTAATATCACATGCAGCCTTACTTTTCTGTGGTGCTGTGATCTCCTACAAAGGGAATTTTCTTTGTTTCAGGGGATGGGGCATCCTTTGAATATGTTTTAGGATGTAGTCTGTCATCATTACCGTAGAGTATGTTTCTTTAATGTTTTGCCTGGTTTTCAGTTAAGAACTGAAGCAAGCATGAAAACCTGAATCACCTGGCAGAAATTAGGGTGATCCTGTAACTCCCTGTAGTGTGCACACGTCTGATTAGGGGCCAACTCTGTCACTACCAGAAGAAAAAATTTAGCAGCGGTCCATTTTACAGTGTTAATAAATTATGCCCTCATGAGTTTTGCTCACTTGTTTGCCTGGAACTGACATTTTAAATTGTAGCTCAGTCAGAAGATGTTAGTTGATATTCATGGTAAGGTTCACATCTGCATTTGAAATGTAGTGATTTCGGCGGCTAAGTAAACAGCGAGTAAGAGGGGAGGAGAAATGTAGCAAATAGATTTGTGAAATAATTTTTGATAATATCTTGCATGAATAATATGGTACAGTGCTCTTCTGTTAATATTGGTAGTGAGGCATTTTGCATATTGCTGTATGGTAGGTACATGATCTCAGCTGAGACGGGAGCAAGAATACACTGGTCCAATAATAGAAAATCTGGTAAAAACAGAGAGACGTCTCTGTGCATCTCAAGACAAGAGCAAATCAGCTTTTGAGTTACTGCTAACCTGTCTCTGCAGAACTTTGCCAATCCCTAACCAATGTCTGAAACTTCACAAAAATTAAAAAGTGTTGTTGGCTACTTCTACAGCATTTTATGTAAATCAAAAAGACATAGAAGACAGAGAGAAGCTACATACAGTTGAGCAAATACTTTGCTTCCCTTTTTTTGTTGTTATTGTCATCGTTTTAGCATCTCCCGGAGAAGACCTTTTTATTGTTTATAAAGTTAATTATATATTAACTAACCCAATTATATCTAGGTTAGTGTCTGTGGGGAGAAGAGAAAGGCAGTTGGGGCTGTTCCTCGAGACCTGTGAACCTCAGCATTTTCTTTCACATATTTTGTCTGAGCCTTACGACTATTTTGTGCTTACCCGCAGCTTACCATAGCTACAGGAAGATTCCTGGGGGCCTATTTTATTTGAATTAGACAATGATGGCTGCTCAGTTCTAGAAGTGAGAAAAGAGATCCTGAGGTACTTGTTCGAGGCTAGTCAGTCTCCAAGTTGAATGATAAGCTGAGTACTTACCTTTTAAACCATGTCTCATGCTGAATACACTTTATTAATGCTGAATACACTTTATTAATGCTCTAAGGGCTGAGTCATCTGCTAATTTTTCGTAGAAATGAAAAAAGAAAAAGCTTTTTTTTTTTTTTTTTAATAAAGCTTTTCTTTATAAACTGGATGGAGAAGGAAGGAGGCACCTGCCTCAGTCTCCATGCTTTATGCAAGCATGGAGTAAAATGACTGATGCTGTTATAATCTTTGGCATCTCTAGGTGAGGTGAGTACTGTCATGAAACCTCACAGTCCTTCCTCCCTCAGCTGTGTTCGCCGTGGGAGTTCAGATCTGAATTGCATTGGGATGGAGAAAATTCCATCCCAGGACAGGAGCCCATTCTAGTAGGAGCTGGTCACATTTCCACCCCACCCCCTGAAAAAAACAACTGACTCATTTCTTCTGTGGATTAATCAGTGCAGAAACATGCTTGTATTTGAGAACATGGGGGGTTTTGTTTATTTTCCAAGTATTCTTCAGCAGAAGAATGGCTGTATGCATGTTTATTTAAACTCTCCATACCTTCCCACCATCAGATGGAAGAGGGTGCAGGAAAGCTCTTCTGAAGGATTATGATGTCTAGAAGTTGTGCATGACCAAAGCAAGGCATTTGAACATAATACTACATATTGCATTGCTTACTCGCTTGTACTTCACGGATATTAGAGAAATATACTTGTTTATTCATGCCCTGTTGGTAGGTAAGAGGTCTGTCCCAGTCATAATTATAGCCAAAAAAAGGGGCAGTGATATATTTGGTGTGCTTGTTAATGTCAATGTGGAGTTTGCATCAGCTCTCTAGGAGTTACGAACATGTAGCAGTGTTACTGTTGAAGTAACGCTGGAGTAAACCAGAGAGCCTGGGACATGTCTATCGACACTTAAGTCTTTTCTTAAATAGTCTTTGGAAACAAAAATGCTGTGAAAGGCATCCTGTTTCACCAAACTCTGATCTGCTATTGTGTTTTAGATGCTTAAAGCAATGTGGTCACTGATTGCAACTCAAAAAAATATGTTTTTCTTTCAAGTGCTGTGTCCTGCCCTTGCTGTTTTGCTCGCTCTCTGCTCTGGCTGTGCATGCACAATTCAGAGAGATGCTGCTTGGCATTTTCCTCTTGACCGGGTCAGCTAAGGTAACTGCTCGGCTTCAAGTGTTACAAAGAAAATGAGCTTCATATGCCCACATTTAAAAGCTTAGATAGTTTCAAAGTCCGTTGGAGACTAGCCTGATTTTAAGATACCTTCCTGTAGCAGTCATTGTAATATGTTTCTGAACAGAGCGTCAAGCTGCAAGACAGCTGTTACCTGAAAGAACTGTGTTTATTACTGCTGGAAAGTAGTAGTGAAAAGGACTTTGAAAGGAAAATACAGGCTTAGTCTGCAAAGGATCAGAGTTGAAAGTGCCTGAACAGTGACCGGTGCTCTGGAAAAAACGGAGTTTTTAAAGAGATACAGGGAGATAACATGTCAGCGGCTTTGCTGTACTGTGTGAGTCTGAGTTCACTATCTAGTTTTTGCAAGGATGCCAACTTTACAAAGAATGGGGGTCCAAGTGTCAAAATTCAGATATATCTGTTTGCAGGATTGTAGCTATACTATGATGAAGATTTAGTTTAACAGCAGTTAAAAAAAAAAAAAAAGTCGCTTAATGGAAGGTATTAGAAAAATACTGAACCAGTATGTTTCACTTACAACAACCCTGTATAAGCTTGCTATGCTATGTCGGGGAGGAAAAAAAAGGGGGGGAGCCCTAAAAGAAGGAATCTGAAGAGCACGTGTCATGACACTGCCTTCTTTTTGAAAGAGACTCTGCTTGCTACTGTATACAGAAAAGATGTCTGGTTTGCTTGCTTGCTTGTATTTTTTCAAACTTTTCTACATTATTGAACATACTGTTACAGGAACACTTTCTCCCCTTTTTCTATACAGTACCTTTGACATAGAAAAGTTGTGACAAACTAAACAACGAGCATAGTCTGTGGAAATTTTTTAGGTTTGGATTGCCTTTACAGACAAGCTTTTGCATTCTTGGTGCATAGACTTGGTTGGATCCATTCACCAGGACTCAGAGCATATCTGAAGATGTTTGCTGTTGAATCTTCAGCGTTTACATTGCATACTTTCTGACTTAAATATGGAAATTTATAATCTTCATCCCCTGACTGTGCCTGTGGATAGAACATTTGATTATGCATGAAAAAAATCCATCAAGAATGTCCTCCAATTTTTGTAAAGTTTTCAGTTTCAGACTAATGTGACTGTAGCTGAGATCAGAATAAAACCCTGTTGCCCACAGAGTGTTGGTAGTGATTAAAAACAGCTCGTAATTTAAAAAATCGGCTTCTCCTTGGCAGAGACATTCTGGTATCAAATTTAATCTCCCTCCTGCTGTTCCAGTGGTTGGACTAGCATGTCTGGGAAGAAAGTCAAAGTAAGTTTTGGAAGACGTTGCATAACAGCATAATCAGTAATTCTGGAAGAGAAGGTAGTTTCAGGGGCAGGGGGTGGGGAGCTGCCGAGAAGAAGATGCTTTTATTATGGTTTGCTTAAGTATGGAGTGCAAAGTAGAGCGTGGAAAGGCTGTGCCCCGTGATCTCTGTGGGTGGCAGGAGATAATGTTTAGTGTGTGGGAATGGCCTTTAGGGACATCGTCTTTATAATGCTATCTGATTTAAAACTAAAAATAAGACTAGATGCAGCCCTCTAAGATATCTTGTAGTACTGTGCCCTCAAGGCTACTGTAAGAGCCACATGGTCATGTTTGATAGAATAGGATTTAGCTGCTGTTGTAACTGGTAATGCCGTATCTGTTACTTATCTCAGGTCCTCTTTCTTCTTTGACCTTTGTGTCCCCAAATGTCTTTCTGTGGCGTCTGTCCCTCTGTAACTGCAAACCAGAAGGAAATGGCTGTAATTCCCACTACTTCTACCTGGTTCTGGTGGGAAGATAGTGATGAAAACTTTGTTACATTTCCTCAAAACAAATTTAATATTCGAGTTACTTCTGGAACTTTTTCACTTGGCTTTTAATACCAAGTTGGGTAGCGTAGAAGAAATATAAAGCCAGTAAAAATAGGCTACGTCAGGAAAGGAGATATTTAGATCAGACCAACTTCTGTATGAACAATGAAAAATAAAGACCACGCTTCTTTCAGAAGGACCTCTAGACAATTACACTGAAGTAACTGACGGTTCACTAGAGAACTAATGATGGTCCCAGTGCTCCTCAGGCCTTTGCTAAGGGACGTATCCTGTTGGACAAAAACACATACGTGGGCTGACTCCTAGGAAGAAACATATGAACCTGCATTAATTACTGACACATTCTCTTTGAAGAATACTGGAATACCCAAAGGAGCAAACTGATGTAAAATTCATGCTGGAGTTTTCTTTAAATGGATCCTTTCCTAATAAGACTGTAAATTCAGTGAATTATGAATGTTCTGCACGGGGGAGGCGCATGGATGTGGCACAGAGGGGATACAGCCAAGGTGAAGGGATGTCCATATCTCTTACAAGCCTCTTTGGCCAGTAACATCAAAGAAGCAGCACAGGAGTAGTTAACTCATGGTCGAGATTGCCCTAGGACCTCCATCTTTTTTAGTTTGATAATTTTTAGGAATGGTTTAGATTTATTGTCTTGAACTTGCACATTGTAAAAAGAATGATTAATGAAATTTGCAAGTATAAAAAGCTTTTGCAAACCAAGATGGTTTATTTCTGAGAGCTCTTTACCTCTTTAGCTGCAGTGATTTCAGTATCTGTCTGAAGATTAAACTTCTTTACTTTCTCTGGGAGATAAATCAATGACAGGATCAAAACACTGAAAACTGGGATCAGGAATTGTTTGACCTGTCTTGATGATTGTGACTGAACAAAGCTTCTTAGATTTCTTCTGTGTGCATACATTTTCCCCACTATTTTTTGTGTACCTTTTAATTCTGATTTATTTCCCTCTTACCAGAAATCCTTGTGCCTTGAGTAACGACTAGCTCTACAAGTTGGGAACTCAGATGTGTCCTATAAACCTAAGAATTTTCCCTGGAAATACAAGCAATTGGTAACCTTGGAAGATTTGTCTAAGGTGGACCTCATTTCAACACAGACGCTTTGCAAAAATATGTTGAGTTTTGTTTTCAGGTCTTTCAACTCTTTGAAGAGTCTTGGCAGTGCTGTGCCTCTGAGATTAGCTGGGTCTGAGATGAGATCATATGTGGGGAAATCTGAAGAATGAGAAATGGGTTTGGTTTGGGGGACAGACTGTTTCAGCTGGCTACAATTTTCCGGCATTTTAAACAAGCACTGAATTCGTTCTGGGTCATACCCGTAGGTTCTGGCAAAGGCCGTTTTGCCCAAGTCAGTTCATTCACCCCCAGTGCAAAATACATGCAAAAGGTTTCCTGGGAAGTATGTGCCTCCGACGCCTTCCCCCTCCGGTAATTTATGCTGCATCAGTTGGGAGACTAGAGCAGAATAACCTTCCCTGGTTAACTGACGGAGAAGAAAGAAATGGAAGGAACCATTATTTTCCTGTCAAGATTTCCCTGAAACAAAGAGGTGCAGAATTATGCATGCTGAGGGGTGTCTTTGGTCCTTTGATTAACAGCAGAGGCCCAATTTCGCCATCAAAAGCATTCTTAATTATAAGCCCTGTTGAAAAGGCTGCCTTGAATGCTGTAGAAATGATATTACAGGGGCACGTCTGTCTTTTCTTAGGTGATCTGCAGGCATTTTGTGGGATCGTTTCATTAAAATCATCGGAAATACACTGAGAATACAAGAGAAAACTGGAAATATCTGTTATTTGTTTCAGTTTAATCGCAGCAGAAGGCGTTGCATCAGTGAGGAACTCAAATAGCTGGTCATGGCTTGAGTGTGAGAAAGCTTCCCGCTTTGCTACCTTAGCAAAGCCTGATATTCTCCCCATGCAGCTGGTGACATAATGTGTATCACAAGGTCTTCCGCAAATAAAAGACATCCGTCTTGGTTATTTTATGAGTCTGCTGATTAAAGAGATTTTATTGTAATTACTATGACTAAAAGGCTACAGCAGAAGATGGAAATGTTAATTTACAGTCTGCTTGCTGACCAAGTGTCATGTGATAATGGATTGGGACAGACTGTGGTTTGCAAATGGACCTGAATTTTCAGAGCCGCTAATTTGAAGTGGCAGATAAAGTACCAGCATGTACGTTTCAAAAGGGATGCGTTTGATTAACCAGCTACAGCGCAGCAGCGGTTGTTTGACGGGTTGGTTGAGAAATGATCACCTTTGGTTTTACACTGGCAGCAGCAATGAACATGGTAAAGGAGGAGAGGGAAGCAGCAGACAGATGGACAGAGCTTGAAGGTAAATCTCTGCTTTGTAGTAAGCAGACTGTGCTTCAGATCCACCACAGCACTTATGTTCCCAATTTCCAGTTAAACAAAGGAGGTTCAGGTACCTAACTAGATATGTAGATCAGGTCTTTAATTCTATCAGTCTCTTAAAGATGTGTATATAGTCACAGATGCAGCTAATGCATTTAAAAAAAAAAAAGGTCATATTTTTCCAGCCATAGCGTGGGCCCTGCTCTTTTTTCAGAGGCTTTATAGCTCAGGATGCAAGGTGTCAGGCACCTTCACTCTGTTATGGTGCCAAAGGATTTGAAGGAGTTTCATAGATGTGGGCTCAGGTGTTTCAAACAATATTAGTGATGGTAGCCTGATAGCGTTTCAAAAGGGTTTTAATGTTCCTATGGAAATTTTGAAATAGAATATTCCATAGCAGAGGGATAATCCTTTCTGAAATCCCCCATCTGGGTCTACATGTCCTATTAAAAAGATTATCCTAATGTGTAAACTTATAAAACAATTTCTGCACATTTCAGTTCTTTACGTATGCTACTGAAATCTCCTGTATAGGTAAATTTATATACAGCACTGCTGAGTCTTGCTACAGCCTCTCAATAGATCACTGTACTGAAACTTTAGTTGTAACTGTCTTGAACTAACAATAAAAAAAGAGAATATTGATTGTTTACATTCTTATTTTGGAATGTGATATTATGTTACTGAAAGAATAGTTTGCAGTGCAGAACACCTGACTGTTTGTATTGTGGCTTCGAAGTAAAGGTTTTGTATTAGTCACTCTAAAAACATTGATGTATCCTATAGCATCATGCAGAGCTTTGTTTTTTGAAAAAATTTACTACTGTTGTGTATGATAATTGAAAAATAAGAGTAGAGCTTAAATGCGGATTCATTACAATTGGCAAACATTTCTAGGTAGGCATCATTGCTTTACAGAGTGATGTATGACACATTGCTGTGATATCCTTTAAATTATACATGAATTGCAAATGATGGATTACAATTCTGCTCCAGAGGTGACAGTGGAAATGAGGAGTAGAAATAGCCTTGTGGCTTTAGGTCTGTTGTACCCACCAAAAGATTGCAAGTTGGAAGCAACAAGTGTATGTGCAGTGTACATTAGGCATCCGTTTCTGGGTAATGGTCACAGCAATATATTGTATATACACTACAAAAATACTCATTGCTGAATGTCACGAGTGGGAACTGAATTTCTGAAGAAGATATAAAAAATAAGAAGCCAGAGCTGAAAGAGACATTTTAGTGATTAGCCCCCAAGGAGCAGATTCATAAGCACTGCTTGAAATCTGATGGAGTTAGAGCTGATTTTATTAGAGTTCTCTCTCTTCTCCTTTGATCTTTGAAGGGACGGTATTAGGGTTGTGCTGGTGTAAAACCGACTGTCATAAGCAGAAATGAATTGGAAATTCTCAAACTAAAATGTTCATTATGATATTGAGGGGAATCTTAATAAAAACTAACTGGCTAAAAAAGAAGAACTGGTGTCCATTGTTTTTTTCTAAAGAGTTTGTAAAGGGGAAAAAACAAAGAGAAAAAGAGATACTCAAGTGAAGTCAATGTCTTATGCTGATTTTTCAGCTGTTCTGCAGGTCAGTGAGTAGAATCTCAGTGGTACCAAGAATAGCCCTGGTTTAAAAAAAAAGAAGTCTTTATAATGTATGTCTTTATATGTATAGGGAAATAAATTATTATATAATATGAATATATACACAAACATATACCATATAGCTATATAGATATATAATTATATATTTAAATATTTTTATATTTTATGCTTTTTGTGTGTGTATCTATATATAAATAATTATTAATATTCCACTGTTCTTGATGGATCCCCAAATGAATGGATTTGGGGTGGATATTAATATAGACAGATGCATTCTCAGGCTTGAGCTTATATAAAAAGCCTTGGCACTTCTTGATGTCAATTTAAAGGCAGAATGAAAAGGATGGAATAACTTGGTACTGTAGGCAATGCTGAGGCAGGTGTTTGAATTATGAGATGCCTGTTTCGGGGTGGCAAAGGGAAATCTTCTACTGAGTTTGTTGGGGATTCTGGATTCCACCAAAGTTAATAGTAAAGCAAAAGCACTGGTCTGACCCGTTCGCTACCCTGAAGTGTGTGTGATGCATTCATTGACTTTGTCACATCTTTAATGTTGAGACAAAATGTCAGTGGATCTGTTACCATTTTATTGGGATGTCATTTGCGATAGAGCTGGTATGCCATAGAAAGTAGTTGCTGACCTATGTGTAACTATACTGTGACTGTGAGTGCTACTGTGGTGAAAATCTGCGTTCAAGAGACCATGGAGGAAATACCAAAAGCTGGGTCAGACCTTGAACCAGTCCCAAACTCTGAATGAGAGGCAAGGGGAGGAGGGCAAATAAATCTTGACAACCTACAGCACTGCTAAAGAGCACTTGCACTGTCGGGCCAAGAAAAGCTGCTTCACCTCGCTGTCATCTTGGTGGGCTTTGAAGGTAGCTGGAGTGAAATTTCTAGCCCATGATGACATCGGCTAAGTCTCCTGGCCCTGGTCCCGGGCAGCCTGTGGTGAGGCTGCCAAGGGCTTTGTGGAGAGCGCATTTCAGAGATGTGCTTCAGCTGAGTGTATCAAAATGTTGTTTAGTCAGTTTTTTTCCAATTTTCCAATTTTTGCGAGTTCATTCAAGATTTTGACAGAACTTGAAGTATTATTTTTGTGGTGTGACATGACTTTAATGCAAATGGGCTACAAGGGAGTGGATCCAGCTTTCGCCCTGGGCGCCATCGTTGACACCTTGCATGATTTCATTGAATCCTCAATCTTGTTTTCACTGTCTCTGAAAGAAAAGGTGATCCTTATTGACCATAAACAAACTCTGTGAGATCTCCAGACAAGTAGTCCCGTTTTCCCAGAGCTCGGTGTGCACGTGTTGAATGACGGTAAGCAGTATTGCACACAGCCACCTTCATCCGTAAGGTTTTCTGGTTTGTCCAAAGCAGTCTCTTGACATGGCTCTACCAAGAGCAGTGTTTGTTGCCCTGCCACCAGCCCCATCCAGAAATGAGGTTTTCTGCGCAGTGAATGTACCAGCACCGTGGGGTTGGGATAAAAGTGGTGATTCATTACCCAAAAATAAGCACTGTGCTGATTGTAGCTGCCAAATACTCACTCATCAGTTTCCTCCCAGTTAAGCATTTACCACCTCTCTGACTGTGGTGTAAGCAGATGGTGGGTGGAGGGAGTTAACCATTGACGAAGTTAGTCATTGCTGGAGCGCAGTGGTGGTCTTGCAGCTGCCCAAGGCGTTAGGGACACGTGAGGCCAGGTCTGCAGTCCTCACATTAATGCCCGTTCTTATATTAGTAGTAATCTTGGTAGTTTCAGCAAGCAAAAAGCTATAGCTCATAGTCCTTGGAGGTCAGTTGAATTTAATCGCTATTAGTGAAATAAATGAATAAAATTTCATTTTCGTGTTTGCAATCTACTTTATCAGAAATTGTTACTCCATAAGGTGAACTGATTCAGTACATCGAACTCAGCTACAAACTGAACTTGGTCACAGGCACCCGTGCCATATAGTAACCACACAAGTGTTTATTATCTTTCCATTTTTATTATATGTATAGTAATAGTGTGTAAACCACAAATTGTATCAGGTTACATTGTGACTTCCATAATACAAGCTCAGATTAAGTATCTTAATTTTCAATAGTTTTATGATGCACTGTAAAACAGAATAGACAGCAATTCACATATGCCCTACTCATTCTTTCTAATCTCCTATGTATTGTTAATTTTCCTGTTCAAAAATGTCTCTGTCATGATTGCAAACAATGAATCTTACTCCATTTTATCAAAGTAATTCATTACTGTATAGATATTTTCATTGTGTTGGTCACTTCAGAGTTTTCTGTTGAGAGTAAGCTGAAGCACTTCAGTGGTTTCCGGTAATAAATATTCTTAATACCTGTGATTCCCTTGGTTGCCCTAAGAAGTATTAACACCCTTCCTGGGAAAACCAGGCTGAAGTTAAAATTCAGTATTCTGGACATCTTCTAAGTCTAGTGCCTTCTAAAAGCCTATAAATGGTGCCTCATGTAAAGAAGAAGAAAAAAAAGTCTTTCTGGAGCATCCTATAGCCAGCTGTGTTTTAGTCTGGTTGAGTAACATTGTGCTATTTCTGCTTCCTGCTGTGCTCTGTGTATTTTTACCTCAGCCACATTCTGGCTGTGTGTACCTTTGGCCGAAGGTTAATCTGGACAAAACAAAGTGGATATTGGCAGATCAAGGAAATCAGAATTTCCGAATGAGACTGTCCCTTTTATTGAGGCACTTTGCTTCCCTTTTTCGTTACTTACCCATTTTGCAGCTTGGGGTCTACAGTTAGGAAGTAGAAGGGGCTGAGTATACAGCTCCCCACCTGAAATCTTGATTATCCGTTTGTATGTTGTAATTATGGCGAGAGCGGCCTTCTTCCATTATACAGGTGGAATAGTAGAAAAATCTCCGAGCGATGTGTTTTCTTACCTTAGCTTTACCATCTCAGTGCATGTGTACATAGGCTGGTGGTTGGACCTGGTTAATAAGGGGAAGCTTTCTTGCTGGAAGCCCAGAGCCTTGGAGGGCTGATCTTGTCCTCGGGGAGACAGCAGCTCCACTCAGCTCAGGAGCTCTCTGGCCTCTCTTGGCTCTACTGACTATAGCCAAAGATTAAACTCCTATAGCTCATGTGCCAGCTTTTACACTGTAGACATCCAAATACAGGAGTATTCAAAGTACACTCTCTTCATTAAGTCTAATGCACATTTTGTTGTTTTATTGTCCTAATAAAAGCAGTTTGACATGCTCCTTTCACCATCAGTAAATTTCCTGGATTTTATGCTGTGTAATGTATGTTGGTTCATTGGCTTCAGCTGTAGTGTTTTATCGAGTTTATTTGGTGGTTAAGTTAACAAAGTGAACTAAAAACCAGCTCTCAAAATGCACAGCAAGATTTCAAGAGTCATGTTGACCCATGAGTACCATAAGCAGAGTAATATTTGGTAACTAAGTACCTCTCAAATTTCATAAGCTACTTATCTGTTAAGGAAGGGGTTTTGTCTAGCTTAGTTCATCAATAGCAGTAACATATCAGAAATACCATGTTAGGACATTTTAAACAGATGATATATTCTGGGTTTTAAGACATTGCGTTCTAGTTTGGGAGAATTTTTATTGTCTTATGTCCTTTGTTTGAAGAAAGAAAGTTCAGTGCTAGCTGTGGTTTTGAGATCATCTTGCCCGGCAATGTTCTCCTTCTTTATATGTGTACACACATGTACATACTCTGGGAATTTAAAGCAGAGGACTCGCTCTTCCTAATTTTCCTTCTTAGATCCTCTGGTTATAACTTAGATGAACTAAACGGGTTAATCTATTAAAATTTCTCTCCGTTTCATGTCATTTTTTGGATTTTTTTTTCTTCTTCCTTATTTTTTAGTGTTGTGTGCCATTACCAAAAATGTATGTGGAGAGAAAATGAGTGGCATACTTCTTACTATTTATATACCAAGGATTTGGCCTTTCTGCCAGATCTGAAAAACTGAAGGCAAGACTCAAAGGTGTCTGTTCCCCAGGAGGATTTGACTACTTGTTTGAGAATAGCCGCACTAGTTCTTTTTCTGGACAAAGCTAATCTGTAAGGGGAATACTGGAAAAAATGTCTCACAACGTTCACAACCTTTCAAGTGGGAGAGACTTACTGAACTCGACATGAACTTAACGATACCTTTCCAAGAACCACCAGTTACCGTATTTGCCATCTTTGTTGTATACAATTGCTATTGCAAGTGCTGCATTATTGTTGTAAGACATATTTCTGTATCTTGAAAGAGTTACATAGTAAAGTAATTTTCCGGAGATAACTGGCTTAGCCTCATAATGATAAACATATCACTCTGTGATAGTATTCTGTTACTTCAGGATGTAAGGAAGATGTGATTTGAAATGTCATTACTTTGGAGTGTAATCAATATTTCTAAGATCAACTGTATCATATGCGTTAATGTTCTGTATATAGAAGTCTTTGGAGACAGGTGGGGTGAAGGCAAAGCATGAATTAGGTTTTACTTGTCAAACTTCTTCTTTTTCATAGGTTTATATCTTATGTAATATTTAAAAAGTTTGTTTGTTTTGTCTTATTAAGGTTCCTTAATTTTTCACATTTAGGTACATCAAGGCCAGCATTTTGAAACAGCATCGATGCCTGAAGCAGGGCACAGTCTGCAAATTCTGGCCTAAACAAATGTTCTTTCTCTTTTGAGATGCTGAGTATGAATAAATAACCTCAGATTTCCCTCGATAGATTCTCACATTCAGTCATTTTTTTCTGGCAGCCAGCCGGCCCTACTATTTTAACTATCAGCCCTGTTGGGACATATTTTTAATAGTCAGAGTAGATCAATTAGTAAGCTGGCTTTCTTGGCCGTTTGGAAAGCTGTTCCCCCAGAACAGGAGTCATTAGTTGGTTCAGCAACAGCCCTGGTCACTCTAAGCAATGCCGGCATCCCACGGGACTGGTGTCTGGGCTGATCCACCATCTAATGTTATGCTGAACACATAATACATCATAAAATGAAACAAACAGGTTTTAGAGGATGATACATTCACATACAAAACAAAATTAGAATTTGGCAAGCAAAATCTGCTTCCTTTAATCTACGAGTGTATCGGCTTTGTTGTATTCCTCCACATAGCACAGCTACTGTAGTTAGTCTTTGGGCTAATACAGCTGGCTTTGTGAAGTCCAAGTGGTGACCTTTCAGTATGATTGTTAACTTACTTTAAATTTAATAAAATCGCAATATCTGTGACAGACGGTAAAATATAACTGTTATTTTCCTTCCATATAAGAAGAACTCACTTTTTAAAAGGGAGGGAAGGGAAAAAAATGGTGATAAAGCTTGTCATTACATTCCAGGATAATAAAGTGATAAAGCTATTAATTATATCCTATGCAGGCACTAGATTAGTTTGTAGTTGAATATAAATTGCTGTCTAAGCTGTAGACTCATTTGGTTTGAAGTTAAACAGATTCCTCAGAAATGCTTAGTGCACTCGAGGAATAGGCCCTTTTATATCAAAGTTCTTGTTACCATGCAATATGATGAAGTACCTCATCTGTCTGTGAAGACCACCTGGGTTTATATTAACTGTGAGTCATTCTATTAAAATCTTGTAATGAGATTATAAACAGTCTTTTCACAGCACTTTTGTTGTGTTAAATGATGTCCATGTTAGCTAGTGGCTTGGACACCTAGTCATACACAAATGCGAACCTGACTTTCCTTTTCTCCTGAATCTCTACACAGCAAAATAAATGGGCATTTAGCCTGATCTGTTCCTGAACTGGAACATCAATAGGGATTTTGGTGCCAGAATTCAAAACTGAGATCTTTAAATCTTCTGTTTGACCGCGAAAATTTGGAGGAATGTAATCTTTTTTTTTTTTAATAATATATTACATTTCTTAGGGCCTACAATCTTGTTTATGTGTATGTGGTCCTTTTAAAATGTAGAGCAGCTCAGTGACGGGTGCATCTAATCAGGACTAGGAAGAGAGGTGATCTATAGATCTCTTGTTGATGATATCTGACCTTGTGGTTGAGATGTTAAAACTTTTACTGCTCTGACTTAGACTCTGCTTTAGATGCCCTGAAACCTTGTATTTTAAAATACAGAAATAGCAGGTAATGTTCCTGCCCTTTTTTACCTAGAGGCATGGGTTACTTAACGACTAACGATGTGGAAGACCTGGGTTCAGTTTGCACTGGTGCCTGAAGAGATTCAAATCCATCTCCTGCACTTGCAAGGAGAGCTCTATTTACGAGGCTTTTTATAGTTTACAAGGTGCA